>NC_057797.1:773479972-773786040 GCF_018294505.1 Triticum aestivum | reverse complement strand
AAGTACCATGCTTTTGTCCTCTAAACTACTTTCTGCTTGTGCAATCTAATCGTGCTTAGCAGAGGCTAAGGTGTTGGGATCATGGTTGCCTCAGCCTCTGCATTTAGTTAATGCTGAAACTATTAGTACATTGTTTTGAGGAGAAGAAGGATAAGTTGTTGGTCATGGCTGCTGTTGACACGGATGGGCCCACGGCCCCACCTGCTGCTGGTGATTTTGCCGAAGAGAATTAAAAGGTGATAAGGGTATCTCCAACGGTAACCCCTAAAAATCCTCTCACAGCCGTCCGTGGACACATACATTTCAACCCACATTTTAACAAATCAAACGAAATTCATGCAAACCGGCCAATATTCAACAAAGTTCGGATAGAAAATAGCACAAATCATCCACACATAGCATGTAAATTAAATCTAATACAATAAGGTCTCAAATTCGACTAGATACCGGATGTCCAACACGTTTTTCATGAACGGATCATGCCGTCCCACACATACTTCCCCTTTAGCTTTATCCAACAGTATGTGCACGTAAATGGCCGTCCCTCTGACCTGTGATACACCACGGTGGCATGTGCAGGCGACATATAGTGTGTAGACCTACATTGAGTGAATGAATCAATCAACAAGTTGAGCAAGAGAAAGTAAAACTTACAATCTCCTTCATGTCTGCCTACAATGGCCACCTTGCCTTGAGCTGACTAATCAAGTTGCAAAACTAGCGTGCCAGCGATACGACAACGACCTCACATTGCTTGGTTGAATGATGTACGTACGTCGCAATGTGCTTTCCTGTGTGAAACTTTTCATGCACTTGCTCCCAGAAAGGGCGGCTCTCTGCTCCTGCCTATGAAATCTGCGGATACGGCCAGCACGCATCGCACAACAACTCGTCCTACATGGCCGAGTAGATCACCATCCTTCGTACTCTGAAAAATGACATAGCATTTGAAAATAAGCTCAATGACATTTAACAGAACACCTGCCGGGCGTGGTGTCCGCCATGGAGGTCGTCGACAGGGGGCAGAGTGTACCTGAGTACAAACGGCTCTAGGGCGGAAAGCTCCATCGAAACGGCGAGCGAGCGCATCGGTGCTGGTTGTGGGCATCCGGCAATGCCATTGTGGTGGCCGGAGACGAACAACAGCGGCGATGGAGGTGGAGGGTGCGGATGCAAAGCCAGGGAGACATGGGGCGGAGTGGAAGAAAATGGGATCTGAAGGGGGGATTGGGTGTCGAAAAGCGACGTTTCGAGTGTCCAGACTCCTGCAAACCTCCCGCATTTTTGTCTCTAATTTGCGGGAGAAATCACGTCCGGACCGTCCTGCGGACTAAGACAGGTCGGTATTGGATGACTTCCGCGGTTCGGACGGCACGATCCGAACGGTTGCGGGAGGTTTACGGGTCCGCCTTGAAGATGCCTTAACATCAAGGAGAGAAAGATGGAGGAGACCAAAAAGTCCTGGCCCCAAGTGGGCACATGCACTGCCTTGAATCCTTGAAGACCTGCTTGCTTGTGGCATGAGTGCTACCATTGATCACAGCTTCTTTTTTGTGTGTGTGTGCTGATGACTAGTACTGGCACCACTGAGATGTTTAGTTGGTGTGGTGTACCATCATCCTCTCCTATGCCAGAAGAGAAGAATGTACTACTGCAACATATTTTCTTTGGATAAATGTTAGTCCCTCTTCAAGGGGAAAAAGTAAGTAGGATCTGTGACATGACTTAGTAAGTAGTATTTGTTGCCCTGTTTTGAGCTAGCTGGGGGCACGTACGTAACGTACTAGGGCCACTGAGAGATCTTTAGTTGGTGCGCCATCATCCTCTAGGTCCAGCGACAAGGTCCACCCACATCCTTCTTCCAAGAAACTACACACTTCCTTTCTACTGCTGCAAGAAATGGAAGACGAGGCCGATAATTCAGTCCAGATGAGGCTGTGGTTTGCCAGCCAGCCCAAGAAAACAGGCAAGCATGCTCGATCTCTTGGCAGAAAGGAAAGGAAGGACGCATGTTTTTGGGGAGGTTGCTTGGACCTTGGATTGTGGATGCAAGAAGAGAGATGGATGGTAGGGGCACGCACACCGCCACTAGACTAGCTTGGCACTCACTGCAATGGATGGCAAATGTCACCTACACCACATTTCCATACATGGCCAATGAGTGGCGGCCCAGTGCAGTGCCACTCATCACAAGGATATGCGTTTTTCATGCGTCCTAAACTATATATGAAAGCACATTCACAGGCTGTGTGGTGTGGTGTGCTATGCTGTGCCCCCACAAAACTGAACAAGCACTAGTAGTGTACTACCCCTCTGCACAAGAATAAATGTATTTGACATCTCTGCAGCAGGGAAGTAAAATGAGCCTCTCCTCTGTCGATGCAAGAAAAGTCGCCGCCCTTGCGTAGAATTCATGTCTGTTTATCTGTTTGGGGTTGCTTGGATTATGGATTCAGGAAAACCCTGTTTTTTTTTTGTCTGTTCACCGGCAAAGAAGCTTGGTGTGAGAAAGGAGTCCGTTTTGCTTGCTTGCTTGCTTGCTTGATTGCAGATCACTCAAAGCCAATGCACCTTCACAATGGAGGGCATGGGATGGGAGCACGCTCGGCACGTATGTTCCGATCGGAGCGAATGATCATGGGCAATTCTCTGCTGCAAATGTATGATGCACCCAAGTAGTGGTGGTAGCACCCACCAAGGCCTCCTTTGGTTTGTAGGAACTTTGTAAGTTTAGATTTTTCAAAGAATTTTCTTTCTTTGGAGCCATTTGGTTTAGAGAAACGGATTTCTATTACTATATAGGATAAGAATAATTTCTTCACATTTCAAAGGAAAATAGAAACATTAGCCTAGACCGGACGAAAATGTTTCTGCCCCATGAACCAAGTGATAGCTCTTTTTTCCTATAGGAATTGGAATTGAGATACATGTTGTCTCACTCCCTATTACTTTCGTATTTCTACAATATTTTTATCCTATGAACCAAGGAGGCCCAAGTGAATTATGGAGAGGAAGAACCGCTGACCAGAGGTGGAACCAAAGAAGGCGGTGCAGTCCACGAAAATTGACATCCGGCTCACTTTTATTTTGAAGTTGAAAAGAACAGATTTTTACGGCTCCAAATTTTTCATATTTTTGTGTGCATGAACGTATAGATATGCTGTATATCAGGCCAAAATTTCAGCAATATACATGCTTATACATGTAAAACATACAAAGAAGTCAAAATATATGAAAATCAGGGTCTTGTTTTTTGTTGTTTTTGGGCCGGATTTTTGTCTTTATTGTGCAGCACGTAATACAACGTACTATTATTGAACGAAGTTTCACAACTATTTAGACCACATGCATGCCTTATTCGTGTAAAAGAATCATATTTTTTTTTCAAATCTTTTAAGCACCTTTTTAGAGCAGTTCAAAATAAAGTGCTCCGTTGCTCCATGTTCTGAAAATCCGTTTTACTGCAGTACGTACATCGGTTTTGGGCGAGAATTACTGCCGGCAAAAAATGGTGCGGCACTGCAGTTTAAATGCAGGTGGCCGGGATGGAAGGAAGCAAATGCACGAGCGGCAGCTATTTCAATTTGCACGGCGCGGCCATTGGATTGAATGCTGCATTTTCTCCTCGCTCCCTCCCTTTCGGTGGGCACTGTTGCGCGCGGCGGGTGGCAAACGGACGCCAACGGGCACTCATGCTGAGGTTTGACCTCGTGAGCAGAATCGGGGAGCTTCGACCTGTCCTCACCTCTGCTTCTGCTACCCTATCTATCCCCTGTGTTCAACACATTCCCATATGTTAATCTGCCATTTGCTAATGGGTATGATGCTACTCGTATTGATACTACATCTTGTGTCTACGCATACAAAAAATCTAAATGATAAATGTCACACGTGTAGCGCGAAGCACTTGTGTTAGAATACAACTTGTAATAGGAATAAGACTCCTACTCAGTTTATAATAGGGCTAGGTCAGATGTGGCTTGGCTCTTATATATACCTCTTATACCGGCATAATATTGAATCAACAATTATTCAATACAATTCTACATGGTACCAGACTTACGATTCTAGGGTATGACTAACCCGCCAGCCCCTCCATCGCTACCGCCGCCCGGCTACTTCGAGCGGTGTGCCGCCATCATCGCCGTCAAGGTCGCCGCTATCACAGCCCTAGAATTGGTTGTAACTAGTTGCACAAGCATTCATGCATCATGTATTTATTTCTGAAAGTTGAATTGGGGAAAGTGGAAAGCCTCAGAAATCTTTTCTGAAAATGATCAACACTAAAAAATTGTTTCAAATAAACCCAAGAAAATGTTCCTGTCAAGCTATAAAAATATTGTCAAGAGGTAAAACTCAAACCAATATTTTTGGAGTCTCAGAAATATTTATTTTGGGCCTTTGAATTAATTCAATAACTATTTGCATTGGATATATATTTTATATATAATTAATATATGTCCAATAATTCTAGAACATTTTATGTGGTTTGTTATATTTTAGTTCTAGCCACATAATTATTTTCAGGATTTTATTAAATGGTTTAGTATTTTTACTAAACCAAAACAAAACAGAACAAAATAGAAAAACTGAAACAGAAAGCAAACAGAAAATAGAGAGAGACAGAGGAGCTACCTGGGCTTACCTGGCGCCCCAACTGGCCCACCTCTGTAGCAGCCCAACTGGCCAAAGCCAGCCCGGCCCATCAGGGGCAGCACTGTCTTCTTCCTCCTGCCAGGAGGAGAAGCAGCTGCGTGCCCGATGGCCGGCGAGCCGCGCTGGCTCCTCCCTGCCTGCGTGCCCCCCTCGACTTCCTGGACGCCACGCACTCCCCCTCGCCCCCTGCACCTCTCCTCTCTCCCCCTGGACCCCATCCCCTCCTCTTCTCCCCTCTCGCGCGCACCACCGAGCGGAGCTCGTCGTCATCGTTGTTGGAAATATGCCCTAGAGGCAATAATAAATAAGTTATTATTATATTTCCTTGTTCATGATAATCGTTTATTATCCATGCTAGAATTGTACTGATAGGAAACTCAGATACATGTGTGGATACATAGACAACACCATGTCCCTAGTAAGCCTCTAGTTGACTAGCTCGTTGATCAATAGATGGTTACGGTTTCCTGACCATGGACATTGGATGTCGTTGATAACGGGATCACATCATTAGGAGAATGATGTGATGGACAAGACCCAATCCTAAGCATAGCACAAGATCGTGTAGTTCGTATGCTAAAGCTTTTCTAATGTCAAGTATCATTTCCTTAGACCATGAGATTGTGCAACTCCCGGATACCGTAGGAATACTTTGGGTGTGCCAAACGTCACAACGTAACTGGGTGACTATAAAGGTACACTACAGGTATCTCCGAAAGTGTCTGTTGGGTTGGCACGAATCGAGACTGGGATTTCTCACTCCGTGTGACGGAGAGGTATCTCTGGGCCCACTCGGTAGGACATCATCATAATGTGCACAATGTGATCAAGGAGTTGATCACGGGATGATGTGTTATGGAACGAGTAAAGAGACTTGCCGGTAACGAGATTGAACAAGGTATCGGGATACCGACGATCGAATCTCGGGCAAGTATCGTACCGCTAGACAAAGGGAATTGCATACGGGATTGATTAAGTCCTTGACATCGTGGTTCATCCGATGAGATCATCGTGGAACATGTGGGAGCCAACATGGGTATCCAGATCCCGCTGTTGGTTATTGACCGGAGAATTATCTCGGTCATGTCTGCATGTCTCCCGAACCCGTAGGGTCTACACACTTAAGGTTCGGTGACGCTAGGGTTGTAGAGATATTAGTATGCGGTAACCCGAAAGTTGTTCGGAGTCCCGGATGAGATCCCGGACGTCACGGGGAGTTCCGGAATGGTCTGGAGGTAAAGAATTATATATAGGAAGTGCTATTTCGGCCATCGGGACAAGTTTCGGGGTCACCGGTATTGTACCAGGACCACCGGAAGGGTCCCGGGGGTCCACCGGGTGGGGCCACCTGCCCCGGGGGCCACATGGGCTGTAGGGGGTGCGCCTTGGCCTATATGGGCCAAGGGCACCAGCCCCAAGAGGCCCATGCGCCAAGAGAAGAGGGGAAAGGGAGAGTCCTAAAGGGGGAAGGCACCTCCGAGGTGCCTTGGGGAGGATGGACTCCTCCCCCCACTTGGCCGCACCCTTCCTTGGAGGAAGGGGCAAGGCTGCACCATCCCCCTCTCCCTTGTCCCTATATATAGTGGGGGGAAGGGAGGGCAACCAAACCTAAGCCCTGGCGCCTCCCTCTCCCTCCCATGACACATCTCCCTCCTCCCGCAGCACTTGGCGAAGCCCTGTTGGAATCCCGCTACTTCCACCACCACGCCGTCGTGTTGTTGGATCTCCATCAACCTCTCCTCCCCCCTTGCTGGATCAAGAAGGAGGAGACGTCGCTGCTCCGTACGTGTGTTGAACGCGGAGGTGCCGTCCGTTCGGCGCTAGGATCATCGGTGATTTGGATCACGACGAGCACGACTCCATCAACCCCGTTCTCTTGAATGCTTCCGCGCGCGATCTACAAGGGTATGTAGATCCACTCCTCCCTTGTTGCTAGATGACTCCATAGATAGATCTTGGTGACACGTAGGAAAATTTTGAATTTATGATACGTTCCCCAACAATTGTCGCCGTACTCGTGGCCACCGGCCACCCCTCGCCCTGCCGCTGCGCCCAAAAGCTCCGCCACTTCCTCCTCGACCCCCTCACCGAGCCATGCCACCGCGGGAGCCCCACATCGCCGCTACGAGCCGTCTTCCCCGAGCACGGCCGCCGGACTCCATCGACGAATTCGTCGCCTTCCGATCCTCCCCGAGCTCGCCGAGGCCACCTCTTAACTCGCGGTGAGCTCCTCTATCGACCCCCCTACTCCCGTGCCCACTTGCTCATCGTAGCCCTCGTTTCCGTCGAGACCGAGGCCTCACCGGCGCCGGACTTGTCGCCGCCGTCGTTTTGGTATGCCTCCGTCCAAACCGAGCGCGTCACTGCACTCAGTCCACCCCCAGGAGCACGTTTCACCCACCGGCTCCTCCTCCCATGCACCACAA
Source organism: Triticum aestivum (assembly GCF_018294505.1). Classification (NCBI taxonomy): domain Eukaryota; kingdom Viridiplantae; phylum Streptophyta; class Magnoliopsida; order Poales; family Poaceae; genus Triticum; species Triticum aestivum. The sequence continues at coordinate 773,778,958 of NC_057797.1, read as the reverse complement.
CGCCAAACCCGCAGGTGCCCGAACTCCGTCCGCCGCCGATTTGGTCGCCGCCATTGATCCTGACCACCGTAGCTCCTACCACCACCACCAATGGTTGCGCTTCGCTCCTAGGAACCCATAGGTGCAACTCGCGCGTCGAATGGTGCCCTGTAGAAGATTTCCGAGCCTCGCCGCCGTGTCTGGCCTCGCCGGCGTCGAGTCGCCGGCAGGTTTGACCTGATCGGCCCAGGGTTTGACCTCCCCTGACGTGTGGGCCTAGGCGCCTGCTCAATTAGTGTTAGGTTAGTTAGTGTTAATTAACTTAGCTAATTAGATGAGCCACTGACATGCGGGCCCCGCCTGGCTAACTAAGTTAGTTAGGGCTAATCCTATTTAGGTTAGTTAGGTTAGTCGCTGACCAGTGGGCCCAATCCAGTTAGTTAGGGCTAACTAACTTGGTTAGTTGACTGGGTCACTGACCAGTGGGTCCCACTGGTCAGGTTTGACCTAGTCGACGCCTTTGACCTGCTGACATCATCATGACGTCAGGCTGACGCAGTAATCCTTTCTCTGGAATTTAAATAAATCTTAAATGATTTATTTATTTCAGAAAATGTCCAAAACTTTGAAAAATCATAGAAAATAATCTATAACTCAGATTGAAAAGATTTATATATAAAAAATGATCAGAAAAATCCAAGGAATTTGAATATGGCATTTTCATGCATGTTTGAACAACTTAACCTCACTGTTTAGTCCAAAACATGATAATGCATTATTTGAATTCATAGTTTGAATTTAAACCTAGTGTTCAAACCAACTCCATTTAACTTGTTGTTAGTTGCATTAGCTCAATCAACAGCATATTGCCATGTCATGATCATGCATCATATTGTTGCATCGCATTGATTGTGTTCTTCCTTGCTGCCGGAAATTGTTCCCTCTTCGTAGACGCTGCTCCGACGCTGTGATCGTTGACACCGATGAAGAACTATATTGTCTTCAGAAGTGCCAGGCAAGCATAACCCCCTTGTTCATTCCGATACAATCCTACTCTCTCGCTCCTGCTCTCTTTTACTGCATTAGGACAACAACGATTCAACGGTTACATGCTGCGGTAGTTGAACCCCTTTCCTTTGCATGACCTGTCATTGCCACAGTAAATAGATGAAACCCACTAGCATGAGTAGGAGTTGTTTGAGCCCTGATGTGCCTACTCATTCATGCTTGTTTGTCATGCCTGCTACTGCTTAGAGTTGAGTCAGGTCTGATTCATCAGGTATGGATCGGAGGTGTGTAAACATGTCCTACTGTGTGTGAGCTAAGTGTGTGAACACGATTTGGTAAAGGTAGCGGTGAGAGGCCATGTAGGAGTACATGGTGGGTTGTCTCATTGAAACCGTCCTCAGGAACTGAGTTCTGAGTTTGTGATCCATGAAACAGTTACTACCACGCATTGGGCCCGAAACCAATGGACCCTTTCGGCTTCTTGATCACCCTTGTCCTCTGTCCAGGAGTTGCAACTAGTTTCTGGTGTTTATAGGATATGTGTTGGTGGCCGTGCGTAGCGCTGACCCTAGGGGTGGGCTATGATGCGGTAGATACACCGTGGCACGGTGTACCGGGCGCCCGTTTGGTGTCTCGGGAACCCTGTTCACATCGTTCAGGGCCGTATGTGGAAACCTTGACCGGACTCCCTGCGGATGGAACCTGGATAGGCGATAAACCTGGACTAGAGACTTGAGTGTTTAGGTAGGCCGTGGCTGACACCCTCGTTGGGCTTCCGCTTGAAGGTTGCCGAGTACATGTCGTGTAAACGGCGGTAAGTGGTGAGAGCGTGTGTGAAGAAGTACACCCCTGCAGGGTTAACCTCATCTATTCGAATAGCCGTGTCCGCGGTAATGGACTTCTGGGTTGCCTATAACAGTTCATAGACAAGTGAAAGTGGATACTCTAAAACTCGCAAGATAAGTGTGAGTGCTATGGATGGCCTTCTCGTAGGGAGACGGAAGTGGATCCATAGTGGTGTATTGATATGGTGAATATGTGGACTCCTGTGCGCCACCTCAAAAGAGTTACTTGCAGTCGTAGTTTAATATAGCCACCGAGTCAAAGCTGGCTTGCTGCAGTTAAACTCCACCACCCCCTTTGTTGATACCGATGCATATGTAGATAGTTCTGATGTAAGTCTTGCTGAGTACAATTGTACTCACGTTTGCTTAAATTATGTTTTTGCAGAGAGGCTTCAGTCTTGCTAGTAGTTCCACGTGGACTTCAACGTTTAGCTTGATACCTCAGCTACGATCTTGTGCCCTCGGCAGGATCTGGTAGATAGTCAGGCTTCTTAGCCTTTTTCATTTGTAGATGTCTGTACTCAGACATGTTAAGCTTCCGCATGTGCTTGCATTGTATGCTATGATTGTTGGGTCATGAGACCCATGTTTGTAATATCACGCTCCTCGGAGCCTAGTGAATAAATACTTGAGTCGTAGAGTTATGTTGTGATGCCATGTTGTATTTACACATATCGAGCATATTGTGTGTATGATTGAAATGCTTGGTATGTGTGGGATCCGACAATCTAGTTGTTTATCCTTGGCAGCCTCTCTTATGGGGAAATGTAGACTTGTGCTTCCATGAGCCATAGTAGTCTGCTACAGCCCGGTTCACCGGAGTCCTGCTAGCCCAGCACTACTGCTCAGGACACTTGACTGGCCGGCATGTGTTTCACTTTGTTCCTGTGTCTGTCCCTTCGGGGAAATGTCACGCGGTGACATCCGGAGTCCTGCCTAGCCTGCTACAGCCCGGGTTCCCGGAGTCCTGTTAGCCCAGTGCTACAGCCCGGATTCACACGCTGCTGACCGACATGCTCGATGTGATTCATGTATGCCTGTCCCCATAGGTTAGTGTCGCTTTGGGTTCACGACTAGCCATGTCGGCCCGGGTTCTCTGTCATATGGATGCTAGCGACACTATCATATACGTGAGCCAAAAGGCACAAACGGTCCCGGGCCATGGTAAGACGACACCCGTGGGATACCGTGCGTGAGGCCGCAAAGTGATATGAGGTGTTACCGGCTAGATCGATGTGACTTGGAATCGGGGTCCTGACAGCCGCGGCCGCGGCCTCCTCCACCTCTACCTTTACTCTAGCTCTATCCCCACCTATACTCCCTTCCATCTCCTTCATCGACACCATCTCCAATATTAGCCCCTACATCCCCGTAACCCTAGACCTCGCTGCTCACAACTACTACCATTGGCGTCACCTTTTCGACGTCCACCTTGGACGATGCAATCTCCGCTCTCACGTTACCGATGACTCTCTTCCTCAACTTCATGATCCGCAATGGGTCAAGGATGATCTCGCCATTATTCAATGGATCTAAATGCGAGTCTTCACAGAAATCTTCAATCTCATCCACTGTGATGGTGCCTCCGCGGCCGATCTATGGGCGGCCCTTTGTCAGCTCTTCCAGGACAATGTCGACGCTCGCGCCAATAACCTCCACACCGAGCTTCAGAATACGGTGCAAGGTGATGCACCAGCCGACGTCTACCGCCAATGCCTCAAGGCGGACGCGGATGAACTCTGCAAACTTGGTGATTCGATCGAAGATCACCAGCTCATTAACATCCTCCTCGTCAGCCTCAGCGAGCGGTTCGAGAAGCAGGCCTCCTTCATCCCTATGATGTGTCCGCGTCCCTCCTTCGCCGAGGTTTGCTCGATGCTCCAATGGGCCGATCATGCCCTAACTACGAAGAACTCCCGTCCTCAGATCTTCACTGCTTCTCCTCGCCCGCCTGCATCGACGCCGCCACCGCCACCTCCACCAACAGCACCTCCTCAACCATCCGGCTGGCGTCCAAGTCCCAACTACCGGGGCAAAAACCCTAGGCCGCCGCAGTCCCGCACGACTCCTGCTCCGCCCCGGCTCCACCAATTGCACCACCACCGCCCTCGGCTTCATCAACTGCACCACCACCGCCGCCCGGATGGCGCCCATCTCCTGATCCATGGACAGGGCTGGTACAGGCGTGGCCTATGCTGTGGTCTGCCCCTACGCCATATGGTGCCCCGCCCGCTTATACCGATGGCTGGCAGCCCGGCGCTCGCCCTCACACCGGCGCGCCCATCCTCGCGCCCCGACAGCCAACGGTCGCGTATCACGCTGCTCCCTCCTACGCGCCACCGATCTACAACACCAGTCCTTATGCATCCTATGGCGCTCCATCGCCCCCTACATGCAGCAGTACAATGATGGCATTCCTCTCTTTATGCCGATGTCGGCCCTTCTGCCGACGCCACCACACCCGCTAGCTCCTATGCCTACACCGGCCTCTACTTCGACACCAAGCTGGGACCAAGCTGCTTTTATACAAGCCATGAACAACTTTGCTGCACAAGGGAACTCAGGTGCGGAATGGATTTTCGATTCTGGTGCTTCTCGTCATATGTCTGCATCAAGTAATTTGCTTTCTTCTTGCACACCTTTGCATTTTCCCTCTATTACTTTTGGTGATGGATCTTCTATTCCTATTTACTGTGCCGGTCAGATTCAAATCCAATCCCCAATTAAGCCTTTGCTTCTTCGTGATGTTCTTGTAGCTCCTGCTCTTATTAAAAAAATCTGATTTTTGTTCGCCAAATCACCACTAATGATCTTGTTTCTGTTGAGTTTGACCCCTTTGGTTTGTCTGTGAAGGACTACCGGACCAAGGCCGAGATCGCTCGATTCAATAGCTCCGGTGATTTATATTCTCTTCATGGTGTTCCGGTCCACTTTTTCCTCCCTATAAGATTCATACAATGTGATAATGGTCGTGAATTTGACAACTTTAAAAATTGAAATTTCTTTCTATAATATGGAATTCTCTTGCGTTTCTCTTATCCTTATACCTCCCCTCAAAACGGCAAAGCCGAGTGTTCTCTTCGTACTCTTAATGACATCATTCGCACTCTGCTTGTTCAATCTTCCATGCATTTGATGTTCTGGGCAGAGGCACTCCACACGGCCACATATTTACTCAATATTCGTCCATCTAAAGTTAACCCACAAACTACTCCTTACTTCTCTTTATTTCTCTCTCATCCAAATTACTCCGACGTTCGTGTCTTCGGTTGTCTTTGTTTCCCAAACTCCTACTCCACTTCTCCTAACAAATTTTCCCCGCACTCTATCCCATGTGTCCATCAAGGTTTTTCTGACGAGCACAAGGGTTATCGTTGTCTAGATCTTGTTAGTGGTCGTGTTCATGTGTCTCGTCATGTAATATTTGTTGAAAATATTTTTCCCTTTCCCGAGCGTCAACAATTAGATCCCAACTCATCCACACCGTCCACTAGTCCCTCTCGTCACAATCATCTTCCCTTCTTTCACCCGCCGACCTATCCAGCGAAATCGGCCGCAGTAGCGGATCCTGCCGCCACCACTTCTATCATCATCTCTGTCCCGGAAGAGGAAAACACATTACACTTTGACGCGGCAGACCTCCTGCCACCGCAGTCTTCACCGCCATCTCCCGCGTCCGCTTCCTCCGCTGCGCCGGACGCGTCCACCACATCTTCCCCCACCCCTCCTGTTCATGCTATTCCCGTTCCAGCTCCTACTAACGATCATACCATGCGTACACGTGCCAAGTCCAGGTTTCTTTTACCTGCAAAAGATCGTCTCAATCTTCATGCATCTTTATCTCCTTCCTCTCTACCCAAATCTTACAAATCAGCTCTCCTAGATCCTAATTGGGCCGCAGCTATGAAAGCTGAATATGATGCCCTTCTGCAGAATAACACGTGGCAGTTAGTTCCTCGTCCTTTCAATACAAATATCGTTTCGGGCAAATGGGTTTTTTGCCATAAATTTAATTCTGATGGGAGTCTTGCACGTTATAAGACTCGATGGGTATGCCGTGGTTACTCTCAGCAACACGGCATCGATTATGATGAGACTTTCTCTCCAGTTGTCAAGCCCAGCACTACTCGCACTGTCCTTAGCATCGTCGTCTCTTCTTCATGGCCAATTCATCAACTAGATGTCAAAAATGCTTTTCTTCATGGCTCTCTTCAAGAAATAGTCTATTGTCAACAACCTCTTAGCTTCGAACATTCCTCCTATCCTAATCATCTTTGTCTTCTTCAAAAATCTTTTTATGGTCTTAACCAAGCACCACGTGCCTGGTTCCAGCGCTTTTCTACTTATGCTCAAACCATCGGTTTTACCCCTTCCTGTTCTGACATTTTCCTCTTCACCTTTCATCACAACACCAATACTGTTTACCTTCTTTTATATGTTGATGATATTATGCTCATAGCTTCCTCACAACAATTTTTAGATCATATTATCTCTCTTCTTCGCCACGAATTTTCTATGACAGATTTAGGTCTTCTTCACCACTTCTTAGGTATTGTTGTTATCCGTGACTCCTCTGGACTTTTCTTGTCTCAACGGCAGTACACTCTGGATCTTCTTTCTCGTGCTGGTATGCTTGATTGTCAAACTTCCCGTATCCCTGTTGATACAGATTCCAAACTCTCTGCCGGCGGTGATCCTTTCTCTGATCCTTCTCTTTATCATAGTCTTAACGGTGCACTTCAGTATCTCACTCTCACTCGTTCTGAAATTTCTTTTGCTGTTCAGCAAGCTTGTTTATACATGCATGATCCTCGTATTCCACACTACAATCATGTCAAACGTATTCTTCGATATCTCAAAGGCACACTAGACTTAGGTCTTCATATCAACAAATCCTCTCCCACCTCCTTGACAGCTTACTCTCTGATGCAAACTGGGCTGGTTGTCCAGATACTCGTAGGTCCACATCCGAATTTTGTGTTTTTCTTGGTAACAATTTGGTTTCTTGGTCTTCAAAAAGGCAGGTTACGGTCTCCCGCTCGTCTGCTGAAGCTGAGTACCGCACTGTGGCTCATGCGGTTGCTGATACGGTTTGGTTGCGCCAGTTCCTGTCGGAGTTGCACCGTCCTATTGAGCAAGCTACCATTGTTTATTGTGATAATATTTCAGCTGTCTACATGTCAGGGAATCCGGTTCAACACCGTCGCACCAAGCATATTGAGATCGACATTTATTTTGTTCGAGAGAAGGTGGCTCTGTGTCAAGTTCACGTTCTCCACGTGCCTACTTCTGCTCAGTTTGCTGATATCTTTACTAAAGGCCTGGCGACTACTCCGTTTCAAGACATTCGTTTCAGTCTCAACGTCGTCGAGCCTACCATTGACACGGCGGGGGGATGTTAGAATACAACTTGTAATAGGATTAGGACTCCTACTCGGTTTGTAATAGGGCTAGGTCAGGTGCGGCTTGGCTTTTATATATACCTCTTGTACCGGCACAATATTGCATCAACAATTATTCAATACAATTCTACAACTTGGACCCTTGCGTCTTTTACAACTAAAAGTTACCATCTGAAAAGAAAATAAAAAAACAAACTCCCAAAACAATTGAAACTTGCCATCCGATTTTTTCCTTTTGTCATACTCGCGTGACTAAACTTGACATAAATCTTTTTGAAGTTATCATGTGTCCGTGCCACATGGGTGACACTTATCCGGATCTAAAAGAAAAAGGAAAAAAAAACAGTGAAATACTAGTAGTAAATTTGTTCAATGAAAGGATAAGGCAAATACTATGACGTAAGATTTGACTGAAATCAAGCCTCGTAAAGTTTGATTAACTTTGTAGAAAAAAGTGCCAACATTCATAATTTGAAATCAGTACCACTAGATGTGTCATGACTTAAAGTTCCATATTATATAACTTTAGCATGGCAGATGTTGATATTTTTTCATATAAATACGGTCAAATTTTGTGAAGTTTGACTTTAAAAAATTATAATATGCAGAGTAAAAAGGACTGTAGAAAACGTTGAGCAAGATCTTGGAACATGGCAGGAGTATGCGTGCAGCATGTGTGTGCGTGTGCATCCGTCCACCCCATCGTGGCAAGTTCGCGGCCGCATGCAGGAGGTGGATACAACCTGGACCCCCTTAACTTAATCTGTGAGCCACCGTACAAAAATACTGCCGCTCTATTGCTGTACGTACGTGCGACGTACGAGACCGCTCCGCTGTCTGCTTCCGCTCTACGGCTGACCGCACCGCTCCGCTGACTGACGTACATGTCAAGCCAACTCCAGCTCCCAAGTCCAAAAATGGAGCTTATCTATACCAATCCGAATTCGGGTTATCCACCAGAAACATCACTCGGCGTGTACTGCTCGTCACCAAGGCCGGAGCTGCCTCCTTCTGAACTGTACTTCATTTCTTTTCTTCATCTTTTTCTTTTCTACCAATCCAGCGGCGCCTTTGATTTCAGATGGATAAAAGATAAAATGATTACTAAAACAATTGTTGTTGCTGTTATTGTTGTTTCTTCTTCGTCGTCGTCTTGGGTTCACTCTTTTCTCTTTTGCAGTGTTGCATGATCCCATCCTTATCGCCTCCCCATGCACACCACATGAATTTTTCAGAAACTTCTTTGAAAATGTAATGATTGTGCTTTGATTTATATGAAAATCATCTGATTGCACAAACTTTATCTCCTTTGTTAAAATTCACTTTGAAATGTATGCGCCTAGTTAAAATTCCTTTATCTCCTTTGGTTATATGAAAAATCATCTGATTGCACAAACTTTATCTTCTTTGTTAAAATTCATCTGATTGGATGGTCAGCTCCCCCGTCAGTGTCCGCATATGTGGCATTGGAGATGTCCTTAGAGCATCTCTAGTCGATCGCCTAAAACCGGTTAGAGGAGTAAAAAATCCGGTTTTACTCTTCTAACCGGGACCTAACCGATCCCGTAAAAGCTACACATATTACTCCTCACCGCTTCAAGCGAGTAAACTTACTCAACCGCTCGGGCTCGGAGTAAAAGCAAAGCACGCCTCCCCCTCCCCCACACAAATCTCCGTCGTCCTCCATCTGGCCAGCAACCCTCCCTCCTGCACCACCCCCCGTGCCGCCATGGGCGGATCTGGTGAGCACTGTGCAGGCGCATATTCCTCACGCCGCTGCCGCGGCGCATCCTCGAGAGCGGCACGATCTTCCTCCTGTGGCAGCCTTTGCTGGCTTCCCTGAGATCCCAAAGCCGCCCTCACCACAAAGGTCTTACATCGGCATGTGGCAATGGGCATGGAGACGTGGGTGGCCTAGATCACAAATCAGCACACCCACAATAAATTGTGGCTCAGACCCTTCCGCTCCCGCCGAGCAGGCAACTAAAGAGTACGACATTTAGTCGGTCCGGCTGCACGACGCCAACGGCCGCCTAAGCCTTGAATTTGGTGAGATCCCGCGGTTGGATCCAGTTGAGCTGGGGGCGGTCTCCGCACGGGAGGCAAGGGAAAGGCTCGCGACTGAGGCTGGGGCCTCTGATGAGGCGTACATGGTGGAGCTTCACGACCTCTACCTAGAGCAAGTGGAGGCAGAGTGTCGCCTGTACGAGCAGCTAGCGGTCGGGGGAGGTCGTCGTGCTGTCAAGCGACGACGAGGATAACGGTGGCAGCGAAAAGTGCAAGCGGCGGAGGAGGCAGCGAAAGTGGAGGCGACAAACGACGCCGGCATTCGGACCGAATGGCAAAGAATCTTCCGTGGTGATGAGGATGGTGGCACAACCCTGACCACATGGTCGGTGGGATGTCCAGGGGACGTGGATGTCACTCGGACATGATACGGATAGCGACTAGATTAGTAAATTTTAGTTTTATTTAAGTAAGTAGACTATGTTTTGGTCGAATGCAATGTGAAATATTATGGCTATGTGTCAAATTTCGGTGAAGTATAAGTTTGTTCCAATCAAATTTGTGTTCATGATATCCGAAAGCGTTTTTACTCCGCTAAGTTTTGGAGATAGGCTAGATCCGGCCAAAAAACAGTGAATTAAAAGCAGTCAGCTAAGCTTTACTCCGCGGCATATCCATTATTTTTAGGGGATCGGCTAGAGATGCTCTTACATCTCATCCATATAAATGCGGGCACACGTATCTAATTATCATGAGCACCTTTAAAAGACTGATCCATTTGATCTTGAGATCCACAAATTCACCATAGCTCCCTAGTGTTTGATCTCTCTCAAACTGCAAAATGCAAAAAGAAATGGAACTGGAGGACCACACCACATGGGCCAGAAGGAACAGTGAAATCACATTCACAAATCACACCCTACCCCTCCCTGAAGAAGAAGATTCAAGGAGACAGAGAGTCTGCACACACATTTAAACTAGTGTCAACAAGTTTAAACTAGTGAGTGCCAACAAGACCAGTAGCAGACACGGCAAGCAGTCTTTACAAATTACTCCTCCTCAACATACTCATCATCCTCCCTAAGATACTGTCCCTCCCTAATCCACTTGGTACCAGTACTAATTTCCTCTACTGACCAAATAGAGTATCATTACAAAAATTAACAGCAGAGTTAGTGGGCGCAATAACTAATCCGCCACCCTCCGCTCCTCCCCTCTTCTGCCATCGCCATTTATTTCCTCCTCCTGCTCCCTCCCCTCTCGCTGGATCGCCACAACATTCTCACTCCCTCCCTCCCTCTGGATCCTCTCCTCGTCCCCCCACACTACACCGCTCTTTACTCAACTGCTCCACTCCCCACCAACCACCCCCCACCGCCCCCGGCCCCACGTCGACGCGGTGCTGGTCACCCGGCAGCAGCAGCAACAGCGGCGGAAGCGGCCGGAGCATGGCTCGCTGATCCCTTCCCTGCTGCTCGCGCGGAGTAGCTTAGCTTGGAACATGGGGCGGCATTGGCCCGGCGTCCTGCTCCTCGCCCTGCACTGCGGGGTGGCGGCGCTGCTCCCCCCCTGCTCCGCGGCCTCGCCCCTGCCCCCTCCCATCGGCGGCGACGGTGAGCGCCGGCGTGTCCTTTTTTTTTACCTCGCCTTGCTTAAATGCTGTTCTTTTCTGACGAATTCGTGCCGCCTGTCGCTTCCCTTGTCCGTCCGGGATCACACCTCCGCTTCCTTCCATTTCCTCCCTCCCAGTTTCAAACCGCCGTCCTAAATTTGGCCCTCGCATCTTCTGTCCTGAGATTTTTCTTCCCGCGAAATTAGTGCCCAAGATTCGATTGTTTTTCCCCAGCCGCAATTTTTCCGACCGAAGAGCTTCGAATTCGTGCGAATCACGACTCTGTAATGCAAATTTGCCGTTTTTTCTCTCTGACATGACATGACATGTTTGGCTCGGTTGATTTGCGGCAGTGTCGGCGCTGCTGGCCTTCAAGCGGGCGGTGATCGAGGACCCGCACTCGGCGCTGGCCGACTGGACGGACGCCGACGGGGACGCCTGCGACTGGCGCGGCGTCGTCTGCTCCTCGCCCCACGGCTCCGTCGTCTCCCTGTAAGCTCCCCCCTCACTCCTCTAGATCTCACTCAAGCTCTGCTCTGCTCATCACTACCACCACCTACCTGTCACACCAGCTCAACGCGCTTAGGTTGGGGGTAAAAGCCTAAAAGAGGGTTCGGTGACTACGATTTGTACTTTAATCTCCTCCCCAGAACGGAACAAAGTGGATTCGGTCAGCTGTGATGCGGATAGATGCTCGGTGATGTGGGAAATGTGCAGATGGCTTGTGAGAGTGGACTGATGTGCCAGTTAGATCAGCAGTCAGTCAGTCAGTCATTCATTCAGCAGTAGGTTTGGGCAACAGGGAAAGGCCAACCGAAATTTGTACTTGCATAATCTAATCAGTCGAAATCACGCCGGGATGAGACCGCTGATTACGACCATTGGATGATGAATTTGGCTTTGTGCTTTGCAGGAGGCTGTCGAACGCGTCGCTCAAGGGGTTCATCGCGCCGGAGCTCGGGCAGCTCATCTTCTTGCAAGAGCTGTATGTGCTGCTTCAGTCTTCATTGTGTCTTCAGCTGTGCACTGAAGGGCCTGGTTTCCCTGAATGTCTGTGTTTTGGGCAGGTATTTGGATCACAACCTGCTCTTCGGCACGATCCCGAAGCAGGTAGGATCGCTGAGGAACCTCAGGGTCTTGGATTTGGGCGCTAACCGGCTTGCTGGCCCTATACCTCCTGAGCTGAGTGGACTGAACAGCGTGAGCGTAATGTAAGATACCGATTGATTTGTCTGTACATTTGGAGTTCTTAAGTCTGGCTGCTTCTTTGCTACTCAAACTAATGCCTTCTTCATTCGTCTCTTGTAGAAACTTGCATTCCAACGGGCTAACCGGGAACATACCACCACAGCTGGGCAAGCTACCAAATCTTGTTCAGCTTAGGTTGGACAGGAACAGGCTGAAAGGGTCAATTCCTGGTGGCAATGCTACTGGTTTTTCTCCTATGGCAGATACCGGGTCGGTGACTTTTCCAAACTCCTTTTCTTTTCTGTATATGGTGCTATATATATTAAAGAAATTGGAATTATATAAACTCAATACTGATGGAAAATTGGATATGATGTAAGAACTAAGAAGGTCATGAAAAAAAATTTAGTTTGTGACATCAAAATGTTCATGATTCATCAAAAATAATAGACTGAACTGAACTTCAGAGTAATGATTAGCTAGAATAGGACCAAAAGGACAAGTATCAGTGGTAATACTTGCTGAATTTGTCCATGGGCTTTTGTTACCATTTTCTGTTGATAACATGTTCATTAAATACACTTAACAAAACCAATATGTGAGTATGTGACCATGTTCCAGTAAATTATTACTATATCTGAATACTGTATGTTTGCTTCGTCAGGTCCACACCTCACAGTGGACTATGCCCGTCTCCTCGATTAAGCGTTGCAGATTTCTCCTTCAACTTCCTTGTTGGAAAAATCCCAATTTGTTTGAAGTATCTTCCAAGGTATTATTACAAAAGGCACCTCCCACTGTTAATATCAGTTAGAAGTCCATCCATTTACATGGCTAGTTTGCAGGTCTAGTTTTCAGGGGAACTGCCTCCAGGATGACTACTCTATCCGACAACGTGCTCATCAAATTTGTGCAAGTATGTGACCCAGCCTCTACAAGCTACACAACTATTGCAGTGTTAACTAGAAATGATGACATATTTCTTGAATTTTTTGCATGGACATTGGAATTCAACTCAGTTAATCCGAGAAGTACTGAACATCATGCTTTATAATAATATACATGCTGCCCTTATAAAAAAATTCTGTAGGATTTACCATCACTGCTCATGAGGCATATTCATTTCTTCAAGGGTAGTTTTGATACTTAGGCAAAACCTTATGTTGAAACTCGTGCACCACCAATATGGGTTATAGCTATTTAATGTATAACTAGCACTTAGTAGTGGCCTGAGGTGAACTTCAACTTCCATCGACTGAAATCTACTCTTGTTTTAGGCGCGTCTACAGCTGCTAATTTAAAGGGATTCAAACGCCCTGCTTCTGAGCATAAGCATAATAAAGTGCAGCAACCGACTTGGCTTATTGTTTTGGAAATCGCAACCGGTGCTCTCCTGCTTGTTTTCGTGATCACTGCTGCAATTACTGCCTCCAGAAGCTGCAATCTAAAGCCTTCTATAAGAATATCATCATGGAGTAGATCAAAAAGTTGGAGCGACGAGATAACAGTACTCATTGGTTGGTATTAACTTTATCTTATAAATTGATTATTTTGTCTAAGATATATTGTTGCCAATGTGTTCATGCTTCTTTCAGATTCTGATATGCTGAAAAGTTTGCCAAAGCTGAGTCGCCAGGAACTTGAAGTAGCATGTGAGGATTTTAGCAACATTATTGGCTCAACTCCGGAGACTGTAGTCTACAAAGGAACAATGAAGGATGGGCCTGAGGTTTCTGTCATATCATTATGCGCCTTTGAAGGTCATTGGACTAGTCAGCATGAACTCTTTTACCAAAACAAGGTAGTGGATTTGTCTAAGATTGCGGCTCAGAAACACTTTTTATAGTAGCTCAAATAAATAAATAAAATGGGATGTACATTGTAGGTTATTGATCTGGCAAGGCTGAATCATGAGAACATAGCAAAGTTTCTGGGCTATTGCAGAGAGAGTGACCCATTCTCGAGGATGTTAGTCTTTGAGTACGCATCAAATGGGACACTGTACGAGCACCTACACTGTAAGCCTATCTCTTCGATTTCGTTACGACGGGCTAAATATTTGCATTTTCTGTGTATCGTAGATTTGATCTCATTTGTTTTTCTTGCTTTAGATGGGGAAGCAGCCCAATTTTCTTGGCTCAGACGAATGAAAATAGCCATCGGCATCGCCCAAGGTTTAAGGTATCTGCACACCGAGTCGCAGCCTCCGTTCGCTATATCAGAGCTGAACTCCAATTCAGTTTACGTTACAGAAGATTTTACCCCCAAGGTACTGTATGCTTGGATTTTACCTGTGGACTAGTACTATCTCTTTGGAGCTTACCTTTCAGATGAACACAGTCTCTGACTTGGTGAAATGAACAACAGCTGGTCGACTTTGAGTGCTGGAAAATGCTGTTTTCGAGGCACGAGAAGGCGCTCGGCCACTTCAGCAACAAAGCCTCTTTCCCTAGCCGGGACTCTTCGGAGGATAAGTACATGGACATCCAAGGCAACACGTTTGCCTTTGGAGTGATCTTGCTCGAGATCATCAGCGGGCGGCTTCCCTACTGCAAGGACAAAGGCTACTTGGTAGACTGGGTGAGCCAGTCCGTTTCTCAACCTCATTGCAATAACAGTGCATTTGTTACTCAAAGATCGCGTTCAAGTAAAATGAAATGCTGGCACAATCTATCATTTCATCAACTGAAGAAGTCATTTGCAGCGAAAGTTCAAATAACTGCTCAGTCTGAATTTCTGATCCTCTACATTTCTGCAGGCCGTCAAGTACCTCCAGCAGCCAGAGGAGATCGGGAAGCTGGTCGACCCGGAGCTGACCAACGTGCGGACGGAGGACCTGGCGGTGATCTGCAGCGTGGTGAGCCGGTGCGTCGACCCCGACCCGTCCAAGCGGCCGTCGATGCAGATCATCGCGGGGGCGCTGGAGACCGGCATCGACCTCTCGGCGGCCGGCATCCTCAAGGAGTCGTCCCTGGCGTGGGCTGAGCTCGCCCTGTCGTTGTAGCACACGCCTCACCTCGTCCCACTGTAGATTTTCGTCAATTGCTAACACTGATCTGTTGCACGCCGCCTTCTCTGCCTCCTTGCCTCTACTTGTACTCCCTCTGTAAATAAATATAAGAGCGTTTAGATCACTTCTTCAGTGATCGAAGCGGTCTTATATTTCTTTATAGAGGGAGTACAACGCTTGCTAAAGTCGGTGAGCCAGTGGGCTGGGTTTAGCTTGGATTCTCTGATACCGCTTGCCCAGTTCGGCCGCCATGTAATTCTGTGTGCCTTAGTTGTAGTGTCAGTGTGGGGGCTCAGAAAATGCAATGCTGCTCCTTATCTAAAATGATGTTGCACCTTGCCCCAACCTTGTTTTTCTGTTAGGAGTTGGGAATGGATGCATGCTTTTCTCTAGATCTTGTGCGATGGTCTGTTGGACCGATGCATTTCGACGTTTTTTTTTTCGAAAAGGGGTTTTACCCCAGCCTCTGTATCAGAAAGATGCATACGGCTCATATAAATAAAAATAAATCCAGTAACATAGTCATCGAGTAACGTGGTGCGAAGAAAAATACAAAAAGCTCGAAAGAGCTCAAACCCAAAGCCACAACCGGCTGGCAAACACAATAGGAGCACTACATGCCTATCCTATTACATGACCACCATCCAAACCGGTTGAAAATAGCCGGCGCTACCATCTCCCATCGGGTAGACGCAGTAACCAAACGCTCCCTGGCCTCCGTCGGAGTGAGTAGCGACCACATACGGATGAAAGCCGTGGCCCTGAAGATAACCTGCAAAAAATGAATATTTGTTGATCTGTTAAAAACCAAGTCATTTCTGCAGTTCCATACTGCCCAGAGTAAAGCACAAACTCCAACACGAATGTGTCTTGCAGTATCGGAATCAACCCCATCAAGCCATATTCCAAATAACATATTGATAGAGGTGGGCGGATTGATATTAAACGCAATATTAATTGACCGCCACAGAATCTTAGCCAACGGACAATCGAGAAAGAGGTGTTTGATGTTTTCGTTATGATCGCAAAAGCTACACCTAGATGAGCCCATCCAGTTGCGTTTTGCCAAGTTATCTTTAGTCAAAATGACTTGTTTATGCACAAACCACATAAACACTTTGATACGTAAGGGAACCTTAACTCTCCAAACGTGAATGGAGGAAGGGACAATGCTAGAGTTAATGACATCCAGATACATAGATTTAACTGAGAACACACCGTTCCTAGTAAGTTTCCAAGACAGCTGATCTGGTTGCTGGGTGAGCTGCACCTGCATTAAACGTCTAACAAGGTGGAGCCAGGCCTCCCACCGATTTCCAACTAGCGTTCTCCGAAAACTAATATTGAGAGGAGTGGATTGTAAAACAGTTGCAACGTAGGCTTCTCTACGTCGCACAATGTTGTACAGAGTAGGATATTGAAGTGCAAGGGGAGTCTCCCCAAGCCACGTATCCTCCCAAAACCTCGTAGTGGCACCATTCCCGACAATAAATTTGGACTTGTTGAAGAAAATTTGTTTAACTCTCATCAAACCCTTCCAAAAAGGTGAGTCGGAAGGTATCACATTTACCTGAGCCAAGGTTTTAGCGTAAAGATACTTATTACGCAAAATCTGTGCCCAAGTAGCTTCCGTCTCAGATGATAGTTTAAATAGCCACTTGCTAAGAAGACATATGTTTTTGACTTCCAGATCAACTTGCAGATCAACTTCACGTTTTCGTCCCGGACATTGGTCAGCTTCGGGTCGACTAGCTCACCGATCTCCTCAGGCCGCTCGAGGTACCTGGTAGCCTGCAAGAATGTATAGATTCTGAGTAAACAGTTGAAAGCTGGCTGCAGATGTAGTGATTCAGAATGAGCAGTTTGAAAGTTGGCTGCAAATTGCAACAACGGAGGAGAAGTAGGTCAACCAGGCAGGCAGGCAGGCAGACATTTCTGGTCTGGCAACAGGAGACCGTCTAAATTCCAAAGCCTTGTTCAAACTTCAAACCCAGGCGCAGGGAACATGGCAGAACGCCGTGCAGAAACGCATAGAATAGAAAGAGAGATGCTACACTTACAGGCAACTTTCAACGCGTTTAAACTTACGGACTGAAATGAAATCATCTCCGAAATTCAGGGGGGAGGGATGAATTAGGCGCTGGCACATATGTCCGTACGACAGTTTCCGTAATCATCATCCGTAAGTGAAGCAATTTCGGAATAGAAATGAAAGCCAGGCTTGCCACTTGTGTGCATCATAAGTGCATTTTCATCAGATACATGGCCATGATCATCATCATTCGCAGCGGATCGGCACTCCCATCCCATGTCCTCTGCGGAAAAACGCATGGACCTCGAGTCATCTGCAAGCAAGCAAAACTGTCTCCAAGATGCAGGCTGCCCCCTTTATTTCTTTTCTCTCTTTTTTTCCTTTCTGCCAAGAGAGTGTGCTTGTTTTATTGGGCTAGCAGGGGAGAAATTACCCCATGCATCTTCCTTTTTCGGCAGTAGAAATGTGTAGGTAGTTTTCTTGGAGGGGGCAAGTGGTGGCCCTTGTCCCTGTTACAAGTTGATGGCACACCAACTAGAGATCTGAGTGCAAGCGTTTCCAGCTGAATCAGGCCAAGTGTACTTACTAGGCATATCACATATCCTACTTACTTTTTTTTTTCTTTTCTACAACTGGCATAAGAGATTATTACCAAAGCCTATTTTATTCTTAGCTTGAAGATGATGGCACACCAACTAGAGATCTCAATGGTCGTAGTGGTACGTGTCTCCAGCTGAGAACAGGGCAGTAGCACTTACCAGTCATGTCACAGATCCTACTTGCTATTTTTCCTTCAACTGTCAGAGTAGAGTATTAGTATCAATTTATCCAAAAAATATACCTAGATTGTACATCCTTCTTCTTGGCAAACCCTATTTTATCCTTGGCTAGAAGATGATGGCACCCCACACCAACTAAACATCTCAGTGATAGTACTATTCAGGAAAAAAGAAGTTGTGATCAATGGTAGCACTCATGCCACAAGCAAGCAGGTCTTGGATATTCAAGGCATGCATGTGCTCACTTGAGGGCCAGGTCTTTCTGGTCTCCCTGCTGCCCCCTCCCTCCATCTTCCTTTCCCTCTCTGATGTTGCCACCTTTTAATTCTCTTCAGCAAAATCATCATCAGCATGTGGGTCCATCCGTCCATGGCTACAGCAGCCATGGCCAACATCTTATCCTTCTTGTCCTTCAAATAATGTACTACTAACAATTTCAGTATTAAAAAGATGTAATGGTTTCAGGCTGAGGCAGCCATGATCCCAACACCTGTTGCTTCTGCTAAGCATGATTGCTTGATTAGATTGCACTATCATTAGCAGAAAGTGTTGTTATTAGAGGACAAAAGCGCGGTACTTAATGATCTATCCAGGAAGCAAGCAGATGCTACACATGCTAGTGGCCTTTTGATGACGCGATGCTTTTGTAAAAGTTGTAGCTGGTAGGTAGTTAATGGGAAAGGAAGATGAGGCGGTGTCATGATTTGATTAATAAATAAACAAAGGAAAGAAGAAGGCGGCTTTTTTTAAAATGATGCTTTGTCACTAGTGTTGGAACGATAATGCATGCGCGCACCAGGTTCCCGGCATATCAGACAACATGCATAGATTCTGCAGAAACAAACTGGATTATTTCCGGTTAACAGTAGCCTGAAACCAGGCGTATAATTCAGTTTTTGTCTGGTTTGTTTAGAGGCAAACTGAACAAACTCAGCAACTTATACATGCTGACATCTTTTGTTGTCTTTCAACAGTGGCAAATCTCTCAATGTAAATTAACATAAAGTGAAGATTGAAAAGTGTACCTTTCTAACTCTCTCTATCTTGTTGTCTTTCAACAGACAACACGCATAGATTCTGCAGAAACAAACTGGATTATTGTTAAAAACTGTCTCCTCAAACCAGGCTTATAATTCAGTTTTTGTCTGGTTTGTTCTTCATAGGCAAACTGGACAAACTCTTCCACAACTTGTAAATGCTCACCAATTTTTTCCTCTCTTTCGACATTGGCAACTTTCTCATGTAAATTAACATAAAGAGAGGATCAAAAAGTGTACCTTTCTTTGACTTTGTATCTTCTGACAGTATGTGTGTGAGCTGTGAAGCAGCAGGCAACCAGTGGTGTACTGGTGTGAGTCTGAAGCGAGTACAGCCAGCTTCCTTTCCTTTGAGGAGATCCTCCTAAGCAAGGACACCAAAGTCCCTCTACTCAATACTCACTACTCACTTGCACCATACCACATATCCCACAATGGCCAACTGGCACTGAGGACTGTTTGCTCTGCCTTGCAACTGAAGCCTATCCAATATCCATACAAACATACAAAGCAAAAATCAGACAGAAAATCTCAAGATCTACTGCAACTTTTTCTTCCTTGCAGTTTTTGTCCAGCTCCTAGTAGCTAGGAAGGGAAAAGAAATTGCTGGAAGAACAGTGCGATGGAGTACTAGAGTCAGAATCAACCAGAGCACCTTGGCCTGATGTGTTGTAGTTACTAGACCTAGATGTCCTGATGTAATGACAAGGGTACTGTGCTCTAGACTACACTTTTGGCCTCATGTGTTGTCGACTAGTACCATTGGGTGTGAGGACAGGGGTGGTGAGGTGAGTTTGGTGTGGAGTATTATGTGAGAGGGAGAGCCATCAACCACTCCCCACTTAATGATGATAGTAGCTACTTAGAGCATTGCTCTCATGGACATCACATATATGCGTCTATTAATATCTGCACATTTTTGTTTCAATTCTGCACGTTGTTGTTTTTCAGCAATCAGAAGTTGTGGAGGAAGCAAAGTACTAGTATGCTGCAACTAAATCAAGATTCATTTTTGGCAGCACTACGTACTAAACCAAGATGGTTTTAATCATTTGTTAGCTCATAGTATCCCCCAGATTTCCTCGCTTCTACAGTCTAAACTGATAGATCGATGACGGTGAAACTATCCTATAGTCTAATAAAGGGCTATACAGTCGGTAAAAAAGGGTGATTTTATTTATTCATCCAAAACAGGTCTCGTTTGGAAGCAGCTGCTACTATTAGCCATTCTTTCATGTACTTTAATGAGAACAGTTAGCCCGTACCGTACTGCGAAAGCACTGAACTCACTGATCAATCTGGACGGGCAAGTTGCAACTACATTGAGATCTGCCTCAAGAAAAAATAAAGATCATTCATGGAACTGCTTCAGGTAGTGCGTACCTGGTTATTACCCTTGTGACCACAACCGCGCCAGTTTTCGCGGCGAGGTTTGGCAGCAAGTCCTGAATCATTGCATGATCTTGGATGTATAGTGCTAACAATAGTGTGCTTGCAATATGTCCGCAAAGAAGCTACTCTAAGCTTGATAAATTCTGATGATATGCAAACAGACATATTAAGATAATTCAAAGTGGTGAGACACAGGATTCAATAGGTTCTCCCATTTGGACTTGGACCGCTAGGAATCCCCCAATTCGGTTGTAAATCTAGGGACAAAGCAGGGGAGTTTGAATTGTCGCCCAACATCCTGCGCCCCGGGTAGCGTTGCGCCGAGAAGCGTAAGCAGTGTCAGGCAATATGGTCGCTTGTCAAAGATGAATGGACACGCAGATTTACTTCAGCGAGACAATCGTGTACCATATGTATTCATTAAAAACAGTAAAGAAAATCACTCCCAGCAACCATCTACTGCAAATCATCCAACATATCTCTTGAGAGTTGAGAGTTGAGACGAACAGAAAACGCAGCCATTCCTTCATACCCAAACGACCAGCACAATCTTATCAAATTCAGGCATGCTCACGTCATTTATTTTTACCTTTTTGCGAATCAGGCTTGCTCACATCATAACTGGAAATTACCACAAACTTCAGGAAATGTATAAATTCAGCGTTCATCATTCCACACTATTACAAACCAAAGGGAACTAGTCAATTCAGGGTTCAGCACTGCAAGATATTACAATACAGGAAACTATTGTTCGTCGTCCCATATTTTAAAAATCCATGGGCAATTCATAAATTCAGCACTTAACATTCAACGATTTCGCAAACAATAGGAAACGAGTAGTTTCACTGTTCATCAACTTCGGACATGGCATTCTGCACCGTTCTTGCTGTATGACAGGATCGGTAGACAGCACCCTTCAGTCCCAGATAACCCGGTATCAAAGAACCAAGCAGATGCGCCCAGACGACCCACGTGTTCAGATGCTGGAAACATTGTCATCAAACTGTACAGCTTTGTTTTTTGGCAGGTTAAGCCAAGGAATTTAAGATGCATAATCAGAACTAGTAATGGCTCGTACTTATGGAACCTACATAGCGAAATTTTCCAGAATACACAATAGGAAAAGTAAGCATCATGGGGATCTATATGGTGTACCCAATCACTCATGCAGTTACTTGGTCCAATTTTTTTCTTCTGAATGTGCTGAATCTTTTGCCGGTTTGGATCTCCAATTGTTTCACACGATCTCGTGAGCACCTCATTGCAGCGCTCGAGTTCAAACTTCAAACTCCTCAAGGGACCGGAGCAGTTCTGGAGGCGACTGGATATTCGGGCAATCAACAGTGGACAGTTTCGTGAGGGCCTGGGGCAGCACTGGAAGAGACTGAATATTCGGGCAATAATCGATGGACAATTCCTCAAGGGACTGGGGCAGTACTGGAAGAGACCGAATATTCTTACAATATTTGATGGACAGTTTCTTGAGTGAGTGGGGCAGGGCTGGAAGAGACTGGATATTCTGACATAATTCAATGGACAGTTCCTCGAGTGATTTCAGGCGCACCATGTTATCTGGTAAGGTCACCCAGATGCATGCCGAAAGAGAGAGGACACGAAGTAGAGTGAAGACCTCAAAAACGGGAGCAGGCCCTAAGCTGCATTTCCAGAGCTTAAGTACTTGCAGGCACTTTAAGCCACCATTCTGCCTACCCACCATCCAATTAGGGTATCTCGCTCCATTGTACCCGCAGAGTTCCAGTTTTTCAAGATCCTTCGGAGGGCATAGACCCTCAAGTACCTCTACTTCAACTTCTGGATTGCAGCTCTCCTGATCACAATCCCAGCATAGTTCTAGCTCGGTGAGTTGCTCCTTATCAGCTAGCTTGGCTTCAAGAGCTTCCTCACTGCTTTTAACATTTTCAACACCTCTAATGCGCAGACGGCCACGAAGCTGGTTTAGATCCCTCAGATGTTTTATATTGCAACCTCTTTCCTTACTTACTGTGAAGTATGGTCCTAACTCTTGGAGTGATGTCGACCTGGCAATGTTCACCAACTTCAAAATGCTGGCATTCCCTACATGCCGCAAGCTAACCAAATTAATCCCAACTTCATCTTTGGAGAGCGAAAGACGTTTGCAATTACCAAAATCAAGTGTCTGAATGTGGTGAAGTTTTTTAAAGGTCCTTGGTAAAATGAGACCATGTGATTTGCTGATCCTGTAAGTAAGGTGACGTATATGCTTGACACCAATAGGTTCTAAGAAATTGACATGCCAAGTCAAACCAAAAGTCACGTTCAGTACCCGCAATTTTTGCAGCCTCATGATTATATTCTTGAAAACTTCTTCATCACGTGGTGTCCATAATTTGATAACTTTAATGATGAGAGTGCGTAAATTTTCCAGTTGAAAAATCTTCATGGCAAGCTTCTCCCCATTATAAGTATCAATAAAAAGATGGCGAACACCTGGAGGAATTTCTCCTGTCCATCCATCCTCAATTCTAAAGCAATCGTGTCCAGCGATCCTCTCTGCTAAATCATACATCAGATCATGCATTAAATAGTAGTCCTCACCGCAGGACTCCTTTCCCCCATATTGCAGAAATGAGATTGACACAAGTTCATCAAAGTAATCCTGACCAACATCTTCCATTTCCTTACCTGCATTAGTACTTCTTATAAACCCTTCTGCCACCCACAACTTAAGTAACACATTAGGTCTGAAATGATGCCCTCTGGGGAACATACTACAGTAAGCAAAGCATTGTCTAATCTGCTCATTAAGATGCTGGTAGCTCCATGATAGAGCTCCCATCGTCTCGTTCAGTAAGTCCCGATCTCTAGCTCTTCTCCAAAACTCAACATTTTTTCTTTTACGTAGTTGTCCTCCCACTGTACTGGCTGCTAGAGGTGACCTCTTAAGCTTTTTTGCAATGTGAACCCCAATATTCCAGAGTGTGCTCCCAACTCCATCGTCTGCGTGCCTATCTCCAAGTGCATGGTACATGAATAGCTCAAGGAACATACTATCACCCAAGTCACTAATTGGAAAATTGGCGCATCTCACATCAGGACCAAGATCCGAGAAGGCATCTACATTTCGACTTGTCGCTAGGATCTTGCTTCCTCTCTTTCCAATCTTGAATGGAGAAAGTAATTGTGGCAGATTCTGCTCGCCAACATCCTTGTTGCACCAGACATCATCTAGTACCAAGAAAAACCTTTTGCTAGTCAGGATATCCTTCAGTTCTTGTTGTAGCCTATCAAGACTATTAAGTTCACAATCATATCCTTCAATTGCCTCAAACATTCGCCTGTAAATGACCTCGATGCTAGGTTTTTGAGAGACATGAACCCATAATAGAATGCCAAAATGGCCATCTTTTTCGGCTAGCTTGTCTTTTTCTTCCTGGGCAAAAACAAACTGTGCAAGGGTTGATTTCCCAGATCCAGCTATGCCATGAATTCCAACAACAGAATAACATAGACTGCTATTCATGTTTGTCTTACCATGACTGGCATTCTCATGAAGCATTTCTATGATCTTGTCACGATCCTCATCTCGACCAATTACCTTTACTGGGGAAGTTGCAGTGGTACATGCATTGGCTGCACTAGGCTGTCCCTTATTTACAGTGGGCAAGTTCAGCCATTCCAAAATTTGGTGTGCTTCATTTGTAACCTTTTCTATTTTCTCCAGGCTCCGTTTTAATTGCTTTTTGGACATACCAGTCTCCTGCAAAACAAAATCACAGGCAAGGATCCACGCTTAATAACGAAAATAGGTAGTGCTAAGTGCTAACACATTTTGGGGGAAATCTCTGGCATCCCGCCAACATATCCGCAAGCTAAAAGCTGAGTGCCACTTGCCTCGGTCAGCTGTGCCAACGCTCATTTTTATCCATTTTGTCCTTCCTTGTATGCTTTAAGCCTCTGACTAGTACTCTCGCTTGTCACAGATTAAGTGGATTTTCCAAAAAGCTGTAATGCATCAAAAGAGGAAAGAACCTGATTTTTCTAAGATTTGATAGCCCGACCTAAGTGTCACTAACAACTCAACACGTAGTTATACTTCAGTGGGAGCAGTGGTTCAGTAAAAGAACAAGTTTGGAACATTTTATACACGATAAGTTTTGAGGGCGAGAGAGAAATCTGAAAACAGAAGAGCTTGAGGATGGCAAACGACCTTATTTGTTAGGGGGGAGACGGCCAGGGACTGGACCTTGTGCTTCAGCAAATCCATGGTACTTGGAGGCCCGTCTGACGGTCTGAGGTGAGCTCGTAATCTTGGACCTCCTTCTTGAGGCGATGATACTCAACATCATCCAAGATGTCTTCAGCTTCGTAGAAAGCAGTCTTGAGGTCCTCGAACAGCTGCTGGAGACGAACCCTGTGAGGGCTCTCCGCCATCATCTCCATCACCCGCTCCAGCAGAAAAATCTTCGGCTCAAGTTTTCTCAGCTTCTCCGATGTGTCAAAGCTGACGAAGGAGGAGCATTTCTTGAAAAGGTCGGAGATGACCGGCGAGGCGACCCAGCCTACGGCTTTCAGGCCCCATCCTATGGCAGCAGCAGCAGCAGTCACCGGATCCGCCATTAGAGGCTGCTGCAAGTTGCTGCACCATTAGCTGAATAGCGGTCACTAATAATACGCATGGAAATGAAAGCTTACACTGGGGTGGATCTACAGAGTCAAATCCGGTGGTAGATTACCAAGGCCGGAAGCGGTGAGGGTCAAAACCGGCGGCCGAAGCAGGTCGGGGGAGACACTCGGCTGATGGGGGCTCGATTCCGTGGGAGGAGGAGGTAGGGGACGGCGCTCAAGGACTGGAGGAGGTTGCTGGAGTCGGTGTGCCTCGATTTCTGGCGGCGGCGGCGGTGCCGGAGACGATGGGGTGCATTGCGGCCAAAAGTGTGACACATGTGTGGCCTTGGAAATGTTATCCCAGATTCAGTATTGATGGGTTTTTTCTTTTCTCAAATTTTTTTTGAGGCAATTTTCTTTTCTCAAATGATAAGTGTCGTGTGGCATACCTGGCCATCCGTTGGGCCGGGCCGGGCCTAACCAAGCCCGAGGCAGAAAACCTACGCCTGGGCCCGGCCCAGCTCGGTCATCGGGCCTGGTTTTCAGGCCCAAACCCAGCCCGTCAGAGAAAAAGCCGCTGGGCCTCAGGCCAGGCCCTTTCTTTAAAACACCAAATACCCAAGCCTAGGCCCGCCCCAATATGTGCTTCGGGCTCAAAACTCAGGCCCAAGCCCGGGCCGGGTCAGCCGGGCCAGGTATCCTGTGGCCACCTATATGTAGCATGAGGTAAGACCATTTTGATGGTTTTTACACTAAAATTGCCATAAAAAACAAACCTAAAAAATCTAAAACTTGATATCCAAACAAAAAGTTATCATTGTTCACAACTAAAATTGTCATTCTCGGATAACTAAACTTGCCATAAAAAACGTCATAACGGAATTACTTTCTGGTCTTTTTTTAGGATAGTATTAATGTTTTCTTAGATCCGTCAATTTAACATCAAATATCTAGTGAATCGTGCACTTAAATTACATATCTTTTTAGCATTGCATCCAAGATTTTTAAAATTAGTTCACACGTTGATAAGTTTTGACGAACGTTTTTTCAGACAAAAGTTATGCTTCGGAAGTGAACTAATATGTGCTCGCAGACTGTAGATTTCACATAGATAAAACAAAATTGTGCTCCCACAACAAAGCAGAAATCCTTCACAAGGTGTAACATTCCAACATTTTAATTTTTGGAATGTTATATTAAATAAATATTATTGATTTCTTGTTTGATTGTTGAGTGATTGATTGTGTGAAATTGAGTGAAAATTTGAAACTTTTGGAAATTGAATGAGAGACAATAAAAGAGCTTTCCCAAAACTTTCATTTTTTCATTTGATCTCCATGAATTCAAATTCAATTCAACCACAAAACCCTAGAGTGAAGATGACATGACTTCTTCCATCAAAGAAATGAAATTGGGTTTTTGAAAAGATTTGGATTCCATTTGAAAATATTT
Source organism: Triticum aestivum (assembly GCF_018294505.1). Classification (NCBI taxonomy): domain Eukaryota; kingdom Viridiplantae; phylum Streptophyta; class Magnoliopsida; order Poales; family Poaceae; genus Triticum; species Triticum aestivum. Next base: position 773,752,628 of record NC_057797.1, on the reverse strand, counting down.
CAAATTCAGAAACTTTATGCAACTCAATGAGTTTCATGAGAGAAGATAAAATGACTTCTTCAAATTATAAGAAAGAGAGTTGGAAGTTTAAAGAACGTATTTGAAAGCCCTTTAGTTCCTTTTGAAAAATTCACTTTTTTTAGTTGAAATGGAGTTTTGAAGTTCAAATCCTCTAGAAACTTATTCAAAAGAGAGAAGGAATGTGACCCTTCAAATTTGCAGAAACAATTGAAATATATTTTAATAAGGGAAAACAGAAAAGATTTGAAAGTGGTCTGAAATTCAAATTCAAACCCAATTATGAGTTATTTGGTTTTATTAAAATTCATTTTTTCTGATAAATAAAAATACTGAAATGAGGTAAAATGATTCCTTCCAAGAAATAACTAGAATAAAATAAACTTGAAATTATTTTGGTATTTTAAAAATAACTTTTTTGGCTTTAAATGCAACAATACAACTGTTTGCATCATATGAATTATTGTGAAGCTTATTTGAACTTAAAAAATTGTTCATATTATTCTCTGTATTTTCTGAAAATTTTGTTATATTATAGGCCTACATAGCAGTTTTATTACATTTGTTTATTTTGATTTTCTTTTCTTTTCTGTGTTTATATATAAAAAAAGAAACAGGAAATGCTATTCATATGTACACTGTTCATCCTTGCGACCCGCTACTATTCCTCACACACGTGTGTATCATAGCAGCATTAGCTCAACCCAATTGCAGTACGCTTACATTTTTTTTCCTTTTAAGTTTTTTCCCTCTAACACATACTGTACACAGAAAGAACATCTCATATTGAATGTGATACCTCATAGATGGCTATTAAGACTTCCTTTTGGCAAATATTCCAAGCAAATCAACCTTTCCGCCTGCTCTGCAAAAACATATTTCCCATTGTACTCTAGACATACATTCTGTATTTCATAGCAGTAGCCTACACATCACACTGTATTGGGGTGCTTAAGCGTCATAAGATGATAAACTTCATCCTCAAACTGCTCCTGCAGGCCTGGCATTAATGTTGATACAATCTTCTTCACAGCAATCATGTTCCCATTTTGCTGCACTCCCTGGTTAAAGTTGATGTCCTATTAATTACTATGCAAGGACATGAGGTTTTGGGAACTAGTATAGTTAAATATATTTGAAAGGCGCACAAAGATAAATTTCAAACAATAGAAAAGATATGCTATAATTTTACCTTATATACTACGCCAGCACCACCTTGGCCAAGTATTCGCTCACGAGAGAAGTTATTTGTGATCTCTTTCAAATATTGTAGTGGCACACTGCACGGTTTTGAACTCTGATCTTGTAATATGCTTTCTAGGCTATTCAAACTACTACCTATCGGTTCAAAAGGGTGTGAAGCGATGATGTATACTCTGAGAACCAATGTCCCTTTCGCATGCGACCGCATCCGGCGCTTCTTGAGCACATGATGCATGAAAACGGCGTAATGGGCGGGCACCAATGAGGTCCCGTTGATTCTGACCTTCCCGAGGTCGAACTCGAAGGACCTAGAGCCGTCGTTAGATTTTCCGACATTGTAAACGTATGTATCAAGAGCTAGCTTAGAGCATCTTCAGCCGTTGGCCTTCTAGGAAAGGCTAAAAATCGCCCCCTGGAGGTGCACCAGCGCTAAATCGCGCACTGCGGGCGTGATGCCCCCCAGTCGCGGCGCCCACGTTTTTAAAAAAAAAGTCAAATACGGCACAAACACGGCTCAAATTTAACGCAAATATCGGCGAGTTCGTTCAAATTTAAACATATTTTACAAAAAAAAACTAGCACGGGCTGCCCCCGCCGTCTCCATCGCCGCTCCTCGCCGTCTATCTCGCCGTCTACCTCGCCGCCCGCCGCCCGCCTTTGCAGTTCTACATGCCGAGGAGGCGGTAGAACCGCATGTAGTCGCCACCGTCGTTGTCGTCGTCGTCTCCGCCGCCGCCGTCCCTGCTGCATCTCTCCCCCGGTTGGCGCGGCGGGTCGGACGGTCCGGGGGCGTCGTCGTCGTCGTCGTTGTCGAGGACCACGATGCCGTGGTCGTCCTCGCGCCCACGCTTGCGGGCGGCGATCTCCTCCAGGGCCCGGCGCTCCCGGACCATCTCGTCGCGGAGGTAGTCGTCCCGCGCCCACCGCAGGGCGTCCTGATCGGAGAAGCCGCGCCGGGTTATCTCCTCGTACTCCACGGGGACGCCGGGCTCCGGCTTGGGCTCGACGAGGACGAAGCGGCCGGTGGGGGGGGGGGGGGAGTCGCCGATGCGGACGCCAGAGCTGCGGGTGCGCGCGCTGACAGGCGTGTCCTGGGCCTCCGGCTTGATGGGGCGGAGGCAGGGAGAGCCCGACGAGCGGCCGGACGAGGAGGAGGACGCCCTGGGCCGCTCCATGCGCCTCGGCGTCCAGGAGCTTCCACAACGGCGTGAGAAGGACGGGAGAGCGGGGTACTCGAGGCGCGGCGTGTTGCCGCCCTCGATGTACTCGAGGACGGCCTCCAACGTGCGGCCGGGCACGCCCCACCACCGGCGCCGGCCCTCAGAGTTGAGCCTGCCGGAGGGCACGACGCCGTTGGTGGCCTCGAGCTGCTCGGCGTGACGGCAGCGTTACGCGTGGCTTGATGGCGTGGCGGCCGAGGGGACGCGCGTCGCCCGGCCTTCACTGCGCCGCCCGTGAGGCATCAATGGAGGCTGACCGGCGCGGCAGCGCGCAGCTTTGGCATTGATTCGTCGCGGGAAACGAGGCGATGAGGACGACGAAGCGGCGAGAAGAGAGTCGAGTCGCTGACGCGGCTGGCTCGCGGCTCTTCGCGCCAAAAACGATTCGCCCGGCGCCCCCGAGCGACCCCCAGCGCGCCGGGTTCGGGTTGGGTCCGCCGGCGCCAATTTTGGCCCGAGCCGGCGAAAACTGGGCCCTTGGGGGCGCGACTGGGCCGATTTTTTGACGCCGGCGGCCGAAAAATCGTCTGGGGGGCCTTCTTGAGAGCGCGGCTGGAGATGCTCTCAGAAAGACGTGATGGATAAGACACGTCGAAGCAAAAGCGCTCATTCCACACTGGGTCCAGTGTCTTCTCCTTAAGGCTGGTCATAGTGGGGCGTAACTTAGACTAGTAACATGCATATGTTACTAGTCTATGTTACTACATCTATAGTGCATAGTATTATACATTAGTATCATAGCTGGTCTCATTTATTGCCATGCATGACACATAGTAGCACCATATTTATTATGTTACGATATCTACCAATGTTACTATAACCATCTCTCTCTTTTTTAATTGCCTGCCACATAAGCATGTTCGTTAGTTCTAAGTACATGATACTACTTATGTTACCCCACTATGACCAGCCTAATGGCCGTGCAGAAGCGTTGGCCGTCAAATTTGAGATCTACACACGCGCTGGCAGATCCTTTACCGTACTTGGGGGACAGTCCACGCGCACTTGCCACCTCCACCACCAACTTGTATGTCACCATTGCCTCTAGTGACGTTGCGGTTTACTTGACTATTTGTACTACACAAATGAGAAGCACCATCGTCGGTTACAAGTATAAAGATGTGCAACCAAAAAATCTTTCGAAAGATACTTCTAATTTAAGCCAAAACTCGTTATCATAATATACTCAAAAGATGTGCAACCTAAACACATCTTGCAAAAGATACTCCTAATTTAAGCCAGAGCTCGTTATCATAATATACTGAAAAGATGTGCAACCTAAACATCTTGCGAAAGATGCTCCTAATTTAAGCCAAAATTTGTTATCATAATATACTCAAAAGATGTGCAACCTACACATCTTGCGAAAGATACTCCCAGTTTTAGCCAATACATAGAGTGGAGCAGTACCTTAGACGATGGTTTTGGAAGAGTAAACTGCAAATATTTCTCCAACAAGCAGTAGCAAACGGCGGGCCAAGGAATATTTTGAGTTAGTGGAAAAGATTAAACCTTCAATGGAAGTTCGGATACGAAATACGATGCGCCGGCCAGTCCGTTAGAGGAGGAAGGAGGAAGACAGCCTCAATGATATGCCTGCGAGAGGAGAATGCCGTGTGCTTCGGCAGAGTTAATTAAGGAGCCGGCCGGGCTACAAGGGTTGTGCTCGGCCGAGAGGAGAATGTTAAGAGCTTCTAATTAGCTTAAAAACAACAAGAGAACTTTCCAATCATGGGCAACTTTGAAGATTTGGTGGCTGGGCACTGGATAAGGTCGGGTACTTTTTTCTGCCCGGCCTGCAGGTGAGTCAAACGTATGGCTACACACCGAGTGGGAGCATCAAAAGGCCGGCAGCTGAGTCAAACGTATGGCCACGGAGCATCAAAGATGATAAATCTGAGTGCCGGCAAAAAATATTTTCCTCAAGCTTGGAATAGATAAGCGAGCAAGCAAGTGCTACACTGACTCCAGCGCATTCTGAACCTTGGACAGGTGCTCTCGCTCGCGTGAGTTCTGCCGGCTGTGCCAATCCATCGTAAGCAACCATACGGAGGCTGTTAGATAAAACGAGAGACGGGACTTTTAAGTGGTATATAAATCCTGTCTTATTGCATCTTCAATCGGTCACTTATAATTTAGGCCTTTATATGGACTTTTATTCTTTCACTTCTTATATTTGCTCCGCTAAAAAAAAGTGGTATCAAGCCGAGCGCCTAAATTTAACTCCTGAAACAAGCTAGACTCCACATGGAACCCGAGAGTGGTTTTTCTACACCCCAGCTCAGTGCACCCACAGTACACCCACGCAAGAAAACATATCAAAACAGTTCAAAAAAAATCTGAAACTTTGTGGGAATGATTATCTACAAATGTTATTGACACTTGCAAAGTTTGGCGGTCAAATAACATTCGAGGAGCTCTCTACAAAAAAGACAAAATGATCATTCACACACATGTTCAGAATTTTTTGAAATGTTTCGCTATGTTTTCTTTGCGTGGGTCCACCGAAGGTGGGTGCAGCCACTACTTTCCCCATGGAAGCCTCTTTCCCTCTTCTTCTTACTTCTTACTTCTTACTTCTCCCTCCTTCCACACGGCCAACAACTACTTCTCGCCACTCGATGATATTCATGAGCTAGCTAGGACCTAGGATAGATGCAAAGCAATTTGGTAGAATCTCACCGTGCGCAATCGTAAGCGTGTGCGACAAAGTGGGAAAATTATTCCTCCATGAGCAATGGCTTGGGTGTTTCTTCGTCTGAGTGGGACAATGGGTTATTCCGTTCATCGTTCTCCTAGTCCGGCCATAGTGTGGTCAGCCGGCGGCCACTTCTCTATGTGGGTGTTCCTCTATCCTGTTGCACCTTTACTCGTGGCCGGGGATGGCACGGGGAGCGCCGCCGGGTTCGCAACGACGAGGAGCGCAGCCATGGCCGGAGTGGATGCAGCTGAGCGGGGGAGAAAGATGATCGAGGGAGTATTCACTAGTAGAAAACATGGATATGGTCACGGGGCAATATTCACATTAGTCCCGGTTCAGTCACGAACCGGGACGAATGTGAGCATTGGTCCCGGTTCATGCGGCTAAGGCATTAGTCCCGGTTCACTCGGGCCCTTTAGTCCCGGTTTAAGACATGAACCGGGACTAAAGGGTTCGATGACCATTAGTCCCGGTTCGTGCGTCAAACCGGAACTAAAGATTACACCTTTAGTCCCGGTTTGACGCACGAACCGGGACTAATGGGGTTGAGACCTTTAGTCCCGGTTGGTGCCACGAACCGGTACTAAAGGTCCCATTTTCAAACTCTACCCCCCCTTTGGATCGCCTTTTCAGTTTAAAAAAATAAAAGAAAATGATGGAAATGTCAAAAAAATAAAAAAAATAAGTTTCCCATGTGATATGTGGTCTAGTTGTTGGGAAAATTTGCAAATGTGAATTTTGACTTTATTTGCAAAATCTCTTTGGAATTTGTAAAAATGGACATAACTTTTGCATACTAACTCGGATGAAAAAGTTTTTTATATGAAAAATCATCTACTCGAAAAGTTCCATAAGCTGGGGCCAGGTGGCTATGCGGTGGGAATGCCTAAGTGAGATAAGTATGAGAAAGAGATGCTGGATGCAGGTGTCACTCCAGAAACATTGAGCTGGCCCCCAGGTGCAGGACTTGGTTCTATGCGCATGGGGGGGAGTTGGATCCGAAGACAGGCAAAGTTTCGAAGAGGGCATGTCTGGACGGAGCCAAAGATAAGCTACTTGTTACAATAGAAGAGGCTCGATCCAGGTTGTTCGAGCCAAACAGAGAGAACGACGAGCTTATGCGTGCCCTGGGAAATCCTGAACACCCGGGAAAAACACGAGGCATGGGCACTATTCTATGGTATGAGGGGTTTTCGGACTGGAACGCCGACTACAGAACCCGTGCGAGAAAGAAGACTGCGGAGGAGAAGAAGAGGAAGATGGAGGAGGAGCAGAGGAAGCTAGACTATGAACGCCTTCAAGGCCTAGAATCAGCGCATGCGGACTTGGCAATCAAATTCCAGCGGCAGCAGGAGCAGATCGACTCACTTAGCCAGCAAAGGGGGTCTCAGCAGCTAGCGGATGATCCACCAATGGATAGCACCGTCCCATCCATGCCGAGAAGCAGCGTGGGTTCCGCCCCGGGCGACGCATTGCTGGATAGCTACCCAGTGGGTGACATCATGGAGAACACTAACTGCGAGATACACTTCAAAATGAAGAACATATCCATGAAGGTGGCAGACGCCCTTGCTTTTACAAATCCCCCCGAGGCAACCTTCCGTTGCAACCCGATTCCAGCGGGCTATGCTCGTGTCTTGGTTGATGAGGTGGTGGACCAATATTGGGGGCTAGAGCTTGACGTTCCTGGAGGTGACGATGAGCACACACTAGGAGAGGCCAACCATCGTATCATCCTATGGAGAAATGATTGCATCATGTTTCGAAGGCCACCGACACCGCGTCATCCGACTCCTCGTCGCAGTCCGCCACCGAGTCAGCAGACTCCCGCTCCTCCAAGTCCACCAACGCGTTAGGCCACTCCTCCTCCAAGTACGGCAAAGCGTCAGGCCACTCCTCCTCCAAGTCCGGCACAGCTTCAGATCACTCCTCCTCCAAGTCCGGCACAGCTTCAGGCCACTCCTCCTCCTCCAACTCAGCCACGTCAGCCGTCTTCGCCGCCTCAGCAATCACGGAAGAGAGCCGCCTCAGCTATGGTGCGTAGCGGTACAAGTCGAGGTAGTACTGTAGGTACAGGCGGAGGCAAGTGATTTCAATATGGTCCAAGCCTCGCGCCTCTTCCGCAGAGGCCTTACGATAAGTCCGAGGAGGAAAACGTAGCCATATCGAAGGCCGAGGTGGAAGCCCATTTTGCACCAAAACCGCCACCGCCGCCAAGGGAGAAAGTGCCTGTGGAAAAGATTGACCACTTCATTCGTATGGCTAGACCACCAGCTCCCAAGCCTTTTGACACAGACTATGAGCGCCACCTCAGGAAGTTAAATCGAGCACGTCTACAGAAAGAGGCGAGCTCGAGCTCGAGCAAATCAGCTGGCAAAAGCAGCGGTAAAACCGTTCCCCAGCTAGGAGAACAGGCGGCGCAATCAACCCCCCCGCTTGTTGTGCCAACAACACATGAGAGTAGGCGCGCCCAATATTATTGTGGGCAAACCGTTAACGTTCCCGGGGTGGGCGATGTGGTAATAACCGAGGAGCATATTGCGCAGGCTGAATCGATCGGGATCACTGTTGGACAACTCCTTGATATCGAGCCCATGTCTCCGACTAGAGAGAAGGAAATAAAACGGAAATATGCCCGGGGCCAACCTTTGGTCAAGCCAGAGGAGGTCAATAAGCTCCCAACGAGAATGTATGAATTGCATCAATGGTACATGGACATTACCAAGATTTCCAATCGAGAGTCCCTCATGGTGAATGTCAACAAGGAGCATTACTACCATGAGAAAGCTGTGACCGTTGAGTATTCAGAACTATTTCAGCTATACAATAAAGACGCACTCGACAAATCTATCGTCAGTTGCTATTGTCTGTAAGTGATTTCTTTCTGTAATTTAAGTCTCAAGCTAGCTGTAGTGATCATTTTGATCAATCATTACCTGTAATTATCCTCATTATATTCTTTTCTGTGGTATTATGCAGGATGAAGATTTATGAAATGAAAAAAGGTGGATGCTATGGCATTGGGTTCGTTGACCCAAATACCATTAATGAATACACATGGAAAATAGATCCATATCACGAAAATAGTGTAGAGGAAAGCATGCTACAGTTCTTCAAGGAACTCAAATACAATGAAGATATACTACTTCCTTACAACTTCCAGTGAGTCACACTGTCTTGTACTACAAATTCTGTTTTTCCCTACTAGCTATAGCTACATGTTTTTGCTTACATATGCCCGCTTAATTAAGACATGCAAACGTGTGTGCATGCAGATTTCACTAGATCTTGTTAATCATTAAAGTTGATGAAGGAACAGTTGAAGTACTAACTCACTACTTAAGAAAGCAAGTGACTACACCATCGTGAAGGGGATAGTCAACAGGTAATTTCAATCATTATTAACTATATCTCGGCCTATTTAATTAGTTCGTCATTTCCTGATAACAACTATTTAATAACCCATTTATTTATTTTCTTTGTCGGCGGACAGGGCTTGGGCAAAGTTCATCAGGGTCACTCCAGGCCCATGGAAACAAAGTCTGAAATGGTATCGACCCAAGGTAAGTAATTAAGTAGTACTAGCTAGCTGCCATCTCTTTAATTATCATACTTGATTAATTATTATCTGATCAAATTCTATTCTCGTAAAGGCCCTGAAGCAGGCGCCGGGGAATGATCTATGTGCATACTACGTTTGCGAGAACATTCGCATGATGGCACCCGAAAGGAGCAAATCTCAAAGATAGGAGTGGGTACGATATCGATGGTCAGAACACTATTCACAAATTTTACACCATTATCGATATCTAGTCACACAACTAATACACATACATATTGATCTCCTTCTTAACAGTTCAAAGAGGTGCGAGACAAGCTCCTAGCACATGACCGCATAGAAGCAATTCAAGAGGAAATAGCGGGATTTTTGCTCGACCAGGTTATAGATCCCAAAGGAGAATACTATGACCCGCTACCGCCCCCATAAACCACTTTCAATTGTTATCGTGCTCCGAAGGCACCAATTAGCTAGGCTAATGCCACTGGCTCCGAAGGCACCAATTAGGAGAAATTCGATGATATATATGTTTGTATATATGTGTGAATTAATTAATGGTAGTTGTGAGACATTCGATGATATATATATATATATATATATATATATATATATATATATATATATATATATAAATAGGACGGCAGTTTGGGACACCTAGGTGTCCAGACTCCTTGCCTTTCCATCGTTCAATTGCTTTTAGATGTGTGCTATTGCAACAGGTATGTGTATTAAATGCATTAATCGCTAATTGGATACCATAAATAAGGCTCATGCACACCATGCATTGGAACAATTCTGTAGTAGAAAAAAGGAAAGAGAATAACATGCATGGCGATGTTGCATATTTGGAGTCATTAATAGAAATAGGAGAGAGAAATCAGAAATAAATGCCTCATGATTTGTATACATTCATGTTCTCAGGTATATGGAGATATTTTTACATGCTTGAATTAATAAGAGGTATATGGTACTGTTATGTCAGACGTATTTTTTAAATATTATCTAATTTAAACAAATGGTAGTAATGTGTTCAAGGAGAATAATTCATAGTTCACATATTAGACAAAATATCTCATGCATATCCATAAATTTCACATACCCACAGTTGTTTCATGGCAGAAACATTTTCCGCTTTTAGTATTAGATACCTATTAGAAAACTATCGAACAAAAATGCAATGTGTTCTTTGTCACTTTAGAAAAGCATTCCACGGAATCGAATACCCACAAATATTTTGAAATATTGTGGGTATGTCATATCCAATGCATTTTACATTATAAAAGTAAATAAGTGTGACATACCCTTAAACCATATTCCAAAAAAATACCCATGATATGTGACATAGCTAGCAATAATATACCACAAAAAAATAAACAGTTGCCATATTTAAAAAATATAAAAATTGATATATCAAGAAAACTAGCAAAACTATCGACATGTCTAGAAATTATTAAACAGCACAATAAATAAATAATGATATAACTATCAGTTCTTTATACACAGTAGAGAGTATGTGATACGTACGATGAATATATCATACAAAAAATGGCTATCCAATAATTAGGATATAGCATCCATTTTTTTGCGGGAACAGAATATAACGTCCATACAAAAACTTGCGACTCAATGTAAATATTTTAAGAATTGAAGGTATCATACACCCACACATGTTTAAGACCTTTAAGAAAATTACAAGGTATTATATACCCACGGTATGAGACCATACATATGTGGGTATATTTTTTTCATCGAACCCAACAACGTGTATCTCCACCAGTTCTTCATACATAGTGGAGAGTATGTGATACCTACGTATATCCTTTGAGCCCAACGTACCATATATCTCTATCAATACTCCATACGTATGTTCTTTGATTTTGCATATTTCTTTGGTATATCATTTCTATCTACCGTACCTTGGGTATATCAACCATGTCGTCTGTACTAAGGTATATATTTTTATTTTGGAAAGAATAAAGGACGATCGTGCATGGAAGCGAAGTTATGGATGTATGTATTGTTTAGAAACAAATGCATGCGCGCTAGTATCACATATGGAAAATCTTGCATGCAAAATTTAATGGGTTTGAATCCACGAGGCATTAATGAAAAACCAGCTAGGTGTCCAGGCACCTAGGTGCCCCAAACATTTTACCTATATATAGTTATTATTCATCATCCAGGGTGCAGAATAAGTTATTCTTCACCCCAGGTAATCTTACGATCATTTCATAATTAAATTACGTTTCAAATTCAAATAGTTATATTCCTATTGATTCACTACGTAAAATTTGACATAAAAAAATAAAAATATAGGTCATAAGACAAGAAAATTTACAGTTTATGTGTATTTTAGACTATGTTTTTACGTTTGTAATTTTACATAATATAAAATATTTTTTACGGTGATTATATTTTTTCTTACGGTCGCTTTTTGCGTCGGAAATAAGACAAAACTTATGGAACGCAAATTTATGGTGCATTGATGGTAAAATAGAGGGGGGTGAAGAATAACTATTCCTCATCCAGGATAACGAATATCGCGACCCTATATATATTGATCGGTTCTACTAGAAATTCTATTTATATATATGCATAACGTGTACAATATGTAGTATCGTAAAATACCAGCAAACGAAAAATAATTAAATGGAAAACACAAAATTAAATGAAAAAGAAATCATAAACCCAACCCCCCCCCCAACATTTTAATACCGGTTGGTGACACCAACCGGTACTAAAGGGCTCCCTGCCCCCGATGCTGGCTCGTGCCACGTGGTTGCCCTTTAGCACCGGTTCGTGCTGAACCGGTACTAAAGGGGGGGGGGGGCTTTAGTGCCTACATTTTAGCGCCGGTTACCAAACCGGTACTAAAGGGCCTTACGAACCGGTGCTATTGCCCGATTCTGCACTAGTGTTCGCAACGACGAGGAGCGCAGCCATGGCCGGAGTGGATGCAGCCGAGCGGGGGAGAAAGATGATCGAGGGAGTATTGAAAGTCGGGGCGGCCGTGGAGTAAAAGTTTCACTCCAAGGAGGTAAGGGATTGGCTAGATGTGGTTTAAAGGAGTAAAAACAATATTTTACTCCTGTAAATGTTTTTAAAGGATCGGTTAGAAATGCTCTCTTAGTTCTGGCCGGATACGATTGTTTCTCTTTTCTGTTGTCTTGTTTCCATTGTTTTGTAGACTATTGTTTTTCGGTCGTTTGTATTATGGGGCTGTTTGGTCGTTTGTATTATGAGGTGCTGCCCTTTCTTCTTTCTGTAGTTGTGACATGCAGCTCTCCTACATGGTTTGAAAAAAAAGTCCAAGGACGCATGAAAACATAACTTCACTATAATGAGGTCATTCACAGCAAATGTCTTACTCAAAATTTCATAGAAGTAAAATGAACCGTAGAAACAATCTATCACCAACTGAAGAGGTCCTTAACAAGAAAGTTCAAACTGCTCGTTCAGCTTCACCACATTTTTTGCAGGACATAAAGTATCTCCAGCAGCCCGAAGAGATTGGGGAGCTGACAAACGTGCGAACCGAGGACCTATCGGTGATCTGCGGCACGAGATGAGCCAGTGCGTCGACCCCAACACAGGTGGAAAAAGGGCCTTTGGTCGCGGTTCGCAACTGCCATTAGTCGCGGTTGCGCAACCGCGACCGAACGGGCGCGACTAAAGGCCCCCCCCTTTAGTCGCGGTTGCTTAAGAACCGCGACTAAAGGCCCGTCCACGTGGGCGCCAGGTGGCCGTCGGGGCGGAGGACCTTTAGTCGCGGTTCTTCTGGCCAACCGCGACTAAAGGCCGCCGCAGGTTTAGGGTTTTAGCCCCCCCCCTTAAACCTGTTTTCTGTTTAATTTGTATTGTTTTATTTCTTTTGTGCTTTATTTTAATTTTGAAGGAGTTTCATATATTCTACGGTACTACATACATGCATAAGAATGTACAATTTCAAATAAATTTGAAATTAGAACCAAAAAGAATTCAAGAGGAATATACAATATATATTCAATATCATCGGATGACCATATACAATTTTGAACAAGTTTCCATACATGATTTAATGCATATAAAGTTCTACGTCCTCGTAATAGTGTTCTCCTTTAGGATGGAGGACTTCCCTGCTGAACCATCCAGCTAGTTCCTCTTGAAGTGGTCGGAAGCGAGCTTCTGGACTAAGCATCCACCGGAGGTTATTCCTCTGAGCATTGGTATCACTCGGAACCCGCTCAGAGGTGTATCTCCGGATCATCTCACAGACATAGTATCCACATAGATTGGTCTCCGGTGGCTGAATATCCCCAGCATTCTTAGCCTTTAACATTTTGAATTCTAGCTCTTTTTTGAATTCACCGACCTTTGTATCTACGAACCGTCTCCAAACCCTACGAGGCAAAGAAAATTAAATGAACAAGAGAGTTATTAATTAGTTACTTGATATTAGGAAATGAACGAAATAGGCCGATCGATATAGAGCGCAAATGAATGAAAATAATTACTTCTGCAGCATTCTTCTCATGCCGCCCCAAAGCTTTGGATCCATATTCACAGAGTCGTGGACGAGACATTCTGAGGTGTTAACTTTAATTACTAGCAGAATCCAGTGGAACCTGCGGACACGATACATGCACAGTACGTCATGCATAACTCATCGATTAGCCGGCCACATACCATGCATGGAGTAAACAAAAGAGAATGTGCTCAAGACAGAAACACTCACTCAAAATGGTAAGGAAATAGAATATCACTTTTGAGTTCCTGCTTTGTAAGAAACTGCCACAGGTCTGCCTCCACGTCGGCGGGGTAACGCTCCAACACATGTCCATTAACGATGTGTGGGTCAATGAACCCAACATCATGGATGTTCCTTACTCTGCATTCCTTAATCTTCATTCTGCATGTATAATAGCGGACACAACAATATAGTTAGGACATATATATAGTGCAGGCAATATGAACGAGATGGGGTAGAAATTAATAAATCACTTACAGAACGTAGCAACTGATGATAGATTTATCGAGCTCGCGCAGATTGAAAAGCTGGAACAATTCACTCAGTTCAATTTGTACATAGTAATGTTTGAAGTGATGCTCATGTCTAACTTCCGCATAAATATATTCTTTGGCGTTTTTATTTTTTATGTAACCCTTGTACCATTTCAGCAGACCTTTCATTTGTGGAGGTAGATCCTTTTCCTGCGCAGGCTCGACGAGAGGCCCATTCTTGACATATGTAATTACTACCTCCTTCACTGGCGCCTCATCAAGGCCTAACAGTTCACGAAGAGTAATACCTAAGTTGGCCGCTTGTTCTCTGGCACTCGTTACAGTCAATCCCTGTGCTGCCGCAGCTTGTATGATCTCGGGGGCATCCGGACAGAAGGCTTCCACTATAAGCGGGGCAATCGATTGTTTACTTTGTTCCCCGAGCTGGGCAACTTGTTTCCCGCTTTTTTTACTTTCGGCCTTCTCCCGCTCTTTGTTCTCCTTGAACATGAGTGCCTGCCTGCGAAGTTCACGTGCATAGTCGTTAGGCAGATTCTTCGCGGCTTGGGACGGTGTGCTCAAAAATGACTTAGCCCACTTCTTTTGCTCATCAGAAAATACTGGCTTGGGCTCGGGCTCTCTTTTCTTCTTGCAGTCCGCCTTCCATTTCTCCAAATCAGCAGCCGCGGCCGCGTCGACTTCCTCGGCACTACGTTCCCAAGGCCTTGTGGGGAGAGGCTTCAGTGATGGCTCCGGTACCTTTGTGGTCTTAGGTACATAAGGGTCCGGGTTAATAATCCAGGACTGCTTCTGCTTCTTTGCCGGAGGTGGATTGGGGGGCGGCGTCTGATCACCCGCCGGACGAGGACTGGGGGGCGGCGGCTGATCACCCGCCGGACGTTGTGGACTGGGGGGCGGCGTCGGCTGACGTGACGGAGGTGTAGGTGAACCGCCACCACCACCACCACCACCACCACCGCCACCGCCACCACCACCACCGTAGGGGGGTGGACTTGTTGTCCTTGGCGCCTCGCCTGGAAACTTGATAAACTTCTTTTGCCATAGAATGAAATGGCGCTTGACATCTCCAAGTCTTTTCTCCCCTTCAGGTGTAGCAATGTCAATCTCCAGGTCCTCAAACCCTTGGACTATGTCCTCCACCGTGACACGAGCATAGCCATCTTGAATGGGGTTGTTGTGGTGGAGTGCTCCAGGTAAACATGGTAAAGCACTGCCGATGGCTACCTTCATGGACATGTTCCCGATAGGATAATACAGATGACATTCTTTCATCTCCTTTATATCGTCCACGGGGTAGCGAGGAGGCTCCGGTGAAGTAATTTCGACCACCAGAGGCTCCGGTGCAGTAATTTCGACCACCAGAGGCTCCGGTGCAGTAATTTCGATCGTCGGTGCATCTGCACCAGCCGGTGGGGCCTCCGTGGAAGCCACGCTGCTTCTCCGCTGCTGGCTTCCGAGATCCGCTGGATGATCTTCATGCTGCACCCGAGCTGCATCTCTTTCGGCTACTAGTACACTCATGGTTTTCTTCATCACATCCATTTCCGATGCCAACCGCGCCACAACATCTGCTTCCCGATCCATCTTTCTCTTACGGCTTCTGTAACCGTACGGGTCATCGTTCTGGGGGAACCCTATTTTCCACGGAATGTGCCCCATGCCTCGTACACGTCCTCCGTGTTCAGGATTCCCGAGGGCTTTTGTCAGCGCGTCGTTCTCTCTGTTGAACTTGATCTTCCCCTGTTGAGCATCCCTCATTGCGTTAATAAGGGCTTGGGTGGGTTTAATTAATTTGCCCCGGTAAACACACTCCCCTGTCTCCGGGTTCAGCGTTCCCCCATGCCCGTACCACCAGCTTTTGGCCCTTGGGTCCCATCCCTCCGTACCTGGACGGATTCCTCGCGCCCTCAGCTCGTTCTCCATCTTCTCCAACCTAGGCACCCAAATGCGATACCCTCCTGGCCCCATAACATGATTGTACTCCTTCTTAGCCGCATTTTCCTTATTTTTTTCGATATTTGAATGAACTGCTCCGATTTCTTTTGCTTCACAAATTCTGGCCAATCATGTTTCAGTTTCTCATATTGTCCTTTGAAATCCGGAGTCTTGTTCTGCTTGACAAAGTCATGGGCTAGATTTTGCTTGAATTTCCGGAATGCGTCGGCCATCTTATGAAGAGCGAACTGTTTGACTAGCCTCCTCCTCTCCTTGTTTTCCTCAATCTTGTTACCCTCCTCATCGAATTTGTTGTATTCCGGAGGTAGAACGAAATGTTCCATAAGCTTCTTGAAGCAATCTTTTTTTGTTCTCTTATCGACAAAAGTGAAACCATCAATTCGTGCCTTCTTTGGCTCATTCCACTCCTGGACGGTGATCGAGACGTTGTCTCTAACAATGGCTCCGCATTGGCTGACAAACTTGGTGGCGTTCTTGCGGGGCTCCAGCGGCCTGCCGGTTGCACTGTCGACAACCTCGATGGTGCATGTTTCTCCTTGTTTCATCGTCTTGGTTGCGCCACGCTTTGACGACGTACTCGATTGTTTCGACGATCCGGCCGAGGGCTAAAATAAGAAAGAGTCGCGCGCGTTAGTACACACATATTTATTCAAATCAGTTAGTTTGTATCACCAGAGGCTCAATGTATATATATACCTCGGCGCCGGAGGTGGTTGCTACTTCCATTTGAAGATCGTCGTTTATCGACGTTTGTTCGGCATCATCTTGCTGACGGCGCCCTTCATCTTCACCGTCAAGGTTCAGATAAGAAGAGATATCATCTTCTTCTTCTCCGGTCGGCACATATAGAATATCGCCGTTTATGATGCCGAACATATGTGCTTCACCGTCCGGATCATAGTTGTCCATAATCGGGTCAGCTCTATCGTCCGCCATTATGTCAGTCCTGAAAACATGTAGTAAAAACAAATTAATTAAGTGAAGAAGGGGGGCGGTGGCGGTGGCGGTGGCGAAAGGGCGGTGGCAAAAGGAGGGGGCGAGGAAGGGGTGGGAGAGGGTGTCGCGGTAGAGCGCGAGACGGGGCGGCAGACGACGGCGTCACAGAGAGGGGAGGCGAGGACAACACATTTATAACCCTCGCCGTCCCCTCTCGATCCCTAAAAAAACACCGCGCGCATCGCCGCCCCCCTCGCCGCCCCTCTCCGTATATACGTTTTTTTTGTTAATTATCAAATTTTACGGGTTTTTTTGTTAATTATCAAGTTTTAAGTTATTTACCGTTTTTGTTAAACTAAGTTATTTACCGTTTTTGTTAATTATCAAATTTTACCGTTTTTTTGTTAATTAACTAGTTAAAAAATTCTCTCTCTCTCTCTCTCTGCTCTCTCTCTCTCTCTCTCTCTGCTCTCTGCTCTCTCTCTCTGCTCTCTCTCTCTCTCTCGATCATCGCTCTTTCTCCCTGCTCTCTGCTCTCTCTCTCTGCTCTCTCTCTGCTCTCTCTCTCTCTCTCTCGATCAACGCCGGCGTTGAGGGCGGCGAGGCCGGCCGCCGGCGTTGAGGGCAGCGAGGCGGCGCGGTGGTGGGCGAGGGAGGCCGGCGGGCGGCGTACTAGGGCGAAAGGGGGCGGCGGGCGCCGTACGTGGGCGAGAGGGGCGGCGGGCGACGGCGGGCGGCGTCGAGGGCGCGGGCGACGGCGGGCGGCGTCGAGGGCGAGGTCGACGGCGGGCGGCGTCGAGGGCGAGGGCGGCAGGCCTTCGGCGCGGCAGAGAACGAGCGGAGAAATGGAGGCGACGGGTCGGGCGGTTGTATTTATAGCCCCCCCCCTTTAGTCGCGGTTGGGGAGGCGACCCGCGACTAAAGGGCCTTTAGTCGCGGTTGGGGAGGCGACCCGCGACTAAAGGAGAACCTTTAGTCGCGGTCGGGGAGGCGACCCGCGACTAAAGGGTAACCTTTAGTCGCGGTTGGGGAGGCGACCCGCGACTAAAGGACTTTTTTGGCGGGTTTTTCGTTCCCGCGCGCAACCACCTTTAGTCGCGGTTGGGCAGGCCAACCGCGACTAAAGGTATTTTCCAAATACTTTTTCTTTTTCAAAATCTTAAAAATACAAATAATATATCAAAAAATTCAGAAAAATAAAACTAATTCAATTCAAAATTCTAAAAATACAAATAATATATCAAAAAATTAAGAAAAATAAAACTAATTCAATTCAATATGTTAAAAATACAAATAATATATCAAAAAATTAAGAAAAATAGAACTAATTCAATTCAATATGTTAAAAATACAAATAATATATCAAAAAATTCAGAAAAAAAAACTAATTCAATTCAAAATGTTAAAAATACAAATAATATATCAAAAAATTCAGAAAAATAAAACTAATTCAATTCAAAATTCTAAAAATACAAATAATATATCAAAAAATTCAGAAAAATAAAACTAATTCAATTCAAAATTCTAAAAATACAAATAATATATCAAAAAATTAAGAAAAATAAAACTAATTCAATTCAAAATGTTAAAAATACAAATAATATATCAAAAAATTCAGAAAAATAAAACTAATTCAATTCAAAATGTTAAAAATACAAATAATATATCAAAAAATTCAGAAAAATAAAACTAATTCAATTCAAAATAATATACCAGAGGCCGGTCGTCGGCTATGGTGGTACGGCCGGACTCTGCAGAGCGTCATGGACTACATCACTCCAAATTTCATGTATCATTCGAAAATGGACACCAAACACATCACGGGTAATATAATTCACATGATCCATTCAACAAAGTTTGGTACAATAAATTATTACACATCATTTCTTCCCTTGTGTCCCTGCTTGCTTACGATTGTGCCGTATCCATGGAGCATCCTCATCATTTAACTTAATGCTTGGGTCGGTGTTCACTTTGAAGGGCGGAATTTCAGCAAACATATTATAATCTTCTGACATGTCTGTCTTGTCCTCCACTCCCACGATGTTTCTTTTCCCTGAAAGAACAATGTGGCGCTTTGGATCATCGCATGATGTACTGATCGTTTTCTTATCTTTCCGTTTCCTCGGTTTGCTACTCATGTCCTTCACATAGAAAACCTGAGCGACATCTTTCGCTAGGACGAATGGTTCGTCAAGGTAACCAAGATTGTTGAAATCCACCATTGTCATTCCGTATTGCTGGTCCACCTTTACCCCACCTCCTGTTAGCTTGAACCATTTGCACCGGAACAAAGGGACCTTAAAGGAGGGTCCATAGTCAAGTTCCCATATCTCCTCTATGTAACCATAATATGTGACCTTTTGCCCATTCTCGGTTGCTGCATCAAAGCGGACACCACTGTTTTGGTTGGTGCTCTTTTTATCTTGGGCGATCGTGTAAAATGTATTCCCATTTATCTCGTACCCTTGGAAAGTCGTTATAGTCGAAGATGGTGTCTTGGCCAACATGTACAGCTGATCTACAACATCATTGTCATTCATTAAATGTTTTCTCAACCAACTGCCGAAAGTCTCCATGTGGGCCTTCCTAATCCAGGATTCAGGCTTCCCCGGGTTGTCCGAGCGTAAAATATTCTTGTGTTTCTCAAAGTACGGAGCCACCAAGCTGGAATTGGTCAGTACAGTGTGGTGTGCTTCAGTCAGAGAATGGCCGTCCATACATATCGTTGATTTCCTTCCGATCGTGCCTTTTCCACTTAGTCTCCCCTCGTGCCGCGATCGAGGAAGACCAATCGGCTTAAGGTCAGGAACAAAGTCAACACAAAACTCAATTACCTCCTCATTTCCATAGCCCTTGGCGATGCTTCCTTCTGGCCTAGCACGGTTACGAACATATTTCTTTAATACTCCCATGAACCTCTCGAAGGGGAACATATTGTGTAGAAATACAGGACCGAGAACGAAAATCTCTTCGACTAGGTGAACCAGGAGGTGCGTCATAATATTGAAGAAGGATGGCGGGAACACCAACTCGAAACTGACAAGACATTGGATCACATCGTTCTGTAACCGTGGTAGAACTTCTGGATTGATTACCTTCTGAGAGATTGCATTGAGGAATGCACATAGCTTCACAATGGCTACTCGAACATTTTCCGGCAGGAGCCCCCTCAAAGCAATCGGAAGCAATTGCGTCATAATCACGTGGCAGTCGTGAGACTTCAGGTTTTGGAACTTTTTCTCCGCCATGTTTATTATTCCCTTTATATTGGACGAGAATCCAGACGGGACCTTCATACTGCTCAGGCATTCAAAAAAGATGACCTTCTCTTCTTTGGTCAGAGCGTAGCTGGCACGACCTTGAAACCATTCCGGATGCCGGTCATCAGGGTCTTTCAAACGTTGCTGGTCCTGCCGTGCTTCCTTTGTATCATTTGTCTTCCCATACACGCCCAAGAAGCTTAGGAGGTTCACGCAAATATTCTTCGTAACGTGCATCACGTCGATTGCAGAGCGGACATCTAGGACTTTCCAATATTCTAGCTCCCAGAATATAGATTTCTTCTTCCACATGGCTGCGTGCCCGTCAGCTCCCTTCGGAACTGATTGTCCGCCAGGACCCTTTCCAAAGATGACTTTCAAATCCTTGACCATATCAAATACCTCAGCACCAGTGCGTTCCGCAGGCTTCGGCCGGTGATCTGCCTTGCCGTTGTAATGCTTGCCTTTCTTTCTTACTGGATGAATTTTCGGAAGAAATCGACGATGCCCAAGGTACACGTTCTTCTTACAATTTGGCAAATGTACACTTTCAGTCTCATGTAAGCAGTGCGTGCATGCATTGTATCCCTTATTTGACAGTCCCGAAAGGTTACTAAGAGCAGGCCAATCGTTGATGGTTACGAAAAGCAACGCTCGTAGGTCAAATTCCTCTTGTTTGTGCTCATCCCACACACGGACACCACCCCACAGCTGTAAAAGTTCATCAACTAATGGCCTTAGGTACACATCGATGTCGTTGCCGGGTTGCTTCGGACCTTGGATGAGCACTGGCATCATAATGAACTTCCGCTTCATGCACAACCAAGGAGGAAGGTTGTAGATGCATAGAGTCACGGGCCAGGTGCTATGGCTGGAGCTCTGCTCGCCAAAAGGATTCATGCCATCCGTACTTAGAGCAAATCTTATGTTCCTTGCGTCAGCTGCAAAATCTTTGAACCATCTGTCGATCTTTCTCCATTGCGTTCCATCTGCGGTGTGTCTCAACTCCCCGTCCGACTTACGGTCCTCTTTGTGCCATCGCAACAACTTGGCATGCTCTTTGTTCCTGAACAGACGTTTCAACCGTGGTATTATAGGAGCATACCACATCACCTTGGCGGGAACCCTCTTCCTGGGTTTCTGGCCCTCAACATCGTCACCAGGGTCATCGCCTCTGATCTTATAACGCAATGCAGTGCATACCGGGCATTCATTCAAATTCTCGTATTCACCGCGGTAGAGGATGCAGTCGTTGATGCATGCATGTATCTTCAGAACCTCTAAACCTAGAGGGCAGACAACCTTCTTTGCTTCGTACGTACTGGCGGGCAACTCGTTATCCTTTGGAAACATATTCTTCAACATTTTCAGCAAGTTTTCAAATGCCGAGTCAGCTACACCTGCCTCTGCCTTCCATTTCAGCAAATCCAGTGTGCAGCCCAGCTTTTTCAGACCATCATCGCATCCGGGGTACAGCGCCTTTCTGTGATCCTCTAACATGCGATCCAAATTCTCCCTCTCCTTTTCAGTTTCGCAGCGTCTCCGTGCATCAGCAATGGTCCGACCAAGATCATCAACGGGATCATCACGTGCCTCTTCTTCACCTTCCCCTTCACCTTCAGCATCCTCCATGAAAGTATCACCGAAATGAGCAAGATAGCTTTCATCGATGAAATCATCCCCTTCTTCATCTTCTTCCATTATAACCCCTCTTTCTCCATGCTTGGTCCAACAATTATAGCTTGGCATGAAACCGTGCCGAAGCAGATGCATGTGAACATCTCTTGAGGAAGAGTAACCCTTCTGATTCTTACAGATAACACATGGACAGATAACAAAACCCCCCTGCTTGTTCGCATTAGCCACTACGAGGAAATCTTTCAAACCCGTAGTGAACTCGCCGGAGAGTCGGTTACCGTACATCCATTGCCGATTCATCTGCATTATTATAATATAAAATATATAATTAACCATCATGCATTTGTTAAACTAACTAGCTACAAACAATATAAATTAAACAATGAACTGCACACATGCATATTTTATCAATGACACATCAAAGGTTCATCAAGTTGCTAACCGCGATCGAGGAGTGTGGCTCCAACACTTCATGTCATGTTTGTTTCATACTCTTGGGGCATTTCATCAAACACCTTATGTGCATAAGAGGAACCAAAAGCAAACCTACACCCACTTGTGAAGAGAATGGCTCCAAATGGCTAAGTGTTGGCTGCTGGATGGGTATATATAGGGGAGGGGCTTTAGTTGCGGTTGGCCTGGCAAACCGTGACTAAAGGTGCCCGAAGGCCTTTAGTCGCGGTTGTCCTGGCCAACCGCGACTAAAGACCCTCACGTGCGCCAGCTGGCCACCGAGCGCCCTGGGCCCAGGCCTTTGGTCGCGGTTCACCTCCAGAACCGCGACTAAAGGTCCCATTAGTCGCGGTTCCTACAGCTTCGCGACTTATGGGGCTGGACGGAAGCCTGTTTTCCACCAGTGCAACCCGTCCAAGCGGCCGTTGATGTAGATCATCATGGGGGCCTGGAGACCGGCATCGACCCCTCAGCGACCCGCATCCTCAAGGAGTCCTCCTTGCGTGGGTAGAGCTCACGTTGTCATTGTAGCACACGCCTCACCTCGACCTACTGTATATTTTCGCCAATGCTAACACTGATTTCTTGCACGCTGGCTTCTCACCTCCTTGGCTCTATTTATAAATCGCTTGCTAAAGTTGGCGAGCCGGCGTTTTGGGTTTATCTCAGATCCTCGCATAATGCTTGGCCGCCATGCAATTCCGTGTGGCTTAGTCGTGTGGGGGCTCAGAGATGCAGTGCTGCTCCCTTCCTGACATGATGTTGCACCATGTTCTGTGTTTGATTGTGTTGGACAGTTTGTGTGGTGAATGTCATGGGGGGCAGTGGTGACGCCTCCGTGTTTGCCGGTCATTAGAGTTAAGGATAAGCCAATGCCATTCTCTAGATCCCCTGCGATGGTCTGCAATGACAGTCTCTGAGAACGGCGGGGTTCGAGGCCTCGTCTCACCACGTTGCAGATCACAGCAAGCTCCTCAGGTCTCACGTTGGTCAGCTCCGGGTCGACCAGCTTACTGATCTCCTTCGGCTGCTGGAGGTACTTGATAGCCTACAAAAATATGTAGGCAATCAGACTGAGCAGTTTCAACTTTCGCTACAAATGCAATAAAAGGTTGTTTCAACATTTCATTTCATGTTATATATGATTTTTGAGGCTGGGGAAATTCATATCGGCTCACCCAGTGAACCAAATATCCGTTGTCCTTGCAGTAAGGAAGCTGTCCACTAATGATCTCCAGCAAAATCACTCCAAAAGCAAATGAATTGCATTGGACTTCACTAGGCATGTCCTTCAAAAAGTCCAGGTGACCAGGGAAAGAGGATTCATTATTCAAGTGGCCGAGCATCTTCGAATGCTTGGAGAACATTGTTTTCCAGCATTCAAAATCAACCAGGTGAAAACAACCAGGGGGAAGTAAAATGGTCAATACACCAACTTAGATAGTATATGCACTTGAAAAATAAGCTTGCGAGGAAGATTAAGGAAATACACGCATATGGTACCTTGGGAGTAAAATCTTCTGTAACATAAACTGACTTGGAGTTCAACTTCGATATAGTGGATGGAGGTTGCAGCTCACTGTGCAAATACCTTAAACCTTTGGCAATACTGATAGCTATTTTCATTCGTCTGTCCCAAGATAATTGAGCTGCTTTCCCATCTAAAGGAAATAAAATATCGAGATCAAGTTTAATTACGACCCATGTAAAATGCAATAATTGGGCAGAATATAACTATACACAAAAGAGGCTGCCTTACGGTGTACGTGCTCATATAGGGTCCCATTTGATGTGCATTCAAAGACAACCATCCTGTAAAATGGGTCACTTTCTCTGCAATATCCCATGAACTATGCTATGTTCTCATGTTTAACGTTGCCAGATCAATAACCTAAAAGATTCTCCATTTAGTTTCTTGAGAAGTCCAGACAAATTATTTTTCTTTGCTCTATATAACTGTAGAAAGCTACCTACTTTTGGTATAAAAGTTCATGTTGGCTAGTCCAATGATCTTCACGGGCACATAATTGTATAATAGAAACCTCAGGCCCATCCTTGATTGTTCCTTTGCAGACTACAGAGCCAACAATGTTGCTAAAATCTCTACGAGCTATCTGAAGCTCTTGGCAACGTAACTTCATCAATTTTTTCGGCATACCAAAATCTGCAGAAAGCATGAATAAGTACATTACAATAATATATGGAAAGCAAACCAATCGATTTATTGAATACTACATTTATTTTAAAACTTAATACTAACCCGTACTTCCAAAACATCCAGATGATGTCTCCACATTTGTAATGTCAAAGTCAATACTTTCCAGACCTTGAAGCATATTGATAATTTTCATCATTCGAGGCCTTTCTGCACGCTCAAAGTTCATGCAGATTAGAGCTACCTGATTCGAATATCCAATTCCGAGCCCGGGCTCATCTGGACCCCTCAAGAAACAATTCATACAAAATTCAAAAACATTAAAAAAATCCAAATTTTTTGTGCAAGGGAGATAATTTGGTGCGTGAGGTGCACTCCAAATTTCAGAGCATTTGGATATTTGAGTAGCTCTCAGCAAAAAAGACAAATTGGGTCAAAGCAGTATATGAATAGTACACTATTTAACAGACCCCAAATTTGTTTTTTTTTTGCCGAGAGCTACTCAGATGTCCAAATGATTTGAAATTTGGAGCGTACATCAGGCACCAAGTTATCTACCATGCCAAAAAATGGAATTTTTCGAATTTTTCTAGTATTTGTTTTGATTTTTTATTGAGCGCAGATGCAGATGATCCCGGGAGCAAAAATGCCTCACTCTGAATGCATCTTTTTATCTGTTGGCATTCTATTTCTAGGGACCTATATCCGGGTGCTCTCTCTAGGGTATTTCTCCATTTCTTAAGTGCCTGTAAAATCAGAACAAATAACTAAAATATGAGCACGAAAATGTAACGTGCAACATCATCTCTTTAGAGAAGGATCTCTATCTTAAATGCGAAACAAAATTTTCTTACATCCTCGATAAATTAATATGAAGAATTTGGAGTAACATCCACGTAATCCCTCCGTCCCGTTATTATCTCCAAGATTATTACACCCAAACTAAATATGTCTGACTTTCGTGTAATTGTACCGCTGTGTAGGAATTCTGGTGCCATGTAACCGCTGAATCGCATCACGGACATAAACTTGAATTGTTAATGTGAGTGTAAATGGAACATATCTTTCTTACAAAAAGAAAAGGTAATGCATGACATCAACACACAGTGTTCCATCACGAGATGAAGTGCAAATAGTTTGTTCTTTGTCAAGAAGTCTTGATACACCGAAGTCTATAATTTTTGGCTCCATACTGTTAGAAGGGAGAAAGGGTTTTGATGGAATTGTCGTTGTATTGCTTGAGCCTCATGGGCATATATATAGGATTACATGATCATCTTGGAGTACAAGGCACGGTAGAATAATATCCTACGCTATCCTAGCTTTCCTAATAATCACGATACTCAACATCCCCCTGCAGTCACAAAGGTAGCCACGCAGACAGTGAGACTGGAGAAGAATCCGAATGCAAGCCGACGGACCCCCCACAGTCGTAACGGTCGACGCATCGCGGAGTCGTGGCGTTTGTTGATCTAGCCGAGAGCCGAGGGTGGTGTAGCCGTGGTCGAGGTAGCCGCGCATAGAATGTCGTGGTCGATGTCGAGTCGGGGAGCCGGTGTCGAGGATGTCGCCGTGGAGCCGCGGGCGCAAGAGCGCGCCGAGTTAGCATGGGCGAAGTGGTGTCAAAGTAGTGGTGCGCCGGGAAGAAGACGTTGTTGACGACGCGTCGCGGCGGGTTTGCCAAGCCCGGGGACACATCATAGACGAAGGCACACACCGGTGTTGCCAGCACCGGGCATGCGTAGATGGACGAAGACGAAGTTGACGAAGCGCCACACCAGGCTTGCCAGGCCCGGGGAAACATCATGGACGAAGGCACGCATCGGTGTTGCCAGCACCGGGCATGCATAGACGAGGACCTGCACAAGTTGTACGCCATGTCGGAGGAGTCAGAGAGGCCAGCAAAGAAGGACTCGACGATGGTTGCGGCGTCAATCAGCGCGGAGCCAATGTCGCCTGCGGTTGTCGGAGTAGACGAAGTGGTCGGGGTAGATGACGACGACGCTGGCGACGGGCCGGTGCTGGACGAAGACGAAGGAGGTGGACGGGCGACGACGGCTACGTGGGTAGCGGTGGCGGCCAAAGAAGAGCGGCGGCGGCGGCCTGACGGCGGCGACGGCGGCTAGGTTAGGAGCGCGGCGGCGGTGCTCGAAGTAGGCGAAGAACCCGACAGCATGACGAAGACCGGCATGGACGGTGGCGTTCCCGCGCCATGGGAGGTGGCGCGACGCATACCACGGAAAGTCAACACGCGTGGACGACGAAGTGGACGGTGGGCCGCCGCACTACGGCCCGAAGGGGTGACGCAGCGGCGGCGGGCAGGTCGGGGTGACGGCGGGAAGACCTCGGGGCGGCGGCAGGGACCGCGGGCCGCGGTGCGACAACCCGAAGGGGCGGCGCGGCAGAGGAGCGCGGGTCGGTGCAACCGCGGGGACGGCCTCTGGACGGCGGCGTGGACCGCGTGCCACGCTCGCTACGGCCCGACGGGGTGACGCAGTGGCGGCGCGAGGGTCAGTGCTGCCATGGGGACAACCTGGAGCGGACGGTCTCTGGGCGGCGGTGGACCGTGGGCCGTGGTACTACGGCCCGAAGGGGCGACGCAGCGGTGACGCGGGTCGGTGCAGCTGGGAGAAGAACCACGGGGCGGCGGCGCTGCGGCCCGACGGGGCGACGCAGTGGCAACCCATTGCTCGATCGGTAGAGGGGCGCGCTGAACTCGGGACGGTCTTCACGGGGCCTGCGGAGGCGCGCACAACCGACGGGCCAGGTTGGTCGCACGACGTAGATGAGGCGGATCGCAGCGGCGGGCGGGTGATCAATCCGATCGCGCGGGAGGTTGGAGACGCCGTTCGGTGGAGGCGCGGTGGCGGCGGAGTCCAAGATGAAGCCGGCGGCGGCGGGCGGCAGGGCGGCTATGATTGGCCGCCACATGGCGCGAGGCCGCCGGGTCGGGGTGAAGCAGGTGTCCCGGTTGGAGCAGGGCGGTGACGACCGGTATAGATCGACGGGCGAGCCGTCGCACGAAGGGTGGCGGTGTAGAGCCGCCGCATGACGCGAGGCTGCCGGGTCGGGGCGACTGGCGGGCCGACGCAAGGACACCGCGCGAGGCCGCCGGATCGGGGCGACCGACTGGCAGACGCGCGGACGATGCGCGAGGCCGTCGGGTCACTGAAGAAGCCGTCCGATCGCGCCGGTGTTGGAGTAGAGGTGCACGGGGTCGACGGCGGCGGTGGGCGACGCAACCGGATCACATAGAACGGAAAACCAAAAAATAGACGCCGATCAAAGCGACCGGCGAGAGAGAGAAAACCTGGATCAAAGGATCAGGAAAAAGACTCTTTAGGGCAGCCGACCAGCACGGCCGGCGGACGAACCCTAGGTACGGGCGGCGCGGCCCCCGGCGGCGGTCATGGAGGCTGACCGTCCTGGCGGCGGCGGTTAGGGTTTAGGATCGACTTGCGATAGATACCATGTTAGAAGGGAGAAAGGGTTTTGGTGAAATTGTCGTTGTATTGCTTGAGCCTCATGGGCATATATATATATATATATATATATATATATATATATATATATATATATATATATATATATATATATATATATATAGGATTACATGATCATTTTGGAGTACAAGGCAAGGTAGAATAATATCCTACGCTATCCTAGCTTTCCTAATAATCACGATACTCAACACATACTGTCATCGAGCATTATGTTGGCAGGTTTTAGGTCCAAGTGTACAATAGGTTTATCATTTTGCTCATGAAGGTGACGTAAACCATTGCAAATCCCCATGATTATTTTGTAACATGTGCTCCATTCAAGTCCAGAAGATTCATCTGCATTGTAACCAAAATATGCTACCTTAAAAATATATTGTGTTCTCACTATATGTGAATAAAATACCCTTTTATGATCTATGCTCAAAGTTCAAAAAACTAGAGTCTCGAACAGATATTAAAAAGAGAAACAACATCCCATATTGAATGTGGTACCTGATAGATACTTGTCGAGGCTTCCTTTGGGCAGATACTCCAAGCAAAGCAGCCTTTCCGCCTTCTCTGCAAAAACATATTTTCCATTGTACTCCAAACACGCATTCTTTATTTCGTAGCAGTAGCCTATACATCGCACTACTTTGGGGTTCTTAATGATCATAAGATGATAAACTTCATTCTCAAATTGCTTCTGTGGGCTCGGCATTAATGACAATACAATCTTCTTCACAATAATCATTTCCCCATTATGCAGCACTCGCTAGTCAAAGCTGATCTTGCATTAATTACTATGTATGGATATGCCTTTTTGGGTCAACTATAGTTCCATATGTTTGAAAGGTAGACAAAGGTAAGTTTGACACAAAGCAATACACACAACGGTAGACTATCCTTATATACCACACCAATACCACCATGTCCAAGTATTCGATCTTCAGAGAAGTTATTTGTGATTTCTTTCAAATGTTGCAGTGGTATACTAGGTGGTCTTGAACTCTGATCCTGTAACATGCTTTCCAGATTGTTAGAACTATTGATCATCCCAAGAGTGTTTAAAGCTGCAATGCACATGGGTCATCAGTGGTATATACTTTGAGAGCCAATGTCCCTTTGACACACGAGAACATCTGGCCACTAGTAGAAAAAGAGGCTTCCGTCCAGCCCCATTAGTCGCGAAACTGTAGGAACCGCGACTAATGAAGTCTTTAGTCGCGGTTCGGCAGATGAACCGCGACCAAATGCCTGGGCCCAGGGCGCTCGCGGGCTTTAGTCGCGGTTGGCCAGGCCAACCGCGACTAAAGGTGCCCAAAGGCCTTTAGTCGCGGTTGGCCAGGCCAACCGCGACTAAAGCTCCT
Organism: Triticum aestivum; assembly: GCF_018294505.1. Lineage (NCBI taxonomy): Eukaryota > Viridiplantae > Streptophyta > Magnoliopsida > Poales > Poaceae > Triticum > Triticum aestivum. The sequence continues at coordinate 773,723,673 of NC_057797.1, read as the reverse complement.
CCCTTTTAGTCGCGGTTTGTGGCACGAACCGGAACTAATGGGGTTGAGACCTTTAGTCCCGGTTCGTGCCACGAACCGGTACTAAAGGTCCCATTTTCAAACTCTACCCCCCCCGGGATCGCCTTTTCAGTTTAAAAAAAAATAAAAGAAAATAATGGAAATGTCAAAAAAATAAAAGAAAATAAGTTTCTCATGTGATATGTGGTCTAGTTGTTGGGAAAATTTGCAAATGTGAATTTTGACTTTATTTGCAAAATCTCTCTGAAATTTGTAAAAATGGGCATAACTTTTGCATACTAACTCGGATGAAAAAGTTTTTTATATGAAAAATCATCTACTCGAAAAGTTACATCCAAATTTAACGGGGAAACCCCGTTAAACATTTTTAAAATCCTCAAAAACCTAATAGAAAAAAAGTTACGGGGCTTGTAAGATCTAGAGTGGAAAAAATTGAAAAATATTCAAACAGTGCGCAAACTATGGTCAAACAATGGTCAAACTAATTATTCTAGAATATTAGTGTTACTAAATAATTATTTTAATTATTTCAATTTTGGTCAAATCTGGTCAAACTGTGGTCAACTGTGGTCAAACTGTGGTCAAACAATGGTCAAACTAATTATTCAAGAAATATTAGTGTTACTAAATAATTATTGTTTTTTAAAACAATAGTTTCAAACTCAAACAGTGAAATGTGTCACTTCATGCTCAAGCAAAATTCCTGAAGGTTAATAGGATTGACATCTTATTATTGTCAGGAAAACAACAAGTGCAGACTTGGAGCGTGGGAGAATAGAACCCGGAAGTTAAGCGTGCTTGGGCTGGAGTAGTGAGAGGGATGGGTGACCGGTTGGGAAGTTAGATGATTTGGAATGATGAGGGGTGATAAAAGAATAAATTGAGAAGTGATGAGGGGTGGTGATTAGAGACTAGAGGTTAAAATAATTCAGAAATTTGAAAAAAAAATTCAATTTTTTTTTTCAAAAACCTGTGGTGGCCTTTAGTCGCGGTTAGCCACAAGAACCGCGACTAAAGGTCCTCCGCCCACGTGGACGGGCCTTTAGTCGCGGTTCTTAAGCAACCGCGACTAAAGGGGGGGGCCTTTAGTCGCGCCCGTCTGGTCGCGGTTGCGCAACCGCGACCAAAGGCCCTTTTTCCACCAGTGGGCGCTTATCCAGTTGATAAGGAATAACAACAGCATCCGAGAAGGGCACGAATGAGGTCCCAGCAATTCTAACCTTGCCAAGCAAGGACCTGGAGCCTTCTCAACAGGTTTGTTGACATAGCAGACACATGCTTCACTTAGAGTTTTCCTTCTTTTCAAAAAGAAAAAAAGTAGACACATGCTTCAAGAGAAAGCTCGGGAAGATGCGACAGATCAAACAAGTGAAAGCAGAAGCGCTCGTTCCACACTGGGTTTAGATCCTTCAGCTTGACAGTCGTGTAAAAACGCTGACCACCAAATTTAAGCTTGACATAGGCACTCATAGAACCTTTCCCGTACTTAGGAAACAAATCTTGAGCACTTGCCACCTCCACGATCAACTTGTGTGTCGCCATTATCTCCAAGGATGTAGCAATTTACTGGACCGTACTACTCGAATGAAAAGCATCATTAACATCATTAATTGCCTACAGTTACAACTTTGTGAACTGCCTCCAAACAGTATTAAACACTCAACATAACTAGCTAATTAGTTTTTAACATTAAAAAATATATGTATTCCCTCAAGATGTCGAATCATTGTCGCCGCTTTTCTGTGCACCTTCTATCTGGGCCATCCAACTTTGCATCAAGTTTCGTGCTCTGGCACTACAGAAACTCTTTGTGTTTGTACCCAACAAAACAACATATAAAGTTTGAACTTTGCAACTATGTTCTCTTCGCGGATGACTCCCTGTTGGTGATGGAGGCTAGTGTACAAGCGGCTCAGACTATAAACGCATTGCTGCAAGCGTATGAAGAGTGTTCACGACAAGTAATAAACCGGGATAAGTCTTCGGTAATGTTCAGCGCCAATGCTAGCCATAGCTTCAAAAATTTGATGATGCAAGAACTTCAGCTGGGTACTGTTGCAAATGGAGGGAAATATCTTGGGTTGCCAACCTAAGTGGGAAGAGCTAAAAAACAGTGCTTCAATTACATCAAGGACAAGATTGCAGGACGTATTCAAGGAGGGATTGATATGTGCCTCTCTATGGCGGGAAAGGAGATTTACGTGAAGGAAATCGCGCAGGCAATCCCTACTCATGCAATGGCATTTTTCGATCTGACTAAAGGACTATGTGATGAAATAAGCCAACTTATAAATCACTATTGGTGGAACGGACTGGGAGAGGAGAATAAGATGCACTGGATTGGCTGGGAAAAAATGAAGTTGCCGAAGAAAGAGGGAGGGCTGGGTTTTTGGGATCTACACTCTTTCAACATGGCCATGCTAGCTAAACAGGGGTGCCGGCTCGTCCAAGACCCAAATTCTCTCTGCGCTCAAGTCCTCAGAGCAAAATACTTCCCAGCGGGCGATGTCCTTGCAGCGGAGCCGGTAAAAGGAATGAGCTACGTGTGGCGAAGTATTTTAAAAGGGCTCGAGGTGCTGAAGGAGGGACTTATTTGGAGGATTGGAGATGGAGAAAAGGTGAGAATTTGGGAGGATCCCTGGATACCAAGAGGCATTACCCGGCGCCCATCTTCTTCCCAAGGACAAAACATTCTTTCTCGAGTCTCGGAACTAATTAATCCAATGACCGGGACATGGGATCAAGGGCTGGTACAGGAGTGTTTCCATGAAGATGATGTTATGGCAATTCTAAGCATACCGATTAGAGAGCAAAATGAGGATTTCCTGGCCTGGCATTTGGACAGCAAAGGCATGTTCTCTGTAAAATCTGCTTACAAGCTCCATGTAGATATGATGAAACGGGAGACAACCAGGCAATCGGGGCAAAGCTCGAATATTGCACCCCAGACTACAGAGATGTTCACTTCCCTTTGGAAAGTGAATTTCCCACCGAGAGTACATCACTTCCTTTGAAGGCTTGCACATAACAGCCACCCTTTATACATGAACATCAGACGCCGTGGGGTTGAACTGGGCACCAGATGCGCAGTCTGTGCAAAATACTTTGAGGATGGCGGCCACCTATTTTTGAACTGCAAGTTTGTGAGGCACCGTTGGCGCGCTCTTCATCTGGAAGACATCCGAATCCAATTGTCCAACCTGCACTCGTCACAGGAAGTCATCCAGGCTATCCTGCAGCTCCCTGGAGAGAAGAAACTACTGAGCATTGCACTTCTTTGGCTGTGGTGGACTGAACGCAATCGTGAAAGGCACGGGGAAAAGAGACTCAAAACTGAAGCTTTCCGCTATACTGTCCAGCAGCATGCAAATGAATGGAAGACTTTCCTTTCATCAAAGCCTGCAGTGCAAACAAAATATCAATGTAATTGGGTGCCACCCCGACAGGAATTTGTGAAGATTAATGTTGATGGTGCTTTCTCAAGGAACTCAGGGAATGGCGGCTGGGGTCGGATATTCTGTTCGCGGCTGCGGGAGCGGCAGGTGTTTTGACAGACGCCCTCCATGCTGAAACATTGGCGCTCATGAATGCAGTTGATATGGCCGACCAGCTTGGTGTGGGCAGACTTCAGTTCGAAACTGATTGCCAAAATCTTGTCCAAGCCGTTACCTCCAACAGCTATGATCTGGCTCCTCTCGGTAATTTGTTCACACAAATCAAAGATAAGCTAGGGACCCAGTTTATTCATTCACACACAAGTGTTGTACGTACCCCGAGAATGTAACATGCCAGCACACCTGCTGGCTACTATGGGCGCTGGGCTAGCTCAAGGTGAGCGACGTGAGTGGTTTCATAGCTACCCGGTGGATGTAACCCGTGCTGTAACCGGCGTTTCAGCCGTGATATAAATGTAATGCGTATGTTCCATCTCAAAAAAAAAACACAAGTACTACAACCAAACCGAACAAAGCCTAAAAGGAGGCAAAACAAACCAAATCCTCTTGGTATTAAGCATGCGGCAATCGGTAAAGCTAACTGCTCAACTGTTATTAGTTCTCCAACAAGCAGTAACTAATCAGGCACAGCAAACTGCAGGATGGAGTCGGATGGACAGAGGAAAAGATTAAACCTCAGAACGATCAATCGAAGTTCGGATGCGCCGCTCCAGTTCAGCAGAGTCAGGGCCTGAGAAGGGGGAAGACGAAGATGATGACGAGGACGAGGACGAGGACGGGGACAACTGCAATCGAGGTTGCTTACGTGCTTCGATGGAGTTAAGGTCGAGGGGCCACGCTACAAGGGGAGCCCTCAAGGCGACGAGGGCCCTCCAATTAATGGTAAGTTTGAACATTTCGTGACATGGCAATGGATAAAGTCGAGTACAGGTTCTGCGTAGTATCATACTTAGCTGAAACATCATGGCTGTCATCTAAGTGGATCATTTGGCCGATGTGAATTAACCCGGTACAGTCCAAACTATGAAGATTATTAAATAAACAAAAAAAAAAACTAGACATCTACACCAATGCGATGTACACAATCATACATTAATAATTACTAGCAATAAAATGTTGGGGCAGCTCTCTCTCTAGACGGAGGTAGAAGACGCACCGTCTTTTTTTTTCCGGCCGCACGTACAGCCTTTTCTTTTTATCTCAAACTGGCTAGCACTTGCCCCGCTGATAAACAGGATTACGGCTGGCTTTATAGTCTTAGCAGCAAACGCACCGCCCACGCTTCTGCTAAGATGCAGCCCACTCCACCCTGCTGCATGCATACCTCGGACAACGAGCTTCTTCGCATTCATCTTGTCTTTCGTCCACCATCGTTTCATTACGCACCACTTACTAAACCCAGTATGCATAGCGTGCAACCTTTCTTTAATCATGCAGCAAGCTGTTTAATTATGCACCACCTAATTAGCCCACATAGGACACGTATTCCTTCCTTTAGTGGGACTCATTCTCTTCTTCTCACGTCATCATTCACTATTTCACTTATTGATTCTCAAGCTGACTTATTGAGTTGATCGATAACAGGTAACTCCAAAGCGTATATAAATTGGTGGTTTTGGTTCTAAGAGGGCGAGGTGGTACTATTTAATGATAATAGAACGAGCATGACTTATTGAGTTGATGATTTTTTTCAGGACCAACATATGCCCAACGTAGTATCCTTATGTAAATGCAGTCGGCCTACTCGAAGCGTGGGTTACAGAAAAAACGCTAATATATTTTTGTGGATTTATTTTTTTCCCGTGGCCCAATCAAAGAAAAACTGCGAAGTAGGCCCCTTGGCCCATCTAATGGACTAACACCCTGTGGCCCAATAGAATGAAAAGAAAGTGGAGTAGGCCCCTTAACTGCACGGTTTATAGGCCCAGCCCGAAAATTTATTTATGCTTGGACAGATAAAAAACTTAGTACCGCCTTAGATAGGTACGGGAGAAAATAATTCTATATCGTGACACTAGTAGAAAGCAGGGCTTTGGTCACAGCTCAATATACACATTAGTCCCGGTTGCATTACGAACCGGGACTAATGTGAGCATTAGTCCCGGTTCGAGCGGCTAAAGGCATTAGGCCCGGTTCAAATGAGACCTTTAGTCCCGGTTCGTATCTCAAATCGGGACAAAAGATTAGACCTTTAGTCCTGATTTGAGAAACAAACCGGGACTAAAGGGTGCGATGCCCTTTAGTCCCGGTCCGTGTCTCAAACTGACCGAGACTAAAGGGTTCGTGTCTCAATCTCCCCCCCCCCGTGTATCGCCATTTTAGTTTTGAGAAAAAAGATAAAAACTTTAAAAAATAAAATCCTTCGAGATGTAGTTATATTACTACATCTACTAGTTAGGAAAATTTAAAAACTTTCTCCCCCCCCCCCCAATCCGTTTGGAGGGCAAGGATTTTTCGGCTGAATTGTCTTCCAACAAGATTTTGGAAGTCATGAAATTTTTGAAAAACTTCTGACTTATGTTTTATTAGGTAGATCCATGTGAACTTACTGAAGTCATTTATGAAGCTCACATAGTATTTTTTTTTCAACCTACTGATTCAACAGCTGGTGCCCATACATTAGAAAAGATAAGTTCCAAAGGAAACTTGGATTCACTTATAGACTTTGGATATGGTAACTGATGGCTCTTGCCCTTCTGGCAAGCATCACAAACAAGTTCATTATTTGATAAACTAACACATGGAAGCTTATTCTTGCTAATTATTTTGCTAACAATAATCAATGAAGGGTGTCCTAGACGTCGGTGCCATCTCTCCGAAGAAGGAGAGGTGACACTGAGCACATGCTTCTTGGCATCTTGTTCCATGTGTTTTATAGGGTATAGGCCTCGCCTACCCCTTCCGTGAAGAAGGGTTCTCTTCGTTGCCTGATCCTTAACAAAAAAGAATAGGGATGAATCTCAATGAAAGAGTTGTTATCAACGGAAATACGGCTAGCAGAGATAACATGAAGGATATTTTTAAGAACAAGATCTCGTTCAGGGGTATATATGTGTGATTGACCAATGTGGGCAATAGTCATACCTGATCCACTAGCTGTGTGGATTTGCTCGTTTCCCATGTAGCAGTCGCGAACTGTCGGCTTCTCTAAGTCTCCCGTGACGTGGTCTGTCGCGCTGATGTCAAGATACCAGTTGGTATCAACTCCATACTGGGGGGCCGCCATGTTTGCCGAGCGATGGTGCTATTGTTCTTCTCCTCCCTAGTAGGAAGAGTCATACCTCTTCCAACACTTCCATGCAGGGTGTCCAATCTTGCCGCAGATCTGGCAGGTAAGCTTGGCGGAGGGATTGTTGTTGTAGTTCCCGCCGCTTCTGCCTCCATTGCCACCGCCTCCCCCGTTTTCACGGTTGGGTAGCTTGGAGTAGTTGCGGTTGCGATCACCGCCGCCACCGCCACTTTGCTTGTTGGGGAAGCCACGACCGCGATCACCGCCGCCTTGCTTGTTGTTGAAGCGCCCACGTGTCGCCACATTTGCAAACGACTGAGAAAACCCACCACGCAAGTTCATGTGAGTGTCGAAGCTTAGGAGCCGCGAGTACAGCTCCGGCACCCCAACAGGCTCGACCTGTGAGCACATGGCAGAAACCACGGGATCGAACTCCTCATCGAGTCCAGCGAGGATGTGGGAGATGACATCTTCCTCGTCCACCTTCTTTCCTGAAGCAACTAACTCATCACAAAGTGTTCTGACCTTACCGACGTACTCAGCGACGGAGAGGTTGCCCTTCTGGAGGTTCGCCAGAGCAATCCTGACGTTGACAGTCTGTGCGCGGGTATGCGATGCCAGCATCCCTTGCACAGTTTTCCACAACTCAGCTTCGGTATGGCATGTTGCCACTTGGATGGACATCTCGCGCGGTAGCGTCGTCAGCAGGTAGGAGAAAACCTGTTGATCTCGCGCATACCACGCGCCAAACTCCGGGTTCGGAGCCTTGGACTTGGTTTTGCTGTCGTCGGAGGTGACCTCAATGTGCACGGGTGGCACCACCTGATCGAGGTCGAGGAAGGACACCATCTGCGCCCCCCGGATGGCCGAGAGGAGGGTGGCGCGCCAAAGTGCTTCGTTCCCTCTCGTAAGCTTCTCTGTGGCGAAGTGTGCAAAGGGAGACGAGGGGAACGAATTTGTGGAGGAGCTCGCCATGGATGAATCCGAGATAGGCTCTGATTACCATGAAAGAAACTAGGTTAAGCGTTTGATGATCTCATCAGGGACGCATCCGTGTTAATTTATATAGCACAGGATTACATGCGGTTTGAGGTAGGTTGTTGAAGTCTTGGCCCCTAATCCAAGCTATACAAGATAAGGCAGACTTGTAACAACCTACCTTGGTTACAACTCACGCATAGGATTACAACCGACGCACACACATATACGTGCACAAGTTGACACGCTACAATCTACCTTTTAACAGGAGAAGATAAAGATTATTCACATGTGAAAAAACAACAACTCAAAGAGACCAGTAGTCATCTCGAAAACAACCTGAAGAGACAAGGAAAGAAATTTGTGGTATTGACTTTCCTTATTCATCTCTCCCATTGCATCTTTTCTGTATATATCTCGCATGTATTCTAATTCCATCAATAAGCCAAGTCCATACACACTGGTCTACTCTGCATTTTTAAAGCATGGGCACACAAACATATAAGTGATGAACCCCCGCTCGCTGGTCACCGGATGGCAATATCAGCCTCAGAAACGTGCAACATGGACGAAGTAAGGTAGATGGCCATGGAATTCCACGGCCATCCATCACATGCATTGCTGCATGAACAATCAGTCACGTCCAAAATCGTTGCACCATTGACACGTATCCATGATTGCAGGATCGATTTTTATTCTAGATTATACAGTATGCAAAGTTTGGTACATTTTGTACCTGTTTTTTTTACCTTGGAAAACCGACAGGCAAGAGTTTTAGAATATCAATCCTTACACCATTGACATATGTGAAAATTAAAATACAACTGAATATACATACTTCTACATAATTCTTTACACCAAGGACACTCTTCTAGAACATACACTACATTGCTCGATCCCTATGCTTATTTTTTTTAAGGTAGGAGAAGATAAAGATTGTTCACATGTGAAAAAAGAACTCAACGAGACCAGTAGTCATCTCGAAAACAACCTGAAGAGACAAGGAAAGAAATTTGTGGTATTGAGTTCCCTTATTCATCTCTCCCATTGCATCTTTTCTGTATATATCTCGCATGTATTCCAATTCCATCAATAAGCCAAATCCATACACACTGATCTACACTGCATTTTTAAAGCGTGGGCACACAAACATATGAGTGATGAACCCCGGCTAGCTGGTCACCGGATGGCAATATCAGCCTCAGAAACGTGCAACATGGCCGAAGTAAGGTAGATGGCCATGGAATTCCACGGCCATCCATCACATGCATTGCTGCATGCACAATCAGTCACGTCTAAAATCCTTGCACCATTGACACATATCCATGATTGCAGGATCGATTTTTATTCTAGATTATATAGTATGCAAAGTTTGGTACATTTTGTACCTGTTTTTTTTACCTTGGAAAACCGACATGCAAGAGTTTTAGAATTTCAATCCTTACACCATTGACATATGTGAAAATTAAAATACAACTGAATATACATACTTCTACATAATTCTTTACATCTACAATCATTGAAAGTGAATTTCTTTTCTGGGCTGAAAGGTTTTTATTTGGGCAGGTTCAAGGTAGAAAAACCATGCCCAGCGCTTCACCCCATGCCCTCTATTGTCCATTGCCTCCTAGAATCTTCAAGTTCTACGGAGAACTGCAGGACATCTCTGCATACCTCATAGTCCCGGGTCACTAGCATGGCAATGGCACGATGTTGATCTAATCTCCAATTTACTGTTACTGTGGTTAGTTCTCATTCTTCAAGTCCCCTCAATATCGAATCTAGAAGACACTCCTTTCTTGTAGCTTTTCATCGTTGACAGACCCATTCACACTACTATATAGATTAAATGGTCATCACTCTTGTATGTGTGTAGGTCTAGTTGTTTGCTCCTTCAATCACACTTGGATTGAATGTGTAACCGTGCATATGGCAGTGGGATACCAGCGAGTTGAAAGTGAGTTACATGAAGTGATGTTCATTCGCTACGTAAATTTTCTTACTGGAATGCAACCAAACAAATGCATTTCCAGTAACTAATCTATATAATTGTTTGTTACTATATTCCTTAAACGTATCATATAGCCTAAAAAATTCATTACATCACTAGAGTAATTTAGACACCATTCATTATCAACTAAAGCTTCCATTTAGGATGTCAACACAAATTAGAAAACATAATTGTGAACAAATTATTGTTGTAACATACTTGTAAAACCTAATTCATATTGAAATATATTTGTAAAAACATATATTATAAAGGTATGGTTTGAGAGAAACTTATGCTTATAATTTTCAGGTTCCAAATCCAACTATTTAAAAGTCATATGTAGTCAAATTTCCAAAGTATAACTTTGTTCGTAACAAAAACTTCTAGAGAACTAAAATAGTGCTTGGTGTAAACATTTTATTTCACTTCTACTATGTTTTGAAACTGATTTATCCACTATTCCAGCAATCAGACAGTCATAGGTATATTTCCCATATATTTTTGACGCATTAAGGAAAATGATGGGTGCATACCATATATGTTTATATGTAAATGAGAAAATCAAACATACCTAAGACCAAACTATGTTCTCAAAAGTCTTATAGTTGCAACGTGATTAGGTTTTATCCCAATTTTTCTTTAAACAAACTAAATAATATGTGCTCATTATTAAACTTCTAAAGTTCTAGCCCACGCATCGAGCGGGCCACTTTGCTAGTTTATATAAAAATAGATGAACACTAGTTAAAACAACTTCACCATGTACTTCAAAAAAATATTCACTATGTATTAAAAAATGTTCACGGTGTTTAATAAAATTTCGTTGTTTATTAAAAAAATCCATGTTTATAAAAAACCATCCTGTATTAAAATTATATTCAGCATGTTTAACAATATGTTCACAGTGTATCAAAAATTGTTTGTTGGGTATTAAATAAATGTTCAACATGTTTTAAAAATTATTCACCGTGTATTAAATTGTTTACCTTGTATTTTGAAAAGAAAATGGGGGGGGGGGGAGGTTAAACAAAAAAAAAGAAATAAAAAAGAACCAAAATAGAAAAAGGAAAAAACCAGAACAAAGACCACAATAGAAACCAAAGAAGCCGTTGTCGCGGTGCAAACGAAACAGTAAGAGAAAAACCAAAACTAACTAACAAACAAACAAACAACAACAACAACAACAACAACAACAACAACAACAACAACAACAACAACAACAAACAAACAAACAAACAAACAAACAAACAAACAAACAAACAAATAAACCAAAACAAAAGGAGTTGTAGCAGCATTGCGAGGGAAAGACCTGAAAAAACATCAACATAAATATGTAGTAAAACTCTAGAGCTGTGTAGCAAAGGAAAACCTGAAGTGGGTCGCCCCAATTCACATCGCGAGCGGGCGTCACAACATCCATTTGACTCCTGCATGCGTCAAATAAGATTTACCAAGAATAGGACCGACCTGGCTCTAGTGGCAAGGTCCTCAATCTATTACCAGTATTTTCTTTTGTAATGCATGGCGGTCATCGGCTCCTTCAACGGTAGGATCTGGTTAGCGGGAAGACATAACAGATAGATAGGTTTGGTGATGGTGCTAGATTCGATGAGAAGTTGGTGGCAGTGATGTATGTTGCCTTGCAACTAGATCAGGATTGTTGATGTGCGCGTGGTGTGTCTTTATTGAAGTTTTCCCAGGGGCATGATGTTACATCATAGAGTATAAAGATAGGAGAGGTGTAGCAGCCATTACATGGACGCTTCCCTACTAGCGGGGTCCTTAAACCTAAACACCCAAAACATAAAATCAGATATTACATATTCTGAAGAGTGTCCATAGATATTTGGTTGGAGTCCTCAACGTTGTCGTGATCCTTTTTGAAGGCATTGCCTAGCAACATCATACATTTCATTAGTCATCTGATGTTTTTCCCCGCGTCAACGGTAGGTTGTGGAGATGTAGGAGAAGATCGTGAGGCCAGTTCAAACAACTGACGCTATTTTCTCTTTTTTGTATCTATATGTTAGTTATTTTTGTTCGGCATTAATGATCGACATTGTACGTCATTATTTAATATATATTTATACCTTAACAATAAATAGAGATGCATTTTTCTTAATTTTTGGTTCGTTCACACTAGTAGAACCGGGACTAAAGGGTCGGGACTAAAGCCTCCCCCCCCTTTAGTCCCGGTTCTGTTACGAACCGGGATTAAAGGCCCTCCACGTGGCCGCTATCTGGTGCTCCATCTTTACAAACCGGGACTAAAGGAGATTTTACGAGAATTTTTTTTGAATTTTTTTCCTAATTTTCAATTTTCTAAATTATTTTACAATTTAATCTGTAATCACCCCTCATCACTGCTCAATTTAATCTATAATCTATATTCTCTAATCACCCCTCATCATTCCAAATCGTCTAACTTCCCGGCCGGTCACCCATCCTGTTACAACTCCAGCCTGAGCACGCTTAACCTCCAAGTTCTATTCCGCATAGTTTCCAAGTCCGCACTTGTTGTTTTCCTGACAATAGTAAGATGTCAATCCTATTAACCCTCGGGAGTTTAGCTTGAGCATTAAGTCACATGTTTCACTGTTTGAGTTTGAAACTATTATTCTAAAAAACAATAATTATTTAGTAATACTAATATTTCTTGAATGAGTAGTTTGACCATAGTTTGACCATAGTTTGACCAGATTTGACCAAAATTTAAAAAACTGAAATAAATATTTAGTAACACTAATATTCTTGAATAATTATTTAGTAACACTAATACTTCTTGAATAAGAAGTTTGACCATAGTTTGATTAGATTTAACCAAAATACAAAAAAACTGAAATTTGAGCATAATTTTTTTTCCTTTTAGAATTTGAGGATTCTAGAAATTTGCAAAATGGCCAACAACTGTCAAATTCGGATGCGGATTTTAAGTCCCCCAATCCAGGACTCCCTCAAAGATGAAGAACATCAGCTTTTTTAAGCACATGACATGCCTACATCAGATGATTAATTGCACAATGTAAGTCCAGTCCATAAACCATAAGGAAATCAATGAAGGGCAACTCTCAGTTTTCAGCTTTTAGTCCTTAGTGCCCCTAAGAATGATTTTGAGTTATTCTAAAGATAAGTGTGAAACTATCAGTTGTTAGTCTTCATTCATTTTGAGTATTTCTTGTTTCAGTATACTTGTCATTGTTGAGTTATCATTCAAATTCGGATGCGGATTTTCGTGCTGAACATTTTGATATATTATACTTTTTTTCCGACATAGTATGCAAAAGTTATAGCCGTTTTACTTTTTCGTAACACTTTTTTGCAAAACATGTTCCTTTTTTTACTAAAATAGGGATATCCCATCATGTTTCATCTCCCCATGCTCATCAACAGAATGGGTCAGCCGAACGCAAGCATCGTCATATCGTTGAAGTAGGTCTCTCCCTCCTTGCTCAAGCTTGCATGCCCTTGAAATTTTGGGATGAGGCTTTTATTGCTGCTACCTATCTCATCAATAGGTTGCCTAGCAAGGTGATCAAGTTTGGAACTCCCCTTGAAAAATTGTTCAACAAAAAACCCAGTTATTCATCTCTTAGAATCTTTGGGTGCGCTTGCTGGCCCAATTTGCGCCCATATAATTCACATAAACTTCAGTTTCGCTCCAAAAGGTGCGCTTTTCTTGGTTACAGTAACTTGCATAAGGGCTTTAAATGCCTAGATATTTCTACCGGACATATATACATCTCAAGAGATGTTGTCTTTGATGAAACAATTTTTCCTTTCTCTGAATTGCACCCAAATGCTGGCGCTCGCCTACGAGCAGAAATTCTTCTTTTGTCCCCGGAGCTTCTAAATCCAATAGATCACGGGGGTAATGAATGTGTTGATCAATTGGCAACTAGTCATAACACTGATTTACAGAAAAAAATTGTTTGTGGTCATGATTTTATGCAGAATCAGCTCTTTCTGCATGGCTCCATAGGCGCAGGACACGAGGAAGGGACAGGAGCCGATCCCGAGAGATCTGACATAGCTGCAGCAGGTGCAGCAGGCGCAAATCCCAGGGAGGATTCGCCTGGCGATGGCAGTCCCTATGCGCCCGACACACGGGTGGAAACAGGCGCGCGGGTCACGAGCACCCTCTCCGTGCGTGACAAGCAATGTTTTAAATAGCGGGCTATGGCATTTAGCAGCGACCCTTAAAAACAGCTATAGCTGGGCTATAGCGGGCTATAGCGGCAAATTGTACATGAAATCATTTAGCGGCAACACCCTCAAACAGTTATAGCGGAGCTATAGCGGGGCTATAGCCGGCTATTTAAAACTATGGTGACAGGTGGACGGAATCCGGCGGCCCACGGGCGAGTGGGTCCAGTCCGCTTTTGTCCTCATGTGATGACAGCTGGGCCGGGTCAACTGAGTGCGCAACAACTCCTGCGCGCCATGATGAGGTTGGCAGCCCGTCTGTGCCTGATCCGAGGCGGATCGACCGCTCGAGCGCCGAGGCGGATCCTCCTGTCCGGTCAGTACGAGGAGGCGGATTGTTTGTGGCCGCTGTCGAACCTGATACGGCTATGGGAGGAGGATCTTCTGCGGCCGGTTCGACTGGTGCCTCTGGGTCTACACGAGTAACTCGATCACAAGAAGGTATTTTCAAACCAACGGTTCCTAAGGACGGAACAGTCAGGTATAAGAAAAATTTCAAGTTTGCAAATTTTGCTGCCACCGGTGAACCACAAAACTTGATAGAAGCCTTGAGTAACAAAAATTGGAAAAATGCTATGGATGTTGAGTATGATGCTCTTATGAGAAATCAAACATGGCATCTAGTGTCACCTAAGCAAGGAAGAAACATTATAGACTGTAAATGGGTATATAAAATTAAAAGGAAATCTGACGGTACAATAGACAGATACAAGGCTAGGCTAGTGCCTAAAGGATTCAAACAAAGATATGGTATTGACTATGAGGACACCTTTAGTCCAGTAGTAAAAGCTGCTACTATTAGGCTTGTTTTGTCTATTGCTATCTCCAGGGGATGGAGCCTTCGGCAATTGGATGTACAGAATGCGTTCTTGCATGGCGTTCTCGAGGAAGAGGTCTATATGCGACAGCCACCTGGTTTTGAGGATGGGTCAAGGCCACATCATGTATGCAGGTTGGACAAAGCTCTATATGGTCTAAAACAGGCACCCAGGGTGTGGTATTCAAGGTTGAGCTCAAAGCTGCAACAACCTGGTTTTCGACCATCAAGGGGGGACACTTCTCTGTTCTTCTTTCAGAAAAGGAAGGTGATCATATTTATGTTAATTTATGTTGATGATATAATTGTTGCTAGCTCTTCATCAGAAGCCACCTCAGCTTTGTTGAGAAATTTGAAAAATGAATTTGCAATCAAAGATCTAGGAGAGTTGCACTATTTCCTAGGCACAGAAGTTAAAAGGTTAAATGAAGGTACTTTACTTACACAAGAAAAGTATGCCAAAGACATATTGAAGCGTGTAGGGATGACAGATTGTAAGCCTTCCATCACACCTATGTCAACTACCGAAAAATTGTCATTGCATGAAGGAGAGTTACTAAGCCCAGAAGAAGGAACTAAATATAGAAGTACAGTTGGTGCACTTCAGTACTTAACATTAACAAGACCAGATATTTCTTTCTCTGTCAACAAAGCCTATCAGTTTTTGCATGCTCCTACTTCTGTTCACTGGACAACTATAAAGCGAATATTAAGATATATCCAAGGGAGTGCTGGAACTGGTCTGACAATATGCAAATATCCTTCAACAACTGTTAGTGCCTTTTCTGATGCAGATTGGGCAGGATGTCCTGATGACAGGAGGTCTACTGGAGGCTTTGTTGTGTTCTTTCACTACTAGGGAAAACCCTAGCAGTAGTGCTGGTTTTGTGCCCACTAGTAGCGCGGGTAGGCACGCTACTAATAAGGCGCTACAACTATTGTCTAGCAGTAACGCGTGCCCGCACGCACTAGTGCTAGGACAAATAGCTGCAGCGTTTGTTCACTCCCACGCTACTGCTAATGTAACTACTGGCAGCGTGTTTTCTCTCTATCGCTACTAGTATTTTTTATTTATTTTTTTATTTTTAGTGTATTTATGCGCCATCGTACAAATATTGGTACAATACCAGTTATGAGGTTTACATCATTATGTCCATAACAGTGTGTCAAATGAAGGTGGATTAGGTTCAAGTGGAGGCAATATGTGGTGCATGTCAAAAGTATACTACTAATCCAAACTTGATCTAGTTTGGACTAGTAGTACTTTCGATGTGCACCACATGTTGCCTCCACTTGAATCTAATCCGCCAGCACAAGCTATTTAATCATCATCATAGTCATTACCACCAACAGTATTTATTTAATCACCACTAACACTAGCTAATAATAATCATCATAGTCATTACCACCAACACTAGATATTTTATTATCATAGTAATAGTGTAGCACATCATCATCCTCAAACTCATTTCTAGCTAGCTAATCACTCCTGCTGCTCTCTCTTAGGTAAAATAACATAAAACATGTGTAGCTCTCCTCCTCGATCAAGTTGGAGCATGCAGATGAACCTATCTCCTAATCGTGGGTAGCGCATCTGTTTGCTGCCCCTAGTACTTCTCTGCGCTCCCCCATCACATATTTGCTCCAGTCTTGCACTATTAAGCATCTATCGCTAATCTTGAATGCACTAAAGTAATCTGTAGGATATCTTGGTCGTAAGCTAATAATACTCATGGTACCTTTAGTCTCGATCCTATAAGGCCTAACATTCGTCGGGAGTCCCTGTTGAAGAACATCATATGGTAACATACTTAGCAATGAAATTTAGCTTCAAAAATAATGTATGGAAAAGATGCACTGAGGAGAAATAGTAAAAATCTTACCATCCTTCCTAAATAGATGTGACCGTAGTTCATTACGAACACTATTGGTCGCACGTTTTCAGTATTAACATTTCTAAGTGCAGGAAGAAAATTTGTCTTGACAGTATCAAGATCCTCAAGCCATGAAACATAATGACTTACCTCCTCGCAGTTTAGTTCAGCCCCGGGACAGTAGTAGGTCCTGTCTACCAAGCGCTGGACATGTTTTCTTGCACCGAAATAAGCTGACAATACAAATTAGTTGTCAACTATTTTTGAATAAACAATATCAAAGACATAAATATGGTTGAGAAACTTATATAATGTTATAACTGGAGGTGTCTGCACATCGGCCCAAGATATCGGTATTACCTTCAATATCATCTTTCGGACGAATATCAAAGGTGATAACCATATCAGGCTCAAATGCATAAGTCTTGCATAATGATCGCCATGTTTTGCATCCAAAATAGGTGTAGTCGTCTGAATTGTATAATTTTACGTTGAAAATATAACCATGCTCGGTCTTCAAGTATAATTTCTTTTCCTCCATAGTATGACTGAAACCTATCTTATCCAATACAAAAACTCTTGCATGGCAGGGTATACGCTAGTAGAATAGTAAAAAAAGACTTGTCATGCTTAATGTCATGCTTAAATTATAAGTTGAAGCAAATGAAGCAAATGTCATGCTTAATTATGAAAAAAGACTTGTCGTTGTGACTTACTGTATCCACTTCGAAGTTCTCGTCCAGCTTGATGCTGAAGCGCCTATCATCATCTAGGAAGATTCCGTCGCATTGGTCGCGCTCGTCTTCGCAGTATTTGCAAATACCGAAATCCTTTTCGTCGTCAGACATTTCCTATGTTCATAGTTAAAACATTACTTGAAAACCGATCGAAGACAACTACCAGGATACTCAACACACAAATCCGGGGCACTCAATATTTCCTACATATTCTGGCACAAGTCATGCCAAAATTCACGGAAAAATCCGGCATGACCTTTGCTAAAGTAGGACATATCGAGCGCCTGAAATTTGCCGGAACAGAAATGAATCAACACTCCGGCAAAACATAGGCCACTCGGAGGTGTAACCTGCAAACATGACCGGCCACTTGGGCAAGCACATATCCTATTTGAGCAACACAAGATATACATTTCAAAATATCTTATAGGACTCAAACTAGCATGCATTCAATAAGCAAAAGTAAATCATCTCATGCGTCCGTACATCGTCAAATATTATCACTAATACATCCCGAATAGTGTCATACATATAACATCACTAACACAACTAAAACCCTAGCACACGACGGGTATCGGCGCGGGCGGTGGACACCCACAGAGAAGGAACCATCACGGGATCATAGCTCCAGTGAGATCCCTGGAGAACCTGCCAGGTATTGGAGAACCTGTGCTCCAACGCAAACAAGTAGCGACGGACGTGCGTGTCCTCCTCACTGACACGGTGACGCACCACCTCCGCGGGGTCCTCGAGCCTCTGGACCGTCACTGGCCCACACAACCGCCACCAAAGAAGGTTCGGGTCAATGATAGGCTGGCTCCTCACCAACCTGCATCTCCCGGTAGGTAGCGCCTCCCAGTACCACCCCGGCGGAGACCAGTCGCGGACATGGACCGTCTGGTCAAGCAGCTGTCGTCCTCCGCCGACTCGACGACGAGGATGCGGGATAGGCATCGTCGACGTCGATGCCGGAAAAATTGCTTTAACTAAAAAAATAGCAACAAGTTCTTACTAACGAGTTCTCTTAATTCAATTAGTTCTTACTAAAAATAAACTTACTATAAATAAAAATAAACTAATACCTAATTGGTACCTAGTTCTTACTAACTAATTAGTACCTAGGAACTACTGCCCTAATTACCATATAAGTAATTAACTAACTAGCACTAAAAATAGCCTAGGGTTCATACTAACTAGCACTAAATAGTTAGGGTTCATACTAAGCAGAGAAGAGGGATCGGAAGGGGAGAGTGCTTACAGGGGGCGGGGAGAGAGATGGGGTTGGGGGAGACGGCGGCACCGAGGCGTGGCGAGGCGGGGTCGGGGGAGACGGCGGCGAGAAAATCGTCTCTATACATGTTGAGATGTTATGTTACACACGCTCATCCACGTCTCTGCAGGAATACAAGTTTCATCATGGGCCCGTTGCTTATGTATGCTATGTAGAGACGTTATAATCGTTCCCAAATATACATAAGTTTTTCTCCCGCTATGAATTATTTTACACTAAATATTATTTGGTTTATTTCAATTTTGAATTTCAGCATTTCAAATTTGATTACTTTATCATGACACGCAGTCTGATCAAATGTCATTATATGAAGGCCTCAGTCCACATCACCAATCCTATTCGCACAATTAGCATCATCAGTAGCAAATCCAGTGGACTATTTAGTAGGAACAAATACATCTTTTAAAAATTTGTGGAGTTCACAACTGAAAAAATCTTGACATTCATATGAAAAATACAAATAATTAATTAAGAAAAAATCCTACAGACTAGAACTAAGTTTTCCTATGAAGCTAAAATCTATACATAATTCATTATATTTGTTCATTTAAAAACTAATCCATCTACAGCTGCTCCTGGATCCTGCAATGCTCTCCTCTAAAGCCTCAGCATACCCTGAAAAAGAAAGTGAACAAATAACAGTTTACATGAACATAAGCTTTTGGACTAGTCCACAATGAAATGCTATTCTATAAATTATAAGGGATGTACCACACCAATGTCTTGTGGTCGTGTTGGAGTACGAATCTTTTCTAGTATTGTTGGAGCGATTGGCTTAGGTATTTTGACCTCAAAAAACTATAAAGAATCTTCATAAATGATAAACCTTAATGGAAATTGGAGCATATCCGATGCTTGTATGGAAGTGGACTTGCATGTAATCGAGGCCAAGCAATAATATAAACAATAGCATCCCTTACTGTCTGGATTGATTTCTTTCATACTGTCTAATCAGTCTCCCATCTCCAAGATTTGAAATGTTGTGACGAACAAAAACACCAACATATTGCTCTCCAAGCATGTTTCCTCAACCACATATGTTATATTTTTATTCACTAAAGCTCCTTTGTCCACGACTTAACTTTTTTTCCTCGAGTTCATCGAAAAGAATTACTTCAATTTTTCCTTTATTATTTCAAGAAATAACACACTTATTTCAGTAAAAATACGAGTGAAAAGAGACACTAATCAGGGAATATAATTTACAGGTCTTTATCATGTATAACAAATGCACTAAATCATCAAACTTATTATGTACATATTGATTCTATCTGGTTCCTAGTTGTACCATAGACACTTCTAAACTGAACTCTTTTCTATGCCAGCTCCAGGATATTACATAATGCAATTGATCATGAGTGATATTATTACCATGACAAAGATTTAAACTCATCTTATCATGTACTCCGTATTTCGATGATTATCCCATTTTGTTGTTGCATTAGGGTTACCTCCTACTACTGCTGCTACTAGTTCATGAGTAGCATTTATTTTTTTGTGAAACTAGTATTAGCAGTTCTTTGAAAATAAATAGTATTAGCACATGTATTACCAAAATCTTGGAAATAATTATTTCATCACGATATCATGTTGCTTGCAAAAAAACAGAAGCAGGCAAATACCCTACTTGTACAAAATAGGACACCACATTTCTTTTCATCTGTGGTTTGAATATACCTGGCTAGTGAACTGCTCATCTTGGTAAAGTTGATTCTGCACCTTGATTATCCCTATCAAACTTTTCAATGTGTGCGTCTATAGTTGAGGTTCCTTTCAGTTACAAGTAAAATTGTACAAACATAGTCACTGTTTAATAACAAAGCAGAAATTTCTGTACACGCGGACATTGTTTGATACCTTGGCAACGATGCGTTCATGTCGTAAAGAGGATCTGGTGTAACCCTCTTTGGTTCTCGCACAACTGCTAGGATGCAATTCCTGCAACTTATGATGAACAATTGTTTTAAGTATGAGAAAAAACTAGCGCTAACTTACTAGTGAAGAAACTATTGCATCACCTGCATACCATTCTGTGAAGCATGCACATTGTGAGGTGAGTCTTCATGTGTAGGTCACTGCCAACAACTCTTATGCTGAGATCAACCTGAAACAAGAACTTGATAATATTGTACTAATACCCAGACTTTTATCTTTGCAGAAAGAGATGTTTTTTATATACCAACTTCATCACGTCCCACGGTTACAATTTTATTTCTCCATTTCTCTGCAGAGAATTTTTGCTTCATGAACAAATGCATCATACTCAGCTCGTCTCTCAAATCTTGTACATTATCCTTGACATTATATATTTGCGAAAACAATGTTAAAATCATAAATTAATCAACAAGATAGTGAAGGAAACTTGTGCATATAAACATATAACAAGGTCTTGCATTGCAGTGCATTATCTAATAAACAAATAAACCATGTGAGATCAAATAGGAAAAAAACTGAAAGTAGCAGAAAACTGCATACATACAGCTTGACTGCGTGAGCCATGTTCTTACTAGCTTGCAAGGAATATAGAGCAACCACATAGAATGTATCCATTTTTCCAACATTAGCTATACTAGGAAATTAAAAGAAACACAGGAAATTCAACCTTTTGTTTTCTTAGGTAATAGTACTAACAATCGGGGATCATCGTCTCTTTGTAGGTTCAGCCCAAATACCTTATTTATATGTTCCAAAACTAATTCAGTTTCCTTAATAACCACTTCAGGGTCTTTGGCTATTATAAATGCCCATTAGTTTTTCAGAGTATGATCTAGGTGTTCGAAAACACAATTATACAGAGAAGGATCTAGATATATGGTAAAAAGATAAGGTGTGTATAGTAAAGAAATTTGTGAAATTCAGAAAGGAATTTACGAATATTACAGTGGTGTACTGAGATTGCATGATTGAATTTGTTGTATATAGTGAAACAAATGGTTCGCTAGAGTGGTCTGCATATCTGCGTGCACCTGTTGCTTGAACTATGTTTACTGCCATCTATTTCAGATGTGAGAGGATCATATGAACAAAATGTTGGGTGAAAACATGGTTGTACAAATTGCATCATTTTGTATTACAAGTTAACTAAAATCATGATATCTCTGCAATGTGTGTGGCTCTTGGTTACATACTAGCTTTTCATCTGACTGCAACTTGTCCACCATATAGTTCTGTAGTTTCTTGTGCAGAAAAAATGTCATTTGACATGTTACTAGTGTGTCACTGTCAAATTACTAGTCATGGATGATTACAGTTTAGCGTTCTCAGTGCAAAACCACCTTTGATCCCTGCTGTAAGCGAACAGACCGTGGATGGGAAGATTACATAGGGTAGTAGGAGGCGTTAACCTGAAACCGTAGGTGTTGATTCCCCTTGGGGAATCAAACCCCAAGAACCGAACAGGCCCCAAATGAAGGAGGTTGCTTTCACAGATCTAATGCTAAAACTATATGGGAGTTGCGATTCAAGGAATCACCTGCTTGACCGGACGGAAGTCTGAAGATGTTGGATGGTGCCGAGAGCTGCTTGTGGACGGTGTAGCGACGCAACACGCGGCAGAGCTTCAGATAGAGGAGCGCGGCTTGGCGACGGTGAGGAAGACGGATGCTGATGGGGCTCCAACTGGCAAGATCGATGACGGGGGAGAACGGGAAGTCACCAGCGAAGGCCTAAGCTGGCGGCGGAGATCAGCAATCGGGTGAGGCTGCATCCGCGTTCTATGTGGGAATGGGCGGCGCATGGGGTGGGCTGGTGCCTGCGTAGATTGGAACCGATCTGGAGGTGGGGAGTTGGGGAGATGGCGGCGTAGGGTGGGGAAAAGATGCGGAAGGATTATGTGGAACAAAAACAATCTAGTAGAAACGCGGGAAGCCCTAGGCGGTAAACGAAAAAAAGTAGGAACCCCAAATTTGATAAAGTGAAAAACAGTTTGCGTGCACAATTATTTTAGTCTTTTTAAAATAATTAAAACAAATGGTAAATACGAGCCCTAATATCCGTTCGATCTACAATAAATAATATTCCCTTCATAAAAAAATATAGTATAAGACGTTCAAACTCTATTCTGGTTGAGATGGATGTAGATGCATTTTAGTATATTTGTTCACTCACTCAAGTACATATGCAGTTCATAATGAAATGTCTAAAATGTCTTATATTTGTGTACGAATGGAATGATTTTGAGGAGTTTCACCAGTGACGGGCCAACTTCTTCATGCACACCTGCCACTACACACCAATTCCATTCTCAAATAGCACCACATCTTCTTAGCCTCCACCGCAACTTAGCATGTTTGCCTATCCAAAACCCACAATCAAACATGAGCCAACTTCTTCATACACACATGCCACCATGCACCAATTCCATTCACAAACAGCGCCACAGCTTCTTAGCATGTTTTCCTCTCCAGAACCCACAATTAAACACGAGCCGACTTCTTCATGCACACATGCCACCACGCACCCATTCCATTCCCAAACAACACCACATCTTCTTAGCCTCTTTCCTCTATATCCACCCCAGTAGCCAAATGTGAAGCCGACTTCTTCTTGCACACATGTTCCCACACAACACTTGCATGTGAAGGATACCTAGGCTAGTCATAGTGGGGAATAACTTAGAGTTTTAGACTAGTGGCATGCATATGGCACTAGTCTATGTTACTACCGTTCATAGCGGTTAGGGTATATTTCTCCCTTATTGGTTTTGGTGATTAATGGCAATGCAATTTGCGGACTAATCGTGTGCATTGAGCATTTCAGATATTCTATCATGTCATAAGATGATTTATTCCCCTCGGTGATAAAGACTGAAGACGGTCATTGAAGCATCCAATTAAGTTGTGGAGATTGCCCCAACCTAGTTTGTAAAGGGTTGGTTGCAGCCTTCAAGAGCACCACTAATGGAATCACGACATTTTGCATTGTGCGAGGGTGTGAGGAGAATACAGTGGCCCTAGTGGCTTCTTAAGGAGCATTGTGCCTCCACACCACTCTAACGGAGACGTAACTCCCCCTAAAGGGAGGGAACTTTGGTGACACATCCTCGTCTCCATCGACTCCACTTGTGGTTACTTCTTACCTTTACTTTTTGCAAGCTAATAGTGTGTTGTATCTTTTGCTTGCTCATGTAGTAGTTGTTGTTTGTTGTTGTTGTTGTTGTTGTTGTTGTTGTTGTTGTTGTTGTTGTTGTTGTTGTTGTTGTTGTTGTTGTTGTTGAGAGCATCATATAGGTTGGTGACCTAGTTGCATATTTAGATAACCTATTTGTTGCTAACACTAATTTTTTAAAAGAGCTAAAAATTAGTAGTTGCCTATTCACCCCATAGTCAACCATATTGATCCTTTCAATACCGCAAAGTAACATAGAAGTAGTATCATAAATGATTATATTTATTAGATTGTAGACTCGCTTTGGGTCGTGTTATGTTACGGTAATATATTTTGTTACTCTAAACACATCTCTCCTCATTAATTACATGTCACATAATCAAACTTGTCTTGAAATGCGCTATGTTTCTAGCTAAGTTACTCTCACTATGCCCAACCTTAATTAGCTCACACCAAGAACGTTGTTGAACCTATTTAAATTGGTGAGAATCAGCATAAGGGGGCCATCTGCGAAAGTGCTCTTGTGAGCTCGAACTCACATGCACCCTTTGCTACAGCAAAATCGATTTAAAAAAAATAAAAAAACTGATTTTTTTACAACAAACATCGATGTATTTTTCACATGCATCCAAAATTTCATGACAAAATGACATTCGTGCAGGTCTCGGTAAAAAAACAAAATCGATGCTCCAAAATGCTTTCAAAAATAGTTTTTTTCAAGCATTATTTTATCTTTTTGCCGAGGCCTCCACAAATGTTATTTCATCACCAAAATGGAACGCATGTGAAACACACATCAATGTTTCTTGCCAAAAAAATTCAGATATTTTTGAACTTTTTAAATATGTTTTCCAAGTTTACTGTAGCAAAGGGTGCATGGGAGCTCGAGCTCACATACTCCATGTCCGGCCATGTTGTGCAATTTAAACGAAATATCCATGGCATTAATACCAAAAGGTGGGAATCCTTTTTTTAGCATGATGATGGTGCGCGCGTTGTGGTGGAAGAGGTCCAACAGTTAGAACGCAAGCGTCATATAGGGAGTCCCGCGGCTAGGCCGGCCCACTGGGGCGAGCGAGCAGGATATTTTCTTTAGTGCGCAATAGAAAAAATTAGGAAACCGCAATGTGCTAGGAAGGAGCTTAATCGCAACCTGATAATACAGAGTGCACACTATTAGCCGCTAGAACTAAAAGTTGTTGTTGATTTGCTAACGCGCAATATATGTAAAGAACACACTGCAACACCGAGATTTGAAAAGACATTTATGAAAAATGTGAACGTATTTTTTTTGTCGAAGAAAGTGAATTATCTTTTGAAACGCGGTCATTTTCAAATTTTGAACACATTTTAAAAAATTTGAACAGTTTTGAACCTATGAATATTTTTTGGTAACGGGAAAGTTATTTGAAATTTGAAAACATGAACATTTTAAAATTCGTGAAAAAAATGAAACCTCGTTTTTTTTTGTAAAAACGCCAACATTGTTGGGAATCTCGAACATTTTTCCATCTGTGAACACATTTTGAGAATGGGAACATTTCTTGAAATCTTGAATAAAGTTTGAAAACAGGAACATTTTTTGAAAAACTGAACAAAACTTGAAAGTGAACATTTCTTTTGGATCTGTGAACAATTAGCTGTCTCATCAATTGGTAATCGTGCACCACATACTTGTTGTGCCAATTAGATGGGCCATAGCAAGGTTTTCGTGAGGGAGCGCAGGTTCAGGCCCATCTTGTTGGGCACATTACCTGACACGGATCCCCCTCAAAAAAAGCTAACACGTAGGTTGCCGGACGGATCAAGTAGGATCTAACCCCCAAGTTCAATGAAGCTTGCAGTCCTGTTGGTAGGACACTAGACTCCACATCAATCTTTGAGGTCGCAGGTTCAAATTCTGTTTCTTGCATTATTTATTGGGGGTTGAGTTTATTTTTTTGAGGCAATTTGGGATTGAGTTATACTCATATTATTCGCTGGTGCGGCAGGCCCGGCATGAAGGCCCAATGGCGCGCCAAAAACCTGCAGCTTTGTTTTGAGATACCACCTTCGATACATATGATTTGGTGCCTGCTATGTTTCGGCCAGGTGATGTTTAGAAACATCCACCGCCTCGGTAGCCGTAGGATCACGAGCTCGACAACCGTCTGATCTTCTTCCCGTGAGCATGCATCAACCATCACTAGTAGAAAACAGGGCTATGGTCCAGGCCGGCTCAGCCCATTAGTCCCGGTTCAGTTTAGAACCGGGACTAATGTGAGCATTGGTCCCGGTTCGTGCGGCTAAGGCATTAGTCCCGGTTCACTCGGGCCCTTTAGTCCCGGTTTAAGACATGAACCGGGACTAAAGGGTGCGATGACCTTTAGTCCCGGTTCGTGCCTCAAACCGGGACTAAAGATTAGACCTTTAGTCCCGGTTTGAGGCACGAACCGGGACTAATGGGGTTGAGACCTTTAGTCCCGGTTCGTGCCAAGAACCAGTACTAAAGGTCCTATTTTCAAACTCTAACCCCCCCTCCCTTGGATCGCCTTTTCAGTTTTAAAAAAAATAAAAGAAAATAATGAAAATGTCAAAAAAATAAAAGAAAATAAGTTTCTCATGTGATATGTGGTCTAGTTGTTGGGAAAATTTGCAAATGTGAATTTTGACTTTATTTGCAAAATCTCTCTGAAATTTATAAAAATGGGCATAACTTTTGCATACTAACTCGGATGAAAAAGTTTTTTATATGAAAAATCATCTACTCGAAAAGTCATGCCAAAATTCACGGAAAAATCTGGCATGACCTTTGCTAAAATAGGACATATCGAGCGCCTGAAATTTGCTGGAACGGAAATGAATCAACACTCCGGCAAAACATAGGCCACTCGGAGGTGTAACCTGCAAACATGACCGGCCACTTGGGCAAGCACATATCCTATTTGAGCAACACAAGATATACATTTCAAAATATCTTATAGGACTCAAACTAGCATGCATTCAATAAGCAAAAGTAAATCATCTCATGCGTCCGTACATCGTCGAATATTATCACTAATACATCCCGAATAGTGTCATACATATAACATCACTAACACAACTAAAACCCTAGCACACGACAGGTATCGGCGCGGGCGGTGGACACCCACAGAGAAGGAACCATCACGGGATCATAGCTCCAGTGAGATCCCTGGAGAACCTGCCAGGTATTGGAGAACCTGTGCTCCAACGCAAACAAGTAGCGACGGACGTGCGGGTCCTCCTCACTGATACGGTGACGCACCACCTCCGTGGGGTCCTCGAGCCTCTGGACCGTCACTGGCCCACGCGACCGCCACCAAAGAAGGTTCGGGTCAACGATAGGCTGGCTCCTCACCAACCTGCATCTCCCGGTAGGTAGCGCCTCCCAGTACCACCCCGGCGGAGACCAGTCGCGAACATGGCCCGTCTGGTCAAGCAGCTGTCGTCCTCCGCCGACTCGACGACGAGGATGCGGGATAGGCATCATCGACGTCGATGCCGGAAAAATTGCTTTAACTAAAAAAATAGCAACAAGTTCTTACTAACGAGTTCTCTTGATTCAATTAGTTCTTACTAAAAATAAACTTACTATAAATAAAAATAAACTAATACCTAATTAGTACCTAGTTCTTATTAACTAATTAGTACCTAGGAACTACTGCCCTAATTACCATATAAGTAATTAACTAACTAGCACTAAAAATAGCCTAGGGTTCATACTAACTAGCACTAAATAGCTAGGGTTCATACTAAGCAGAGAAGAGGGATCGGAAAGGGGAGAGTGCTTACAGAGGGCGGGGAGAGAGATGGGGTTGGGGGAGACGGCGGCACCAAGGCGCGGCGAGGCGGGGTCGGGGGAGACGGCGGCGAGGCGGGGTCGGGGGAGACGGCGGCGAGGCGGGGTCGGGGGAGACGGCGGCGAGAAAATTGTCTCTATACATGTTGAGACGTTATGTTACACACGCTCATCCACGTCTCTGCAGGAATAGAGGTTTCATCATGGGCCCGTTGCTTATGCATGCTATGTAGAGACGTTATAATCGTTCCCAACTATACATAAGTTTTTCTCCCGCTATGAATTATTTTATACTAAATATTATTTGGTTTATTTCAATTTTGAATTTCAGCATTTCAAATTTGATTACTTTATCATGACACGCAGTTTGATCAAATGTCATTATATGAAGGCCTCAGTCCACATCACCAATCCTATTCGCACAATTAGCATCATCAGTAGCAAATCCAGTGGACTATTTAGTAGGAACAAATACATCTTTTAAAAATTTGTGGAGTTCACAACTGAAAAAATCTTGACATTCATATGAAAAATACAAATAATTAATTAAGAAAAAATCCTACAGACTAGAACTAAGTTTTCCTATGAAGCTAAAATCTATACATAATTCATTATATTTGTTCATTTAAAAACTAATCCATCTATAGCTGCTCCTGGATCCTGCAATGCTCTCCTCTAAAGCCTCAGCATACCCTGAAAAAGAAAGTGAACAAATAACAGTTTACATGAACATAAGCTTTTGGACTAGTCCACAATGAAATGTTATTCTATAAATTATAAGGGATGTACCACACCAATGTCTTGTGGTCGTGTTGGAGTACGAATCTTTTCTAGTATTGTTGGAGCGATTGGCTTAGGTATTTTGACCTCAAAAAACTACAAAGAATCTTCATAAATGATAAACCTTAATGGAAATTGGAGCATATCCGATGCTTGTATGGAAGTGGACTTGCATGTAATCGAGGCCAAGCAATAATATAAACAATAGCATCCCTTACTGTCTGGATTGATTTCTTTCATACTGTCTAATCAGTCTCCCATCTCCAAGATTTGAAATGTTGTGACGAACAAAACACCAACATATTGCTCTCCAAGCATGTTTCCTCAACCACATATGTTATATTTTTATTCACTAAAGCTCCTTTGTCCACGACTTAACTTTTTTTCCTCGAGTTCATCGAAAAGAATTACTTCAATTTTTCCTTTATTATTTCAAGAAATAACACACTTATTTCAGTAAAAATACGGGTGAAAAGAGACACTAATCAGGGAATATAATTTACAGGTCTTTATCATGTATAACAAATGCACTAAATCATCAAACTTATTATGTACATATTGATTCTATCTGGTTCCTAGTTGTACCATAGACACTTCTAAACTGAACTCTTTTCTATGCCAGCTCCAGGATATTACATAATGCAATTGATCATGAGTGATATTATTACCATGACAAAGATTTAAACTCATCTTATCATGTACTCCGGATTTCGATGATTATCCCATTTTGTTGTTGCATTAGGGTTACCTCCTACTACTGCTGCTACTAGTTCATGAGTAGCATTTATTTTTTTGTGAAACTAGTATTAGCAGTTCTTTGAAAATAAATAGTATTAGCACATGTATTACCAAAATCTTGGAAATAATTATTTCATCACGATATCATGTTGCTTGCAAAAAAACAGAAGCAGGCAAATACCCTACTTGTACAAAACAGGACACCACATTTCTTTTCATCTGTTGTTTGAATATACCTGGCTAGTGAACTGCTCGTCTTAGTAAAGTTGATTCTGCACCTTGATTAGCCCTATCAAACTTTTCAATGTGTGCGTCTATAGTTGAGGTTCCTTTCAGTTACAAGTAAAATTGTACAAACATAGTCACTGTTTAATAACAAAGCAGAAATTTCTGTACACGCGGACATTGTTTGATACCTTGGCAACGATGCGTTCATGTCGTAAATAGGATTTGGTGTAACCCTCTTTGGTTCTCACACAACTGCTAGGATGCAATTCCTGCAACTTATGATGAACAATTGTTTTAAGTATGAGAAAAAACTAGCGCTAACTTACTAGTGAAGAAACTATTGCATCACTTGCATACCATTCTGTGAAGCATGCACATTGTGAGGTGATTCTTCATGTGTAGGTCACTGCCAACAACTCTTATGCTGAGATCAACCTGAAACAAGAACTTGATAATATTGTACTAATACCCAGACTTTTATCTTTGCAGAAAGAGATGTTTTTTATATACCAACTTCATCACTTCCCACGGTTACAATTTTATTTCTCCATTTCTCTGCAGAGAATTTTTGCTTCATGAACAAATGCATCATACTCAGCTCGTCTCTCAAATCTTGTACATTATCCTTGACATTATATATTTGCGAAAACAATGTTAAAATCATAAATTAATCAACAAGATAGTGAAGGAAACTTGTGCATATAAACATATAACAAGGTCTTGCATTGCAGTGCATTATCTAATAAACAAATAAACCATGTGAGATCAAATAGGAAAAAACTGAAAGTAGCAGAAAACTGCATACATACAGCTTGACTGCGTGAGCCATGTTCTTACTAGCTTGCAAGGAATATAGAGCAACCACATAGAATGTATCCATTTTTCCAACATTAGCTATACTAGGAAATTAAAAGAAACACAGGAAATTCAACCTTTTGTTTTCTTAGGTAATAGTACTAACAATCGGGGATCATCCTCTCTTTGTAGGTTCAGCCCAAATACCTTATTTATATGTTCCAAAACTAATTCAGTTTCCTTAATAACCACTTCAGGGTCTTTGGCTATTATAAATGCCCATTAGTTTTTCAGAGTATGATCTAGGTGTTCGAAAACACAATTATACAGAGAAGGATCTAGATATATGGTAAAAAGATAAGGTGTGTATAGTAAAGAAATTTGTGAAATTCAGAAAGGAATTTATGAATATTACAGTGGTGTACTGAGATTGCATGATTAAATTTGTTGTATATAGTGAAACAAATGGTTCGCTTGAGTGGTCTGCATATCTGCGTGCACCTGTTGCTTGAACTATGTTTACTGCCATCTATTTCAGATGTGAGAGGATCATATGAACAAAATGTTGGGTGAAAACATGGTTGTGCAAATTGCATCATTTTGTATTACAAGTTAACTAAAATCATGATATCTCTGCAATGTGTGTGGCTCTTGGTTACATACTAGCTTTTCATCTGACTGCAACTTGTCCACCATATAGTTCTGTAGTTTCTTGTGCAGAAAAAAATGTCATTTGACATGTTACTAGTGTGTCACTGTCAAATTACTAGTCATGGATGATTACAGTTTAGCGTTCTCACTGCAAAACCACCTTTGATCCCTACTGTAACCGAACAGACTGTGGATGGGAAGATTACATAGGGTAGTAGGAGGCGTTAACCTGAAACCGTAGGTGTTGATTCCCCTTGGGGAATCAAACCCCAAGAACCGAACAGGCCCCAAATGAAGGAGGCTACTTTCACAGATCTAATGCTAAAACTATAGGGGAGTTGGGATTAAAGGAATCACCTGCTTGACCGGACGGAAGTCTGAAGATGTTGGATGGTGCCGAGAGCTGCTTGTGGACGGTGTAGCGACGCAACACACGGCAGAGCTTCGGATAGAGGAGCGCGGCTTGGCGATGGTGAGGAAGCCGGATGCTGATGGGGCTCCAACTGGCAAGATCGATGACAGGGGAGAATGGGAAGTCACGAGCGAAGGCCTAAGCTGGCGGCGG
Source organism: Triticum aestivum (assembly GCF_018294505.1). Lineage (NCBI taxonomy): Eukaryota > Viridiplantae > Streptophyta > Magnoliopsida > Poales > Poaceae > Triticum > Triticum aestivum. The sequence goes on along the minus strand of NC_057797.1, from coordinate 773,692,419 downwards.
AGATCAGCAATCGGGTGAGGCTGCATCCGCGTCCTATGTGGGAATGGGCGGCGCATGGGATGGGCTGGTGCCTGCGTAGATTGGAACCGATCTGGAGGTGGGGAGTTGGGGAGATGGCGGCGTAGGGTGGGGAAAAGATGCGGAAGGATTATGTGGAGCAAAAACAATCTAGTAGAAACGCGGGAAGGCCTAGGCGGTAAACGAAAAAAAGTAGGAACCCCAAATTTGATAAAGTGAAAAACAGTTTGCGTGCACAATTATTTTAGTATTTTTAAAGTAATTAAAACAAATGGTAAATACGAGCCCTAATATCCGTTCGATCTACAATAAATAATATTCCCTCCATAAAAAAATATAGTATAAGACGTTCAAACTCTATTCTGGTTGAGATGGATGTAGATGCATTTTAGTATATTTGTTCACTCACTCAAGTACATATGCAGTTCATAATGAAATGTCTAAAATGTCTTATATTTGTGTACGAATGGAATGATTTTGAGGAGTTTCACCAATGACGGGCCAACTTCTTCATGCACACCTGCCACTACGCACCAATTCCATTCTCAAATAGCACCACATCTTCTTAGCCTCCACCGCAACTTAGCATGTTTGCCTATCCAAAACCCACAATCAAACATGAGCCAACTTCTTCATACACACATGCCACCATGCACCAATTCCATTCACAAACAGCGCCACAGCTTCTTAGCATGTTTTCCTCTCTAGAACCCACAATCAAACACGAGCCGACTTCTTCATGCACACATGCCACCACGCACCCATTCCATTCCCAAACAACACCACATCTTCTTAGCCTCTTTCCTCTATATCCACCCCAGTAGCCAAATGTGAAGCCGACTTCTTCTTGCACACATGTTCCCACACAACACTTGCATGTGAAGGATACCTAGGCTAGTCATAGTGGGGAATAACTTAGAGTTTTAGACTAGTGGCATGCATATGGCACTAGTCTATGTTACTACCATTCATAGCGGTTAGAGTATATTTCTCCCTTATTGGTTTTGGTGATTAATGGCAATGCAATTTGCGGACTAATCGTGTGCATTGAGCATTTCATATATTCTATCATGTCATAAGATGATTTATTCCCCTCGGTGATAAAGACTGAAGACGGTCATTGAAGCATCCAATTAAGTTGTGGAGATTGCCCCAACCTAGTTTGTAAAGGTTTGGTTGCAGCCTTCAAGAGCACCACTAATGGAATCACGACATTTTGCATTGTGCGAGGGTGTGAGGAGAATACAGTGGCCCTAGTGGCTTCTTAAGGAGCATTGTGCCTCCACACCACTCTAACGGAGACGTAACTCCCCCTAAAGGGAGGGAACTTTGGTGACACATCCTCGTCCCCATCGACTCCACTTGTGGTTACTTCTTACCTTTACTTTTTGCAAGCTAATAGTGTGTTGTATCTTTTGCTTGCTCATGTAGTTGTTGTTGTTTGTTGTTGTTGTTGTTGTGGTTGTTGTTGTTGTTGTTGTTGTTGTTGTTGTTGTTGTTGTTGTTGTTGTTGAGTGCATCATATAGGTTGGTGACCTAGTTGCATATTTAGATAACCTATTTGTTGCTAACCCTAATTTTTTAAAAGAGCTAAAAATTATTAGTTGCCTATTCACCCCATAGTCAACCATATTGATCCTTTCAATACCGCAAAGTAACATAGAAGTAGTATCATAAATGATTATATTTATTAGATTGTAGACTCGCTTTGGGTCGTGTTATGTTACGGTAATATATTTTGTTACTCTAAACACATCTCTCCTCATTAATTACATGTCACATAATCAAACTTGTCTTGAAATGCGCTATGTTTCTAGCTAAGTTACTCTCACTATGCCCAACCTTAATTAGCTCACACCAAGAACGTTGTTGAACCTATTTAAATTGGTGAGAATCAGCATAAGGGGGCCATCTGCGAAAGTGCTCTTGTGAGCTCGAACTCACATGCACCCTTTGCTACAGCAAAATCGATTTAAAAAAAAAATAAAAAAACTGATTTTTTTTAGAACAAACATCGATGTATTTTTCACATGCATCCAAAATTTCATGACAAAATGACATTCGTGCAGGTCTCGGTAAAAAAACAAAATCGATGCTCCAAAATGCTTTCAAAAACAGTTTTTTTCAAGCATTATTTTATCTTTTTGCCGAGGCCTCCACAAATGTTATTTCATCACCAAAATGGAACGCATGTGAAACACGCATCAATGTTTGTTGCCAAAAAAATTCAGATATTTTTGAACTTCTTAAATATGTTTTCCAAGTTTACTGTAGCAAAGGGTGCATGGGAGCTCGAGCTCACATACTCCATGTCCGGCCATGTTGTGCCAGTTAAACGAAATATCCATGGCATTAATACCAAAAGGTGGGAATCCTTTTTTTAGCATGATGATGGTGCGCGCGTTGTGGTGGAAGAGGTCCAACAGTTAGAATGCAAGCGTCATATAGGGAGTCCCGCGGCTAGGCACACTATTAGCCGCTAGAACTAAAAGTTGTTGTTGATTTGCTAACGCGCAATATATGTAAAGAACACACTGCAACACCGAGATTTGAAAAGACATTTATGAAAAATGTGAACGTATTTTTTTGTCGAAGAAAGTGAATTATCTTTTGAAACGCGGTCATTATTTTGAACACATTTTAAAAAATTTGAACAGTTTTGAACCTATGAATATTTTTTGGTAACGGGAAAGTTATTTGAAATTTGAAAACATGAACATTTTAAAATTCGTGAAAAAAATGAAACCTCGTTTTTTTTTTGTAAAAACGCCAACATTGTTGGGAATCTCGAACATTTTTCCATCTGTGAACACTTCTTGAGAATGGGAACATTTCTTGAAATCTTGAATAAAGTTTGAAAACAGGAACATTTTTTGAAGAACTGAACAAAACTTGAAAGTGAACATTTCTTTTGGATCTGTGAACAATTAGCTATCTCATCAATTGGTAATCATGCACCACATACTTGTTGTGCCAATTAGATGGGCCATAGCAAGGTTTTTGTGAGGGAGCGCAGGTTCAGGCCCATCTTGTTGGGCACATTACCTGACACGGATCCCCCTCAAAAAAAAGCTAACACGTAGGTTGCCGGACGGATCAAGTAGGATCTAACCCCCAAGTTCAATCAAGCTTGCAGTCCTGTTGGTAGGACACTAGACTCCACATCAATCTTTGAGGTCGCAGGTTCAAATTCTGTTTCTTGCATTATTTATTGGGGGTTGAGTTTATTTTTTTTGTGAGGCAATTTGGGATTGAGTTATACTCATATTATTCGCTGGTGTCGCAGGTTCATACTAACTAGCACTAAATAGCTAGGGTTCATACTAAGCAGAGAAGAGGGATCGGAAGGGGAGAGTGCTTACAGAGGGCGGGGAGAGAGATGGGGTTGGGGGAGACGGCGGCACCGAGACGCGGCGAGGCGTGGTCGGGGGAGATGGCGGCGAGGCGGGGTCGGGGGAGACGGGGGCGAGAAAATCGTCTCTATACATGTTGAGATGTTATGTTACACACGCTCATCCACGTCTCTGCAGGAATAGAGGTTTCATCATGGGCCTGTTGCTTATGCATGCTATGTAGAGACGTTATAATCGTTCCCAAATATACATAAGTTTTTCTCCCGCTATGAATTATTTTATACTAAATATTATTTGGTTTATTTTAATTTTGAATTTCAGCATTTCAAATTTGATTACTTTATCATGACACGCAGTCTGATCAAATGTCATTATATGAAGGCCTCAGTCCACATCACCAATCCTATTCGCACAATTAGCATCATCAGTAGCAAATCCAGTGGACTATTTAGTAGGAACAAATACATCTTTTAAAAATCTGTGGAGTTCACAACTGAAAAAATCTTGACATTCATATGAAAAATACAAATAATTAATTAAGAAAAAAATCCTACAGACTAGAACTAAGTTTTCCTATGAAGCTAAAATCTATACATAATTCATTATATTTGTTCATTTAAAAACTAATCCATCTACAGCTGCTCCTGGATCCTGCAATGCTCTCCTCTAAAGCCTCAGCATACCCTGAAAAAGAAAGTGAACAAAGAACAGTTTACATGAACATAAGCTTTTGGACTAGTCCACAATGAAATGTTATTCTATAAATTATAAGGGATGTACCACACCAATGTCTTGTGGTCGTGTTGGAGTACGAATCTTTTCTAGTATTGTTGGAGCGATTGGCTTAGGTATTTTGACCTGAAAAAACTACAAAGAATCTTCACAAATGATAAACCTTAATGGAAATTGGAGCATATCCGATGCTTGTATGGAAGTGGACTTGCATGTAATCGAGGCCAAGCAATAATATAAACAATAGCATCCCTTACTGTCTGGATTGATTTCTTTCATACTGTCTAATCAGTCTCCCATCTCCAAGATTTGAAATGTTGTGACGAACAAAAACACCAACATATTGCTCTCCAAGCATGTTTCCTCAAACACGAACAAAAACCCCGTTAATCATTTTCAAAATCCTCAAAAACCTAATAGAAAAAAAGTTATGGGGCTTTTAAGATCTAGAGTGAAAAAAATTGAAAAATATTCAAACAGTGGGCAAACTATGGTCAAACAATGGTCAAACTAATTATTCTAGAATATTAGTGTTACTAAATAATTATTTTAGTTATTTCAATTTTTGTCAAATCTGGTCAAACTATGGTCAAACTGTGGTCAAACAATGGTCAAACAAATTATTCAAGAAATATTAGTGTTACTAAATAATTATTGTTTTTTAAAATAATAGTTTCAAACTCAACCAGTGAAATGTGTCACTTCATGCTTAAGCAAAATTCCTGAAGGTTAATAGGATTGACATCTTACTATTGTCAGGAAAACAACAAGTGCAGACTTGGAGCGAGGGAGAATAGAACCCGGAAGTTAAGCGTGCTCAGGCTGGGGGAGTGGGAGGATGGGTGACCGTTCGGGAAGTTAGATGATTTGGAATGATGAGAGGTGATTAGAGGATAAATTGAGAAGTGATGAGGGGTGGTGATTACAGACTAGAGGTTAAAATAATTCAGAAGTTTGAAAATAAAAAAAAATTCAAAATTTTTTTTCAAAAAAAAATCATAAAATTTCCTTTAGTCCCGGTTGGTGTTACCAACCAGGACAAAAGGTGGAGCTCCACGTGGCCGCGCCCTTTAGTCCCGGTTCTGGATTGAACCGGGACTAAAGGGTCAGGGCATTAGTACCGACACTTTAGTCCCGGTTCAGGAACCGGGACTAAAGGCCCTTACGAACCGGGACTATAGGCCCTTTTTCTACCAGTGCATTGCAACAAGGCTTGTGTTCCGCTCGGTGTTTTGCAACACGAGTCGTGTTGCGCTTCTGTTGAACCGTTTTTTCTTTCAAACATGGCCTATGTTTCAGAAACAGGATCTTTGCTATACAAAATAAACTTGGTCGTTACCCCTTTGCAACAAAACGTAGTGTTGCGCTCATTTCCTCTAAAACAAAAGGCTTGTTGCCGAAACAATAAAGAAAAACTACAATAAGTGGTTGTTCGCATGTTGTTGCAGAAACTCGTCTCGCGGCAGCGGTGCTGTTGGCGACGACGGCCTAAGAAGGTTCCGATGGTGGTCATGGCTCCAAGAGCTTGGTCCGGTTGGGAAAGAAAGAGTGTGGGAGGAGAAAAATGAGAGGAAGGAAGGGCGACGGCGGAGGTCTGCCCTTGATGGCAAATTGCGGTTGAGGGCGCGGACCAGTCGCAAGCACGAGCGCCATGCGCGCGGCGAGTGTCTCCCCCTGCTGGAGCTGAGAGACGAACGAAAGAAATGGAAAGGAGATGTGATGCCGCGCGAAGTTTCTAGAAAAGGGTGTGTGTTCTGCAGGACCATGGGACACATGTTGATCGGCGGAGGAGGTCGACATAAAAATAGGATTCGTCGGTTGAACATAATCATTTCTTATATGATTTTAGCGGCTTCCTACGGCGGACGAAAATAATTCTACCAAAAAATTGAAGAAACATGCCTTACTTTATTTTATTATATATTAATAATTAATAACTTAACATTAAAAATTAAAGTATATAAGTGTCATTGTGGTCGGATGATTGGCGCACGCACATGCGATGAGCTTATGATGCAACAGGTTCGAACAGGGGCTTCCCTTTTTTGCACACCCTTTTCCCATTTTGATTTCTATTTCAAAATTTTAAGTCCTATGGCCCGCCTTATATAAATCTAATTGTCCTCGTTGAAAGTCAAACATTAGCTGGTCTAGTGGCCATTTATGCGGCGGAATCACAGAAGGTTGTGTGTTCGATTGCTTAGCATTTTCTGCGTAGATAAATAAATGGCAACCATGCTTTCTGAAGGAAAAAACAGTGCATGCGGGCTACCCACCGCCTCAATCATTGAGAGTGGGCCCTCGCCATGTTGGCATGCCACGTGTGCACGGGGTACATCCAGATACAGTAGAATGCAATGTATATGAATGGGAGCACATGTTAGATGATCAGAAAACATGTATTTTACAATTTTATGCACCAAACCGGCCATACAAGTTCTAAGACTTAGAGGGTATTTATCTATTTTCTTTAGTCTAAAATAAGAATAGAGTCGCACATTAAAATGTCTCACAAATCGTCTCTAAGAATAGAGTCACACATTAAAACGCCTCACAAAATGTCACTAAGAATAGAGTCGCACATAAAAACGTCTCACAAATTGTCTCTAAGTTAATTAAAATTAAATACTTATTTTATTAAAGGATAATTACAATCAATAGTTTGTGGCGCTCTGAAAATGTCTTAAGAAACATCTTTAGATCGCTCGTGTTCATGAGTGTAGAGACGAATAGAAAAGCGTTCCAGAAAAAGCGACCATACGCGATGTTTTTGTTGTAGTGCATCGAGGAAGACGGCGGCGAGGCGGGGTCGGGGGAGACGACGGCGAGGCGGGGTCAGGGGAGACGGCGGCGAGGAGGAGGCGACGAGGAATAGTAGAGGAGAATTGGGGGAGGAAGCAGGGGAGAGGGAATCAGGCCGCGCGGGGGGTTAGGTGAAAATAGCTTTAACAGTAGCGTGGGGAGGCAAAACGCGCTGCAGCTAAAATCCGTAGTAGTAGCGTTGTTCGTAGAAGGGCGCTACTACTATACCTAGCACGTCGGGAACGGTGTGACAATTATAGTAGTAGCGCGTTTTGTTCCTGCCGCGCTACTGCTAAGCAGGTAACAGTAGCGCCGTTCTAGCAGACGCACTACTGCTAAGTAGCAGTAGCGCCTCATTTTAACAGGCGCTACTGGTAACATTCTGTGTGTAGGATTTTCCCTAGTAGTGTTTGGTTCAAATCTTATATCATGGACTGCAAAGAAACAAGCAACAGTCTCACGTTCTAGCACTGAGGCTGAGTACAAGTCTTTGGCAAATGCTACTGCTGAGGTGATGTGGGTAGAAACACTTTTTGATGAATTAAAAGTTGAAAGACCACGTGTGTCATACTTATGGTGTGATAATCTTGGAGCGACATATATGTCTGCAAATCCTGTATTTCATGTCAGGACAAAGCACATAGAAATTGACTTTCACTTTGTTTGTGAAAGAGTTGCACAGAAACTTTTGAAGATAAAATTCATCCCAACTGAAGATCAAGTTGCAGATGGGTTCGCTAAACCACTACAAGTTCGACAGCTTCAAGCCTTTAAGAACAATCTCAACTTTGACATGCTAAGATTGAGGGAGGATGTTAAAAGGTAGATTGTAGCGTGTCAACTTGTGTACGTGTATGTGTATGTGCCGGTTGTAATTCTATGGGTGAGTTGTAACCGAGGTAGGTTGTTACAAGTCTGCCTTATCTTGTATAGCTTGGATTAGGGGCCAAGACTTCAACAACCTATCTCAAACCCGCATGTAATCCTGTGCTATATAAATTAACATGGATGCATCCCTGATAAGATCATCAAACGCTTAACCTAGTTTCTTTCATCTCTTACCTGAAAAAAATAAGCATAGGGATGGAGCAATGTAGTGTATGTTCTCGAAGAGTGTCCTTGAGGCCGTGAGTGGCGAAGCTGATCTGGTCGAGGTAGGTCTTGTTGCAGAGCCCGACATAGGTGACTTGAGCTTGGTTGTGGAGACCGACTGTGTGAGGCATGCTACACGCGGCAGCACTCGAAATAGATCTCTGTGTTTTCTAGCAGATATTTAACAAATAGATTGTATGCATGACCCAAGCATCAAAATATTTTCTGAATCCAGTAAAGAGAAAAGGCCAAATTAGTACTATGTATTAAGAATTTAAGATCTGAATATAATCTAACAGTAGATTGTTGTTTACTAATACCCAGAAAAATCGAAAGCTGCCATTGATTAGCTTGCTAAAAGGCAAAATAATAAAAAGAAACAGATGCATCTATCTCATTCAACTTCTCACGCTTACACGGTCGTTTCATTTTCAAGTGGTCATGCATGTCAAAGTGCTGACTAATTGCAGACATCTATTGTGCCAGTGTCAGCTAGGATGAACCTGAGTTAAAAGCTCCTGGGGAACTACGACAGAAGGGGAAACAGACCTTGTGTTCTCGCTGCTGTATTTCGAGCTTGTTTCCTGATCGGTCGATTGCATCTAGCCGGCGGAATACATCAGATTTACCGTATGAAGCTAGCCTAATAATCAATCCACCAGCTTGCTTGCTTGCTTCTAGCCTGCACGTGCCTGGCCCAATCATTGACCCACCAGCTTGCTTGCTTGTAGCTTTCACGTGGAAGTTGGTCCAATCCAAGGCAAGACGGCAATATCCGCGGTTGAGGAGAATGACCTACCTACGCACGTATGTTCTCGTACAAGTTTTAGAGTGGTTGAGCTTTTTTAGAACCGTTCGTTGATGTCGATCTAACGGCAGACAAATACGAAGTACTGGGTAGTACTCCGATGAAAGTACGCGAAAGTACTAAAACGAGTGGGGTCGGTACTCATGACAAGGTGGGGACGCGTTTTAATCTAGGGGCAGTTTAGTCCTAGGAAAATTTGCACGCGCCGCCCCTCTCGTCGAATGAATAACCGCCGCCATGGTGCTACACATTCCACAATTACTCATCGGCGGCCATCTCCTCCCTCTCCTCATGTCCACCGCAGTCATCTCCTCCTTCTTGCCGCTGCAACTTCGCTCCACTCAGGCAACCCCCCCCACCCCCACCCCCTCTTCCACAGCAGATCGAGCTGATGGCCGGCGGCGAGAACACCGACTTCGTGCAGATCGCCGGCGGCGACCAGGTCAAGTTGGCCAGGTTGAGGGAGATCCGTTCTTGGTTTGACAACACAAGGCAGATGAGCTGGACGACAATGGCCACTCTCAAGAATTTGACGAAGAAGGAGAGGGCAAAGCTTTTCCCCCAGCCCGCGCAACCGATTCAGAAGATCGAGATCCTCCTCTGGGCGATGGAGCAGGCCAATTCGTCCAGCGAGTGGACCAGGCGGAGGTGGTGGGCGTTCAGATCCAGGCTAGAGCATCCACTGGATCAGGAACCCACCGTGCACGAGGTGCCGTTGCAGATTGTGCAACCTCCAACCGAGTCACTGAAGACTTCGAAGCACAAGATGAGGAGGACAATGGTCGCGACCTCGCTTCCCCGTCGTTCTCCACGCTTCCCTCGCCGCTCTCCTCGTCTGAACGGCGGCGGTAGCTATGTTTAGAGTAAGCTTCCCCACTCCTCATCTTTCTACTGCTCGTGCTTACATCGTGGTGATACTGATTATAATAGCTCAGAGAGGGAATGCTAGATGGCATTTTAATCTCAATGAATTGCATGAACATTTGAGTACATGGATTTGGAGGATGGATTATGATGTATGTGAACCCTAGGTTGTTGGGGAACGCAGTAATTTCAAAACTTTTCCTACGCACACGCAAGATCATGGTGATGCATAGCAACGAGAGGGGAGAGTGTTGTCTACGTACCCTCGTAGACCGCAACGGAAGCGTTGACGCAACATAGAGGAAGTAGTCGTACGTCTTCCCGATCCGACCGATCCAAGCACCGTTACTCCGGCACCTCCGAGTTCTTAGCACACGTACAGCTCGATGACGTTCCCCGGGCTCCGATCCAGCAAAGCTTCGGGGAAGAGTTCCGTCAGCACAACGGCGTGGTGACGATGATGATGTTCTACCGACGCAGGGCTTCGCCTAAGCACTACAACGATATGATCGAGGTGGAATATGGTGGCAGGGGGCACCGCACACGGCTAAGGAACGATCACGTGGATCAACTTGTGTGTCTAGAGGTGCCCCGTGCTCCCGTATATAAAGGATCCAAGGGGAGGGGGTGCGGCCAGCCCTATGGAGGCGCGCAGGAGGAGTCCTACTCCTACCGGGAGTAGGACTCCCCTCCCAATCCTTGTCCAACTAGGAGAGGTGGAGGGGGAATAGGAAAGGGGGGGCGCCGCCCCTCCCTCCTTGTCCAATTCGGACTAGGGGAGAGGGGGCGCGCGGCCTGCCTTGGCAGCCCCTTCCTCTTCTCCACATTAGGCCCATGAGGCCCATTAACCCCCCGGGGGGTTTCGGTAACCCCCCCAGTGCTCCGGTTTTATCCGTTACTTCTCCGGAACCCTTCGGGTGTCCGAATATAGTCATCCAATATATCAATCTTTATGTCTCGACCATTTCGAGACTCCTCGTCATGTCCATGATCACATCCGGGACTCCGAACTAACTTCGGTACATCAAAGTGCATAAACTCATAATAACTGTCATCGTAACGTTAAGCGTGCGGACCCTACGGTTCGAGAACAATGTAGACATGACTGAGACACATCTCCGGTCAATAACCAATAGCGGGACCTGGATGCCCATATTGGCTCCTACATATTCTATGAAGATCTTTATCGGTCAGACCGCATAACAACATACGTTGTTCCCTTTGTCATCGGTATGTTACTTGCCCGAGATTCGATCATCGGTATCCAATACCTAGTTCAATCTCGTTACCGGCAAGTCTCTTTACTCGTTCCGTAATACATCATCTCGCAACTAACTCATTAGTTGCAATGCTTGCAAGGCTTATGTGATGTGCATTACCGAGAGGGCCCAGAGATACCTCTCCGATAATCGGAGTGACAAATCCTAATCTCGAAATACGCCAACCCAACATCTACCTTTAGAGACACCTGTAGAGCTCCTTTATAATCACCCATTTACATTGTGACGTTTGGTAGCACACAAAGTGTTCCTCCGGCAAACGGGAGTTGCATAATCTCATAGTCATAGGAACATGTATAAGTCATGAAGAAAGCAATAGCAACATACTAAACGATCGGGTGCTAAGCTAATGGAATGGGTCATGTCAATCAGATCATTCATCTAATGATGTGATCGCGTTAATCAAATAACAACTCTTTGTTCATGGTTAGGAAACATAACCATCTTTGATTAACGAGCTAGTCAAGTAGAGGCATACTAGTGACACTGAGTTTGTCTATGTATTCACACATGTATTATGTTTCCGGTTAATACAATTCTAGCATGAATAATAAACATTTATCATGATATAAGGAAATAAATAATAACTTTATTATTGCCTCTAGGGCATATTTCCTTCATAGGCATCATATGAACCCTAGGAAAAATTAGTAATGTTCTAGTGGTAGACACTGAAATATTTCGGTACACACCGGTAGGCACTGAAATATTTCGGAACTGCCCTAGGCAAAATTTGTAATGTTGTAGTGGTGGACACTCAGATATTTCGGTACACACCGGTAGGCATTGAAATATTTCGGTACTGCCCTAGGCAAAATTTGTAATGTTGTAGTGGTAGACACTGAAATATTTCGGTACACACCGGTAGGCACTGAAATATTTCGTTACTACAATTTCAGTACACACCGATGCACACTGAATTATTTCACTACTGCAGTTTCAGTACACATCGGTACACACTGAAATATTTCAGTACTGCAAATTCTATAAAAAGTTGGCATTTTGTCATTTATGTGTGAATTAATCCATGCATCATATGGCCTAACTTTGTACATGAGTTTGGGTCAATTTCATGTCTATTTATTGTTAAAATTATTGTCATGCCATGAAACACAAGACAAGTCACTGACCCAAGCTTGCAAAGATGCCATATCAATGTTGCTGATATGAAATATGCATGTTTTCACCTAGTCTTGTGTCTGAATTAAAACTGAGCATTTTTTTTGATGGTATCCATGGATCTAGAACTCCTATGAATTTGCTCATGTTGGATGTTTTGTTCTCCATCATTTGTACTAGCATTCCGTGCGATTAGATGCCATGACAAGACCCCTGGCATATTTATTTTCTTGCCTCCAACATCACATGTGTGTTTTGTAGGAAAAAACCTGGAGTTCACCAGGCTGGCTGAAGTTGTGAGGCTGGGAGGCTGATGGTGCTGCTACTGGCTGATCCTTCTTCTTTCAGTTTTTGTTCATCATTTCTCAAGCCATTGGACCAGGGCTACTTCCCTATGTGCTGTTAATGTATTAAGTAGTTCCTTCGAATTTGTAGTATTAGTTAGTTTGAATGTGGAAGTACCTTAATTTTTAGGAACGAAATGTTGCTATGTATGACCAAGGGTTTCATACCTTAATCTTTGGATAATTAATTATGTGAACTGTTGGATGTGGCGCATAACGAAACGCCTCTACCATTGATACTAGTTCAACATGTCGGTCCAATTAGTGACCAGCCACTACCATATAGAACAGTTAGCATTTCATACTACAACCTGGCACGTACAAAACATCACACAATGGAAGCACATCCCTAAGCACCTTGCATTGTACAAGGTCTTAGAGACAAGCCTCTACCATATATAACAGTTACCATGTCACACTACAGCCTATAAAACATCACACAGTGGAATAATCATAGCTAGTAGAGCATTAGTTACCATTTAATAATAGTTGCAATCCATCACAAGCAATAGTACCTAGATATGAGTAGATATAGGTACGGTAATACACGACAAGTACTCGCAAACAAAAGCTAACATAACAAGTTCATTTCAGATTGATACATGGCCCACCCCAGTTCTAAATGAGGTGGATGGTGATCATCATCCTCAAGTCATGGCGACGGGTGTTCGCAACAGTGAGTAGGATGGCCTGTCCTACCCGAAGATTCTTGGCACGAAGGAACTTCTTCCACCCTGCCCTGCTCAAGACAGTGCGACCGTCCGTGTCCACTGCATAGGCACAGCTGGTGATGGAGCCCGTTCTGGTAAGGCGTAGTCTAGCAGCCATGCCTTCTTCGTCCGGGTCGATGCCACAACTATCAAGTAACCTCTTAGGTAATTTCTGAAAACAATTGACACGATCATATACATTAGTGGAAATAGCAAAACAGTTGACATGATATATAATCATGTCACGTGCAATTATCAACGAAGCATAGACTTCAAGACACATATATCATTGGATTCAACACTGAGCATATATATCATCACATCAGTACACTATACGCCAAGCATCAAATTACTATAGTAATTAGGCATATCATTAGATTACTGCGTACACTAAGCATATCATCGCATATTACTACACTACATGCATGTCATAAAATTCTTCACTAAATGAATTCTAAACTAGGCCTCTCATCACAGTACTACAACATGCATATCATATGAACTACTACACTAACTAAGCATGTATATCATGTAATTAACACACTAAGTAACATACCATGATATGTCGTTTAACATTCGTCCTTGTGAGGCGGGTCACAAATGGCTTCCCTAGGTAGTCTTCACGTAGTGGAAGCATGTCCCAGAGGTTGCCGATTTCCTCGTCGCCCAGTCTGAGTCCTTGGGCATACAGGTATTCAACAAGTGGGTTCTCATCATCATCTGAATCATCATCATCTGAATCAGCACCATCTTCCTCCTCATGAACTTCATCCTCACTATCCGGAATCAAATTTAGATAGATAACAGAAATCCTGGGCCTATCTTTTCTGAAGGAGAAGCTGATCAATTCACCCCCACTAAGACGCATGCGGGCGATGAAACGATCTCAATCATCTCCTCCTATCTGGATTATCTTTCGCCCCTTCTCGACCTGCATAGTGTATGGGCCCCCAAGAGCATCGAAGGTCACGGTGTCTGCGATGAGCTCATTGAATGCCAATCTCACATTGCATGGTACGATCTATGTAAGATAAAAACAAATAACAGACACAATACATTAGTGGAAATAGCAAAAAAAACAAAAAGAATGTACTGTCAGAAGGTTCATATAAATTGTTACCGCTGCAAAAACAAAAGAAGGCTGGAAGTAGATGCCGAACAGTGTGGCAGTGGAAAGGCTGGTCCGGCACCGTGAGTTGCAGCGTCCACATTGTGCTTCCTCCATTCTACACAGAACGTGTTGAACTCTAAGTTGAATTGTACATAGTACAATACAAAGATCATACATATAATAAATCATAGTGATAACCTATACTGGCAATGGCCAATCAATCTATTTTCTATCATCTACGTAATAAAGCAATGCCAATGACAATGGTAATGCCCGTCTCATCTAAACCTGGGAATAGTTCGGCATCCAAACTAAAACCAGTCCAATCCACAGCACACATCAAAACCAAACCAATCCAGATATTTTCATTTAGAATCTAGACCAAACCGAACTATACATGCTCGTCATCCAACCCAGTCCAAACCATTTTCAACTTTTGGATTGAATCCAAAGGTTCAAACCGTGGACAAAGCCATATGCGAGGGCACGTCATGAATCTAGATCAGACATGGCGTCAAAGCTCGAGAGAGCCGACGAGCTCCGGCCAGCAACAGCGGCTCTTGGATTTGAAGCAGTAGTAGCTGGTAGTGGCGGCTCAAACTAATTGATTGATTTGGTCTCAAACCATAGAAACCAAATCAAGATCCAATCCAAAAACTAAGTTTCAGTCCAAACCAATCGGCTCAAATCCGCCTCCGTAGGGAGACGCGGTTGGGGAAGGGAAGAAGAGGGGAGATCTCACGTACTTGCCGGAGTTGGCGGCGGCCGCGCACCGGCAGCAAAGAGAGGGGTCGTCAAGAGATGGCGGCGACGGCGGCGGCGCTGGTCGAGAAGGGGAGAAAGAAAGATGTGGAGTGGTCGAGACGGGGAGAAAGAAAAATGTGGTACATGTGGTGGCTCGGTTGTGTGGATGACAAGGGGACCCACTTGTGAGACCGATAGCAATTGATGGCAAACCGCAGGAGGTGCACGACTGCGTGCACGACCGCCACGTCCCCACGTGGAATGGGGACGTCCGGGTGGGTGTCTCAAGTCAAATCGGCACTCGCGGCTTCTCGGTAACTCCAAGAGGCAGGAGCAGTGCATTTCTTCCCCAAATCGGGTAGAAAACCCTCGTCCTCTCCCCACCCTCTCTTCCTTCCTCACCACCTCACCACCCTCTCCTCCTTCCTCACCACCCTCCTCCCTTCCTACGCCTCCCTCCTCCTGTCTTCGACCAATGATGAAGCGCGGACGTGAAGATGCGGAGGACGAGCCGGAGGCAACCATCAGAGCAGCGCAGTTTGCTGCCGTGGCTGCAGCCGTAGGTGGAGCGGCATAGTCCGCCGTAGCGGCGGAAGCTGCCCGTGCAGCGACCATTGTGCCTGCTCCCGCTGCCATCGCAGCCGTCGAGGCACCCGTCGGCGAGCACAAGGCTGGGGAAGATCTGGAGGAGGAGGAGATGAGAAGGCGTAAGCGCAAGGTTCATGATGAAATCGAAGAGCAATTCGAGGAGAACGCCATAAAGGAGTTCGACTTAGATTGCAGGAAGGGCAGTGACTTCGACGAGGATGCCATCGACGAGCTATCTGAGGTAGTACTCTGTTTTTTGCTCTGTTTTTTTCATGACATTGGGGTTTTTCTTGTAAACTAGATGAGCATCAATTTCACTTGGGCGTGCTAGTTCTATGTATGTAGGATTGTAGGGATCTAGCATAGATCTTCATGTTGGATGTGGATTTTTCAATCTGATTCACATTCTGATTCCAGCAGATACTCTGGTTTTTTTCATGGCATTGGGGTTTGTCTTGTTAACTAGATGAGCATAAGTTTCACAAGAGATACATTAATGAAAGAAGTGGGGTAATGAACCCAAATACAAGAAAATGTTCATGGCAGGGATACATTAATGAAAAAAGTGGGTTAAACAATGGATATATGGCAAGATTCTCCATTGGCTTCCCAAGGACAGTGACAAAATGCTGCAGTTCCTGATTCATTTTAGTTTATGTAGATGAATTAATTTGCACACATGTTCATATATGATTAGTTTGCACACATGTTCATAGATGATCCATTTGCAAATTCTATACAGATTTCCATTTTGCAAAGGAAGTGATCGCTCCCTTAATAATTATGGGCTGAAAGTACATATCCACTGGATACCAAAAAATCAAAACATTTCATCTAGCCAATTTTCCACAATATGTTATCTAGATGATCACAGCCACATCTCTCATCAATATGAGCAGTGAGACACCCCATAGCTCCTTTACCAATTTCCTTCTGAAACTTATCAGGGTCTAACAATGTTGGAGAAGCAGTATTGCCGCTGTCAGAAAGAATAATGGTTTCTTCATTCCAGTAGTTATAACAAACCCCCCTTGTGTGAAACATGGAGGAGTATAATGAAGCCATTTTTCTGATTCCAATAAGAATTACACCTATAACAAGTATCAAATATCATTAAACCAAGGTACTTCATGAAGTCTTTCATGTGTTAATTATGTACTAATTGTGCACTAATCTATAAATGCAACTATTCCACCGTCCATATTTATGCATGTCAGTTTCTTTGGCTCAATTATGTATGTGCACATACGCCTTATTTCTAGCAAATAGATAGTTGCCATGTTACACATGTGTACTTTCAAAACATTGTAATTAAAGTCAATGTACCATAATAGATTAGCTGAGTTCTTCTATGTGTACTAATTCACTAATTCACAGGAGGATGACGATGACGTGGACTACAGCATGGACAGCAGGCACAGCAAGAGCCGGTACACCCTGAGGCATCTGATTGCTGGGAAGATCAAGTACCGTTTCTTTGGCAAGATTGGGTGCCCTTTCTGTTGCAAGGTGATCGGTGGCGGCATAGATGGCATGATCCAGCATGCCTTCAGCACTGGCAATGGACATGGTAAGAAGCATAAAGCCAGTACTCTGGCTAAACATGCTGCCTACGCACGCTTCCTCGAGATTGTCAAAGTCAATGAGCCCTACAACATGCATTGAAGAAGGGAGAGAAGTGATGTGCTGCTAGAGTGCTGCTGCTGCCCCAGGACCGCCGTGTCCTGTTATGTTATGTATGTTTGTTTGTTGTTGGAGTCTAAAACTGATGTCCTATGGTGTGTCTGAACCTATGCTGAGCGGTGGTTGATCTGCCATTTATGTTAAGAGTTTGCTGCTACTCTGGTTTAGTGTTCCTAGCTGTTAATACTATTTTGGTGATGCATGTTTAAGCCTTGTACAATGCTAGATGCTTAGGGTGGTGCTTAGAAAAATAAACAGGGTATTTCTGAAGCACCGGTGCCTATTTCTACAGGAGAGACGCCTAGTTATGCGTCTACCCTATACAAATAAGCACATGTGCTTAAGAAAAGCCTGGTTTATTTCTATAAGCAACTCCCCTAAGCACCTTGCATTGTACAAGGCCTTAGCAACTCAAGTATCGTACGGTGGTCTATGTTATGGTTGCTGTGTTATTCTGCCGTACGGTGATGCATGCTAGGAACTCTCATAATATGACTATGGTAGTTATAGCTTGGCATGACTATGTTTAGTGTATAACTCAGCATGTTCCTGCCATATCTATGAGCAATTACAACTGAACTATGCATTAATTTTTGACAAAATTAAAGCATGCAAATGATTGCCGATTCCACCTATTGTCAAACCAAGCTTTGTACTGATGATACATTAGATATTGCAATAAGTAGAGGATGCTCATGATTGCCAAAAGTACCTATTTCCACTTTCTGATAAGAACTAAACGTGTATCAAATGATGCTAAAAGTAGAGCATGAGCATGAGCATGTATCAATGCATTAGATATTGCAATAAGTAGAGGATGCTCATGATTGCCAAAAGTACCTATTTCCACTTCTGATAAGAACTAAACGTGTATCAAATGATGCTAAAAGTAGAGCATGAGCATGAGCATGTATCAATGCATTAGATATTGCAATAAGTAGAGGATACTCATGATTGCCAAAAGTACCTATTTCCACTTTCTGATAAGAACTAAACGTGTATCAAATGATGCTAAAAGTAGAGCATGAGCATGAGAATGTATCAATGCATTAGATATTGCAATAAGTAGAGGATGCTCATGATTGCCAAAAGTACCTATTTCCACTTTCTGATAAGAACAAAACGTGTATCAAATAATGCTAGAAGTAGAGCATGAGCATGAGCATGTATCAATTGACGATCAATTGATGCTACCTATTTGTGTTTGAATGGGCTCAATAAAGCTGGTGCTGGTTTATGCTCTCTGCATGACCGTGATGGTAACGAAGACACTTGGTTGGCTATGGTCTTGCTGTCAAATTTAAGTTTCAGTTCTTTAAGACTCTTTGTTTTTGCTGCTTGCTCGGGATCGACTAGCTTTCTCGGGCGTCCACGTGCTCTCTTCCTTTTGGGGGAGTTGGGTGCACCATTTTTGGGGGAGTTGGATGTGTCAGGTTCGTTGGAACCATCGGGATTGTTGACTAATTGTACGTCCTCTTCTGAAGCATCAGGTAGAACTGCTTGCTGGGCATCATACACCTCCTTCTGTATAAGAGAGAGTGTTGCGTTAGTTCTAATCATGAGACTTATGAAATAAATGATATATTCTTCATGTAGCGCTAACCGTTATGGGGAACTTATTGTTGGGGAACGTAGTAATTTCAAAAATTTCCTACGCACACGCAAGATCATGGTGATGCATAGCAACGAGAGGGGAGAGTGTTGTTTACGTACCCACGCAGACCGACTGCGGAAGCGTTGACACAACATAGAGGAAGTAGTCGTACGTCTTCCCGATCCGACCGATCCAAGCACCGTTACTCCGGCACCTCCGAGTTCTTAGCACACGTATAGCTCGATGACGCTCCCCGGGCTCCGATCCAGCAAAGCTTCGGGGATGAGTTCCGTCAGCACAATGGCGTGGTGATGATGATGATGTTCTACTGACGCAGGGCTTCGCCTAAGCACTACAACAATATGATCAAGGTGGAATATGGTGGCAGGGGGCACCGCACACGGCTAAGGAACGATCTCAAGGATCAACTTGTGTTTCTAGGGTGCCCCCTGCCTCCGTATATTAAGGAGCCAAGGGGAGGGGTGCGGCCGGCCAGGAGGAGGGCGCATGAGGAGTCCTACTCCTACCGGGAGTAGGACTCCCCCGCAATCTTAGTTGGAATAGGATTCCTCGAGGGGGAGAGAGAGAGGGGAGGGCGGCTACCTCTCCTTGTCCTAATAGGACTAGGGGAGGGGGGAGGCACGCGGCCCATCATGGACTGCCCCTTTTCCTTTCCACTAAAGCCTACTAAGGCCCATATAGCTCCCGGGGGGTTCCGGTAACCTCCCGGTACTCCGGTAAAATCCCGATTTTACCCGGAACACTTCCGATATCCAAACATGGGCTTCCAATATATCAATATTTATGTCTCGACCATTTTGAGACTCCTCTTCATGTCCGTGATCACATCCGGGACTCCGAACAACCTTCGGTACATCAAAATGCATAAACTCATAGTAACTGTCATCGTAACGTTTAGCGTGCGGACCCTACGGTTCGAGAACAATGCAGACATGACTGAGACACATCTCCGGTCAATAACCAATAGCAGGACCTGGATGCCCATATTGGCTCCTACATATTCTACGAAGATCTTTATCGGTCAGACCGCATAACAACATATGTTGTTCCCTTTGTCATCGGTATGTTACTTGCCTGAGATTCGATCGTTTGTATCCAATACCTAGTTCAATCTCGTTACCGGCAAGTCTCTTTACTCGTTCCGTAATACATCATCCCGCAACTAACTCATTAGTTGCAATGCTTGCAAGGCTTAAGTGATGTGCATTACCGAGAGGGCCCAGAGATACCTCTCCGACATTCGGAGTGACAAATCCTAATCTCAAAATACGCCAACCCAACATGTACCTTTGGAGACACCTGTAGAGCTCCTTTGTAATCACCCAGTTATGTTGTGACGTTTGGTAGCACACAAAGTGTTCCTCCGGCAAACGGGAGTTGCATAATCTCATAGTCATAGGAACATGTATAAGTCATGAAGAAAGCAATAGCAACATACTAAACGATAGGGTGCTAAGCTAATGGAATGGGTCATGTCAATCAGGTCATTCAACTAATGATGTGATCCCGTTAATCAAATAACAACTCTTTGTCCATGATTAGGAAACATAACCATCTTTGATTAACGAGCTAGTCAAGTAGAGGCATACTAGTGACATTCTGTTTGTCTATGTATTCACACATGTATTATGTTTCCGGTTAATACAATTCTAGCATGAATAATAAACATTTATCATGATATAAGGAAATAAATAATAACTTTATTATTGCCTCTAGGGCATATTTCCTTCAATCTCCCACTTGCACTAGAGTCAATAATCTAGATCACATCGCCATGTGATTAACATCGATAGTTCACATCATCATGTGATTAACACCCATAGTTCACATCGCCATGTGACCAACACCCAAAGGGTTTACTAGATTCAGTAATCTAGTTCACATCGCTATGTGATTAACACCCAAAGAGTACTACGGTGTGATCATGTTTTGCTTGTGAGAGAATCTTAGTCAACGGGTCTGCCACATTCAGATCCACATGTATTTTGCAAAATTCTATGCCTGCAATGCTCTGCACGGAGCTACTCTAGCTAATTGCTCCCACTTTCAATATGTATCCAGATTGAGACTTAGAATCATCTGGATCAGTGTCAAAAACTTGCATCGACGTAACCCTTTACGACGAACCTTTTTGTCATGTCCATAATCGAGAAACATATCCTTATTTCACTAAGGATAATTCTGACCGCTATCTAGTGATCTACTCCTAGATCACTATTGTACTCCCTTGCCAAATCAGTGCGGGGTATACAATAGATCTGTTATACAGCATGACATACTTTATAGAACCTATGGCCAAGGCATAGGGAATGAATTTCATTCTCTTTCTATCTTCTGCCGTGGTCGGGCTTTGAGTCTTACTCAACTTCACACCTTGTAATACAGGCAAGAACTCTTTCTTTGACTGCTCCATTTTGAACTACTTCAAAATCTTGTCAAGGTATGTACTCATTGAAAAAACTTATCAAGCGTCTTGATCTATCTCTATAGATCTTGGAGCTCAATATGTAAGCAGCTTCACCGAAGTCTTTCTTTGAAAAACTCCTTTCAAACACTCCTTTATGCTTTACAGAATAATTCTACATTATTTCCGATCAACAATATGTCATTCACATATACTTATCAGAAATGCTGTAGTGCTCCCACTCACTTTCTTGTAAATACAGGCTTCACTGCAAGTCTGTATAAAACTATATGCTTTGATCAACTCATCAAAGCGTATATTCCAACTCCGAGATGCTTGCACCAGTTCACAGATGGATCGCTGGAGCTTGCACATTTTGTTAGCATCTTTCGGATTGACAAAACCTTCTGGTTGCATCATATACAACTCTTCTTTAATAAATCCATTAAGGAATGCAGTTTTGTTTATCCATTTGCCAGATTTCATAAAATGCGGCAATTAATAACATGATTCGGACAGACTCAAGCATAGATACGAGTGAGAAGCTCTCATCGTAGTCAACACCTTGAACTTGTCAAAAACCTTTTGCGACAATTCTAGCTTTGTAGATAGTAACACTACTATCAGCGTCCGTCTTCCTCTTGAAGATCATTTATTCTCAATTGCTTGCCGATCATCGGGCAAGTCAACCAAAGTCCAAACTTTGTTCTCATACATGGATCATATCTCAGATTTCATGGCCTCAAACCATTTCGCGGAATCTGGGCTCATCATCGCTTCCTCATAGTTCGTAGGTTCGTCATGGTCAAGTAACATGACCTCCAGAACAGGATTACCATACCACTCTGGTGCGGATCTCACTCTGGTTTACCTACGAGATTCGGTAGTAACTTGATCTGAAGTTACATGATCATCATCATTAGCTTCCTCACTAATTGGTGTAGTAGTCACAAGAATAGATTTTTGTGATGAACTACTTTCCAATAAGGGAGAAGGTACAATTACCTTATCAAGTTTTCTACTTTCCTCCCACTCACTTCTTTCGAGAGAAACTCCTTCTCTGGAAAGGATCCATTCTTGGCAACGAATTTCGCCTTCGGATCTGTGATAGAAGGTGTACCCAATAGTTTCCTTTGGGTATCCTATGAAGACATATTTCTCCGATTTGGCTTTGAGCTTATCAGGATGAAACCTTTTCATATAAGCATCACAATCCCAAACTTTGAGAAATGACAACTTTGGTTTCTTGCCAAACCACAGTTCAGATTGTGTCGTCTCAACGGACTTAGATGGTGCCCTTTTAAACGTGAATGCAGCTGTCTTTAATGCATAACCCCAAAACGATAGTGGTAAATCGGTAAGAAACATCATAGGTCGCACCATATCTAATGAAGTACGGTTATGACGTTCCGACACACCATTACATTGTGGTGTTCCAGGTGGCGTGAGTAGTGAAACTATTTCACTTTGTTTTTAACTGAAGACCAAACTCGTAACTCAAATATTTGTCTCCGCGATCAGATCGTAGAAACTTTATTTTCTTGTCACGATGATTTTCCACTTCACTCTGAAATTCTTTGAACTTTTCAAATGTTTCAGACTTATGTTTCATCAAGTAGATATACCCATATCTGCTCAAATCATCTGTGAAGTTCAGAAAATAACAATACTTGCCGTGAGCCCTAACACTCATCGGACCGCATACATCAGTATGTATTATTTCCAATAAGTCAGTTGCTCGCTCCGGAGAATGGAGTCTTAGTCATCTTGCCCATGAGGCATGGTTCGCAAGCATCAAGTGATTCATAATCAAGTGATTCCAAAATCCCATCAGCAGAGTTTCTTCATGCGCTTTACACCAATATGACCTAAACGACAGTGCCACAAATAAGTTGCACTATCGTTATTAACTTTGCATCTTTTGGTTTCAATATTATGATTATGTGTATCACTACGATCGAGATCCAACGAACTATTTTCATTGGGTGTGTAACCATATTAGGTTTTATTCATGTAAACTGAACAACGATTTATTCTCTTACTTAAATGAATAACCGTATTACAATAAACATGATCAAATCATATTCATGCTCAACGCAAACACCAAATAACACTTATTTAGGTTCAACACTAATCCCGAAAGTATAGGGAGTGTGCGATGATGATCATATCAATCTTGGAACCACTTCCAACACACATCGTCACTTCACTCTTAACTAGTCTCTGTTTATTCTGTAACTCCCGTTCCGAGTTACTAATCTTAGCAACTGAACTAGTATCAAATACTGAGGGTTTTCTATAAACACTAGTAAAGTACACATGAATAACATGTATATCAAATATACTTATGTTCACTTTTGCCATCCTTCTTAACCGCCAATCACTTGGGGTAGTTCCGCTTCCAGTGACCAGTCCCTTTGCAGTAGAAGCACTTAGTCTCAGGCTTAGGACCAGACTTGGGCTTCTTCACTTGAGCAGCAACTTGCTTGCTGTTCTTCTTAAAGTTCCCCTTCTTCCCTCTGCCCTGGAGCAGAATTAGATTTCCTTGTAGATTTATGTGATCTCGATTTCTAAACTTGTGAACGGACTTGAAGAAGTGATTAAGTGTGAAACATCCCCAGTTAAATTTCCGAAGGTTTTCAAGATCTGTAACAAGGTAGAGAAATTTCGAGTCCACATAATGTTGTGCTGTTGGTGCTAGAACAGTACCAATTGCATACTGTCGTGGATTTGTCACGGCAGATGTCCTAGTGAAAGGACTTAGTCATGGAGCCATCGCCACGGTTTTACTTGAAGGGGTTAAAGCGGACACAAAGACACGAGGGTTTTATACTAGTTCGGCCCCTTCGATGAAGGTAAAAGCCTACGTCTAGTTGTGATGGAATTGCTATGATCTCGATGGCTAGGGAGCAAACAAGCTTCGCCTAGGCTCGAGTTGTGGTTGTCTCTCCTGAACCGCCGCCGGGTCGTCCCCTTATATACACAGGTGACGCCCGTCGGTCCATAGAGTCCCAACCGGTTCATATTCGTATCCCGGTTGGTATCTCTCTATTCCTAACTTACAATACAAGTTATACATCAGGTCGGTTTACGGCTACAGATTCTAAACCGACTATAGGCCTTGGGCCTTCACCTGCTTATACCACTATGAAGTTAACCCGGCCCAAGTAGGCCGGTTTACGCCTAGTGGTAATATCCCCAACATTAGGCCCCAGATTGATTTGAACTGGTTCATGTCAATCCTTCACAAAATCTTGCATCTTGGATATCTTCTGGTAATTGGTAAACCTTCATGTCGTCATCATTTTCGGTTGCTGTAAACCGGCATGACGTCATCAGTTTTGGTTACTGTAAACTGGCATGACGTCATCATGAAATTTATAACGCCCTCTTAATAACAGCTCCTGGATCCGCGCGCTTGACCTAGCTTGGTTGCTTTATAAATAAGACCGAAGGGTCATTTCTTTCCTTTCCCCTTCGTCCCTTCTTCTTCTTCTTCCTCACGTCGCCGGCTTTGGAGCTCCGCCACCGCCGTCGACCTCTGCCTCACCTCAGGCCGCTGCATCAACCTGAACATACCAGAGTATTGCGGCACCTTCCCGCATTCTCTTCGTTCCCGGTAAACTTTCTCCTCTTCTTAACCTAGATCCGTCTCAGGAAATAGTCGTCTGGGGCTTTGGAAGCTCGGATCGTCGTTTCAAGGTCAAAAATCAAAATTTTCCCATTGTTTGCATAGGTGGTAAACAATTCTGTGTCGGTTTGCATTTCCAGATGTGGCTCTATATCCTCCCCTTCTATCGGAATGCCAAATATACCTTGCACGTCCTCTTTTGTTATAGGAATTGGCGTTTTACCGATGGTAATGGATTGCATGTCCATATCTATGCTCTTGGCTAGTCTAACCAACATTATGCGCCGTAGAGTCACTTCATGCATCTGGGTTAGACCGCCAAGACTGCTTTCTGATATGATGTTCTTTTTGTGGTCTTGTGACAACAGTTTCATGGTTTTTCCTGTGAGCATACTAACTTCATATGACCATGCTTTTCGGCGAGTAACTGTTACATGCCATTAAATATTACTGAGTACACATGAATTATGTGTACGAAACCATTGTACACAAATAGTAAATTACTTACCGCATCGGTAATTTCAGAGATGGGCTTTTCTCCATTATTAAGGTTCGTATCTGAAACTGACATTGCTGCCTCGTATGCAATGATAAAATCAGTCTCAATTAATCTAAACAAAATTGGAAAATGTATAACAAAATTAGCAGAGAATTAATTTTAACAAAATTAACTGGGTCATTTAACATATGATCCACTTATGGGTTTAAGCACAGAACCTATTTGGGTGCAAAACCTATGAGGGTTTAACAACTAAAGCATCGACGGACAACGATTATAAAGAGTTACGATCAGCTAATACCTTATCTCGGAGATGGTGCCACGGAGTAGATGGCGGCGGTTAGTGCGTCGGAAACTATAAGTGCCGGTATAGCGCGGTCGATGGCGCAAAGGAAAAACGGCGCATTCACGCGAGGAGGAGGCGGCGAGAAGAACACTGACGTCCGAGCCCTCAGATCACGTTGGCGGTTGGCGGCGAGTGGTGGCCGCCGACTCCTGTATTCCGTGGGCGACCGGCGTCTCCGATCTGATCTTGCAGCGGTCGTGGGAGGTGCGCACGGCCCGGGTGGTTAGAATGCGGAGCTGTAATCGCGGGATTTAGGGAGGGGTGGACTGCGTGAGTTATGTGAGATTTGGATAAATGATATAAAGAAATAAGAAAATCTTGTGAACTCGGTGTGGGGTTTACGGGGTTTAGGGTTTAGGGGTTTAGGGTTATTAGGATTTAGGGTTTAGGGGTTTAGGGTTATTAGGGGTTAGGGTTATCAGGGTTTAGGGTTGAGTGTTTACATGCAAGCCCGGAAATGCGCGTGTCAGAGAACGTACTTGCATGTATATGTACTAATGATCCCAAACTTTCTTAATGGCATTCCATGACCACATAGAGAATGAATGCATAATGGTTTCCATGTTGGGCAAAATTTTGAATGTTTTTATGGTTTAGTGGGGGGTTTAGGGTTATCAGGGTTTAGGGTTTAAGGGTTTTAGGGTTGACGGAACTATGTTTGTCTTACGGTGGACGTAGCACACACACCGGACATTGGTGGAGCGTTGGTCTACAATGGATTCCCTCCGGTAGCATTGATTCGATCCGTTGAATGGCTCGGCCGACAAACTTCGTGCCACATAGAGCATGCACCCATCCACTGGACCGGATCAATGTTGGGTTGGTTTCATACAGGTGAGGAAAGCAGCTAGTGCTTTCGGGGTGTTGACATGCTAGGCCGGAAATGCGCGTGTTAGAGATCGTACTTGCATGTATAATCCGAAACTTTTTTCATGGCATCCCATGACCCCATAGAGAATGCATGCATAATGGTTTCCATGTGGGGCAAAAATTTGAATGTTTTTACGGTTTAGTGGGGGGGGGTTAGGGTTATCAGGGTTTAGGGTTTTAGGGTTGACGGTACTATGTTTGTCTTACGGTGGACGTAACACACACACCGGACATTGATGGAGCGTTGGTCTACAATGAATTCCCTCCGGTACCATCGATCCGGTCCGTTGACTGGCTCGGCCGACAAACTTCGTGCCACATAGAGCATGCATCCATCCACCGGACCGGATCGATGTTTGGTTGGTTTCATACAGGTGAGGAACCCAGCTAGTGCTTTCGGGGTGTTGACATGCTAGGCCAGAAATGCGCGTGTCAGAGATCGTACTTGCGTGTATAATCCCAAAAATCTTTCATGGCATCCCATGACCACATAGAGAATGCATGCATAATGGTTTCCATGTGGGGCAAAAATTTGAATATTTTTACGGTCTAGTGGGAGGGGGGTTTAGGGTTATCAGGGTTTAGGGTTTAAGGGTTTTAGGGTTGACGGAACTATGTTTGTCTTACGGTGGACGTAGCACACACACCGGACATTGATGGAGCGTTGGTCTACAATGGAGTCCCTCCTGTAGCATCGATCTGGTCCGTCGACTGGCTCGGCCGACATACTTCGTGCCACATAGAGCATGCATGCATCCACTGAACCGGATCAATGTTGGGTTGGTTTACATGTACATGTACAGGGACCCGAAATGCGCGTGTCAGAGATCGTACTTGCGTGTACATGTACCATCCGTTCCATCCAGTGGCTGGCCGACAACCTTCGTGCCACATTGTTCACATTGTCCAATTAACACTTTGTACAGATTTTCTTTGGTAAAAAATGAACGAAATAATGCAACTAATCTGAACGTAACGTTTGGCATGTATCAAACCAAGTTGCCACTATTCCTCAAAAAAAAAGAACCCAGTTAGCCACTAATTGCGCCAAACATATCTCGTAATTACGAACGAAAATGGGTTGACAATTATATCTGGAAATTCTTGGACTGAATTTATTGCTCTTCCTTTTTTAGAGAACAATAACTTAGAGTGGTGGGTGGCGGGTTGGCACGGGCACGGCGATGGCTCGGGCTTGTGTGATATGTGGTTCGATCCGCGGTCAGTGCACATGTTTTCGAAGCCCCGAAAAGATCGCGCTCGTTAAAAAAAACTTGCATCGAAGCGCATTACTTCAAAATAACTAATTAACCCTACAATCACGGATATATACCTTCCCATTCTACCGCATATCTACACTATCCTAACCACCCCCATCTACCTTGTTTCTCCTCACATAGCCATCGCCGGGATCGCGCCATCGCTTCTCAAGCGACCACGCCGACGCCGGATTAAAAAGGTCTCCTCCATGGCTTCTCTCATCTTCGATTGCAGTGCTGATTATTTTTCCATTGATTCGACCAACAAGTAATTTCCGAAGAGATTAGAAAATCCAGCTTTTGCCATAGTTGAGTAGTTCTGGTGTGATTCGAGTACAAGATGTCATGCAAGAGCTTTTTGATTGATAGTGTGTACTAGTTGATCGTACGAACTGATTATGAATATTTTTTCACGGTTGTATTGTTTCGAATTAGTTGGATGAGGGTGTGGATACAGTTTTCATACTATGGGTATATGTGTTGATGTAAGGACCATGGTCTCAGAGGCGCATAACAACCGTGCGGAGTACGACAAGTCTTTGCATGAAGCGCGTCGGGAGATCGACTTGAAGGTGCAAAAGGATCGCGCTGAGGTAGATAAGAAACTGAAAAAAGAACGTTCATACGTGGACAGGATGATAAAGGAGGAGCGTGAGGAGTTTTCCCGTAAGATGGCGAAGATGCGTCTTGAGATTGAAGAAAAGTATAAGAGGGACTGTAAGTACATGGAAAAAAAGTTTGTCTTAGGCTACAAGGAAATGCATCAAACGTTGCAGAAGGACCGGAAGCTTGTGGACAGTATTATACAGACAGAGCGAGTCAGGATGGATGCCTATGTGTTGCAGGCACGTGCGGATATGGACAGTAAGCTGCTACAGGAGCGGTCGGACATGGATTATAAGGCCATGCTGGAGAAGGTCCGCTTGGAAGGACATATGTTAGAAGACCGTGCGATCTCACGGCCACCCCGACAACAATTATTCTCCCCCTGTAAGTATCTCGCACCGATTCTATATATTAAGGACCTACGTATTCTATGATACAAACATCTTCAATTTGTGGCAACCTTATGTCGGCGATTGTATGTAGGCTAAGCATCATGAGACGGCACAGTCGCCATTCACTCTAGACATTGTGATAGAGTCACCCGTTCAATGCCACATCAGTCCACCCCAACAACATATCATCAATTCTCCCCTTGTAAGTACCTCGCAACGATGCATACCCAAGATATGGTATGACCTTTCAAAACTTGTGTATAAACCCATTATCAACGTTTCATACGAAGGATAAGAAACCTGTGATGGCAGAGTCCCCAGTCACACCACATGAAGGATACATTCCACATAACAAGGTGAGAAGGTTTGAGATGGCACAATCCCCAGTCACTCCACATGAAGGATACATTCCACAAAAGCAGGTAACAACGCCGCAATGTTGCTATGCACATAAAAAATTATGTTTGCCCCTTTACTCATGTATTAACTCTGATGTGAGATACTAGGTGCTGGTCATGGAATTTTTTGTTAGTAGGGATGATGAGATGTCACATGTCCCGAGAGCATACTTTGATGAACACCCGGCAGAAGTCAGAATTTTTGAACCCGCCAAAGTGACCTACGATCTCATTATGAGTGAAATGAGAGATACTTTTGGTTGCAAACTAGGAGCAGAACTGTACTACTTCATACCCGGGTCTGCGTGGAAGCTGCCAGAAGGAATGTTCTTGATTGCAGGACCAAATGATGTACAAAAAATGCTTTCTGATCTGAATGGCAGCAAGACATGTCACCTGTACATTGTGTACAATAGAACTACGGGTTGTTTTCCCGAGGATGACATTGATTCCGAGGTTCAAATTTTACATGTTACATGCATCTAGTTTATGGCTACGTCTTTTTTGAGTTCTTCCTAATACAATTCCTATGGTTTTCTACAGGAAGTGAGAATCCAAGAAATGGAGGGTCTTGTTAGAGAGTTGGCAGAGAAAGACCAAGAACAACTTAAGTTGTATGGTTACATTGATGTTAAAGAGAAAAAGATTGAAGCACATGGGTCGTCGCCAAGCCCGACGCAATCTCCAACGACGCAACACAAGAGGTCACTGGATTTTGGCAGTGCAGAAGACAATATGGAGTAGGCTCAATTGTTTTTCAACCAGTTTAAGCTTCAAACCAGGATTATTTAGTTGCAAACAAACATTTGTTTTCTATTTCACACTATGTTCGCAATTATGGTACAATTTATTCATGAGACAATTCTTTGAACAACAATGCATGTGTTTTATGATCAATCATACAGTTGTTTCTGAGTTGTTTTTGAGATGGCATTGTGTCTAAAGAAGTTCCCATCTATAAAACTTGGCACGCAGTCGCATCGGAATCGCGTATCACGCGAGAGGCGTGCGTCGCACGGGAGCGCGTCGCACGCGAGCTTGTTTTCGGGTAGAAATCATAACATATTTAGGATAGATAAAGTTCACGTCCGCCACCCGCGCATGCAAACCCACGTCGCCGCCATTCCCATGCATGCATGCCTCAGGCGCAGACAACGAGACGGCCCATCCGAAATAGGCCCATCCAAATTAGGCCCATCCGAAGTAGGCCATTAGAACCCTCCCCCCACTCCACCTATTCCCCTCGCACTGTGGCCTCCCTCCCTCCATCGCCAGATCCCCCACTCGTCCCCCTCTGTCCGCCGCCACTGCACGCTGTCGGCGACTCCACCCCCGCCGCCCCCGCGCCCCTCAAACGGGATCGGCCGGATCCATCTCCTCAACTACCGCAGGATAGCGCAGGTACCCCAGTTTCTGTTCACGTCTCAATGGTATCCATGCTGATAATGCTAGGTAGATCGACTGAGTGTAGCAATTTTGTGCCACCAATCCACTTTTCTGGAAAATACTTGCTAGAAAACCATCTGAAACTTGTGATGCTTGCTACTGTATAATATAGGACTTTTCAAAGTTCTGTTATGATGGCACTATTGGACACATACAGTAGAGCTGCGTTTTTAGTTGTTATACTTTCAGTTACCATCACTGCTTGGGAAAGGCCTAATTGGATGCATTCAGGTCTGCAGTTGATAGTGTATCATCATAATGTAGGTGATGTGTTGTGTGATTCTTCATGCTGAGAACTTCAGCTTTTTCAGTTATAGTGAAAGGCTTCTGTATAAAAAAACTACTAAATGATCACAAAAACTTCTAGACAACATTTTGTATGATCTGACCAAAATTTGAACTAAATGATCACCAAAAGTTGAAGGATTTTGCATCACATCACAACCATAAGTGTTCTGCACCAGCATCATAACAATCACATAATTGCATAACAAAAGCAAACTTGTTCATCATTACAGAAGCAAACTTGTTCAACATAACAAAAGCTAACTTGTTCAACATGACTAAAGCAAACTTGTTCAACCACATAACTGCAAACTGAGACACATAATACCACAAACAACTCAATATCCCCAGTAGTAGGGGTCATCCCAATGATCCTCCGCCTCTTGACAGTACTCCAAACCTTCTTTGACAATTTCAATTTTCTTCCATGCCTCGTAGGTGACGTACGCATCTTTCGCTGTGTACTCGATGAGGTTGTTTGGCAGTGGGCTGTCCCCCCATAGTTTGTGGTCCAATTCCTTGTTGATCTTCTGCTTCATTTCCTTGTACGATGGGTGGATGAGGCTGGCTGCAAACTCAGCCAAAGCCTGCCACTTCTTTCCATTGTTTGGAACTCTCCATTTGCGCTGCATGTCGATGTACTTTTCGGGGTTGATCTCCAAACCAGACAATTTCAGCTTCTCCTTGTCACCTCCAATGGAGAAGCCAACAAAGGTGTACAGCTTCTTCTCCTGCAGGAGCGGGCGGAGTTCCTTGGGCCTGCATCAAATTAATCTGGTGCATCAAATTCATCTACTTCAAAAACTTCAGAAACTACTAATTAGACATAAAATTCAAAAATAGTATTGCATCTACTCCAGAACTTCAGAACTAGTATTGCATCTACTTCAGAACTTCAGAACTATTGCATCTACTTAAGAAACTTCAGAAACTTCAGAACTATTGCATCTACTTGAGAAACTTTAGAAACTACTAATTAGACAGAAACTTCAGAACTTCATAACTAGTATTGCATCTACTTCAGAACTTCAGAACTATTGCATCTACTTCAGAAACTTCAGAAACTACAAAACTACTAATTAGACAGAAACTTCAGAACTTCAGAACTAGTATTGCATCTACTTCAGAACTACAGAACTATTGCGTCTACTTCAGAAACTTCAGAAACTACTAATTAGACAAAAAGTCAGAACTTCAGAAACTTCAGAACTGGATGTTTTTACCATTTGGTTGCCACGGTGATGTGGTATACCAGGACGAGATCCTCCATGCATAACTGTAGAACTGCAGACTTTTGCGGAGGTTCGTCTTCCCTCGTATACTCGACATCAACGCCGATCAACCGAGAAAGCATGCCGCTGAGCCTCCTCCTGATCTCGCGGATCCTCTTGTCGGCTTCGTCTGGATTGCTGGTGCATACAACATCCAGCTTCTCCTTCTTCAGGTGGATATCAACCATGAGCGGCACGGTGTAGTCCTGCTTCTGCCCGGGGACCGGAACATCGTCGTCGACCAGCAGCGGCTCCTTGCTAGACGCCTCACCTTGGTGATGCTTGGCAGACGGAGGGGAGTTGCTCCATGATGCCTCCGCCATTCTCTTGGCAGACGGAGGGGAGTTGCTCCACGATTCCTCCGCCATTGCCCTCCTGGCCAGATATGGTGGAGGAAGAGGGGAGTTGCTTGATGGTGGAGGCAGAGGGAGGCAGAGGGAGGAAGATGGAGCGGCAATGGAATGAGGAGGGAGGCAGAGGGAGGCAGATTGAGCGGCAATGGAATAGGAGGGGTGTTCCCTGCATCGTGGGGAGTTCCCAGTGGAGGGGAGTCATGGGGAGTTGCCAGTGGAGGGGAGACGTGGGGAGTTGCCTCGAAAACTCAAACGTCCTGCCCTTTGGCCCTCAAAAAATCTGTAGGGGAGACGTGGGCCCTTTGGTTTATCCTGTTTCTGAAACAAAACAAAAAAAATAACAGCCATATTTTGCTCTCACTGCAACCATATTAAGAGATCAAAAATGGCACCAAAAAGTCAGTGCAGCCATCCTAAATGGCACGAAAACAGCACCAAAACAACATCAGCCAAAACAGCAAAAAATGCATCCATCGATCGTTCTTTATTTTTTCTAACATTCCGTGTTCTGTGCAGTGAGATAGACACAACGCTACAAATGCAAGCTGACAACGCCCGCGATTTCATGACCATCAGGACAGACGGCGGCTTCATCCACGCTCCGGTCCCATGAGTCGAGTCGAAAGTAGTGATGCTATGTGTAGTTCTGAAACATTGATTGGCTCATGTTGTAATTAAACTTTAATGAATTGTATGTCTCTTTGGTTTGGACAGTCGTTCAACTTAGATGTAATCGATGCTATTAATGTCTTGCTTTTCTCTTCCGATCCTTTTGTTGCATACTTATTTATTGCTTATGTATTATCTGTTATTTGGCTTGTGCATAGAGATGCCGTCGTATGTCGTGTACAAGGGTAAGGTTCCCGGAGTCTACGACGACTGGGAGGAGTGTCGGAGACAGGTTCACCGTTTCAGCGGTAACAGTTACAAAGGGTACACCACTAGGGCGGAGGCGGAATCTAGATACGCCCGCTATCTAGCGGGAGAGAGGAGAGAGCGTTGGAGGAAACGGATGAAGACCAGTTTCATCGCGATGATGCTCATCGTGATGACCGCAACTCTCTTCTATGTGATGGTAGTTTAGATGATCGATATCGACTTGTAATGTGAAGACAAACTCGCTAATCGCGGTCTCGAGACTTGTAATGTTCTATCTTTGTTCGGTCTTTTGAATTCGGAGACTAATATGATGAATTGTATTCGGAGAGCTATCTTCTATTGTATTCGATGAATGTGTTGTTGCTGTGTGGTGTTGTCTATATTCTGTCCAATAATATATTTTGTAACCCGTGAAAATATCAGAAATGTGCATTTCTTCGACCACCTCTAAATCACCTCAGTTTTGACACACATGATCTCTTCCACAAACAAAACTAGGTTTCCAAGTTTTTTTATTTTTTTTGAATTTTTTTGAATTTATAATGCCCTCTAGACTGACTGCTGAAAACATCGGTCTATGCCTCAAGGGGGCATTGTAAAATAATTTTTTTCAAAATTTTCTTGCATGCACATGTTTTGCACATGTGGGTGACCATGTACAAGAAAAATTGGGTGATTTGGAGGTGGTGGAAAAATTCACGTTTTTTCAAAAACTGGCTTAAGTTAGACCAAATGGTCCCTCCGGGAATGCGGGCATTTTTTCGACCACCTCCAAATCACCTCAGTTTTGGCACACATGATCTCTTCCACAAACAAAACTAGGTTTCCAAGTTTTTGTATTTTTTTGAATTTATAATGCCCTCTAGACTGACTGCTGAAAACATGGGTCTATGACTCAAGGGGGCATTGTAAAATAATTTTTTTCAAAATTTTCTTGCATACACTTGTTTTGCACATGTGGGTGACCATGTACAAGAAAATTTGGGTGATTTGGAGGTGGTGGAAAAATTCACGTTTTTTTAAAAACTGGCTTAAGTTAGACCAAATGGTCCCTCCGGGAATGCGGGCATTTTTTCGACCACCTCCAAATCACCTCAGTTTTGGCACACATGATCTCTTCCACAAACAAAACTAGGTTTCCAAGTTTTTATATTTTTTTGAATTTTTTTGAATTTATAATGCCCTCTAGACTGACTGCTGAAAACATCGGTCTATGCCTCAAGGGGGCATTGTAAAATAAATTTTTTCAAAATTTTCTTGCATGCACATGTTTTGCACATGTCGGTGACCATGTACAAGAAAATTTGGGTGATTTGGAGGTGGTGGAAAAATTCACGTTTTTTCAAAAACTGGCTTAAGGACCAAATGGTCCCTCCGGGAATGCGGGCATTTTTTCGACCACCTCCAAATCACCTCAGTTTTGGCACACATGATCTCTTCCACAAACAAAACTAGGTTTCCAAGTTTTTGTATTTTTTGATTTTTTTTGAATTTATAATGCCCTCTAGACTGACTGCTGAAAACATCGGTCTATGCCTCAAGGGGGCATTGTAAAATAAATTTTTTCAAAATTTTCTTGCATGCACATGTTTTGCACATGTGGGTGACCATGTACAAGAAAATTTGGGTGATTTGGAGGTGGTGGAAAAATTCACATTTTTTCAAAAACTGGCTTAAGTTAGACCAAATGGTCCCTCCAGGAATGCGGGCATTTTTTCGACCACCTCCAAATCACCTCAGTTTTGGCACACATGATCTCTTCCACAAACAAAACTAGGTTTCCAAGTTTTTGTATTTTTTTGAATTTTTTTGAATTTATAATGCCCTCTAGACTGACTGCTGAAAACATCGGTCTATGCCTCAAGGGGACCTGCATGCAAGAGTCGGGGACCTGCATGCAAGAATCGGGGACCTGCATGTGAATACTGGCACAGCGGCTGCCGCCCGATTTGCATGCAGCGAAGACACTACTAGGAAAAGGCATGCTAGTGGCGCACCGAATTTGCCTTCTAATGGCGCACTACTGGTGCGCCACTGGCATCACGCCATTAGAATTAAATTCTAATGGCGCACTACTGGTGCGCCATTAGTATCTGGTGTTCTAATGGCGCACCGCATAGTGCGCCATTAGTATAGCCTGCAGTGCGCCATTAGAATGCCTCCCAGGGGCCATATGTACAAATGTGCTTTGGCATTCTAATGGCGCACGAGCAGCTAATGCGCCATTAGTGTGATGATCACAGTGCGCCATTAGTGTCTTGTGTGGTGCGCCATTAGTATGAATATTAGGTTTTATTTTTTTTGCTTTTCTGATTTTTGCACAGGTTACAAAATATATTATTGCATAGAATATAGACAGCAGCACACAGCAACATCAGATTCATCAAATACAATAGAAGATTAGTCTCCGAATACAATTCATCATATTAGTCTCCGGATTCAAAAGACCGGACAAAGATAAAACATTACAAGTCTCAAGACCGCGAGTATCGAGTTTGCCTTCATATTACAAGTCGATATCGATCATCTAAACTACCATCACATAGAAGAGAGCTGTGGTCATCACGATGAGCATCATCGCGATCAAACTGGTCTTCATCCGGTTCCTCCAACGCTCCCTCCTCTCTCCCGCTAGATAGCGGGCGTATCCGTTTCGGCCTCCGCCCTAGTGGTGTACCCTTTGTAACTGTTACCGCTGAAACGGTGAACCTGTCTCCGACACTCCTCCCAGTCATCGTAGACTCCGGGAACCTTACCCTTGTACACGACATACGACGACATCTCTATGCACAAGCCAAACAACAGACAATACATAAGCAATGTGTAAGTATGCAACAAAAGGATCGGAAGAGAAAAGCAAGACATTAATAGCATGATTCATGGTCCTACTAATAAATAGCATCGATTACATCTAAGTTGAACAACCGTCCAAACCAAAGAGACATCCGAATTCATTAAAGTTTAATTACAACATGAGCCAATCAATGTTTCAGAACTACACATCACTACTTTCGACTCAACTCATCGGACAGGAGCGTGGGTGAAGCCGCCGTCTGTCGTGATGGTCATGAAATCACGGTCGTTGTCACCCTGCATTTGTAGCGTTTCATCTATCTCACTGTTGGACGGTTGATATCTGAGGAAGAACTGCCCCGCGGTATGAAGGACATCTTGATGGATGATGTCCGCAAACTCCGACTGGATGCGAAAGAATTCTTGTCTGAGGTCCGCGTCCTAGACTGCCGACAAGCTCGCGGCCCAATCTTTGAGATTATCTGGTAGCAGAAGGTGATGATGGTCCCTTACGATCGCCCGCATGTGATGGAGGGCGTAGTAGGCATCCTTCTGACCGCCAGGCGGCTGCTTGACGCAGCAGAACTTCGTATTGTGTGAGAAGATGTGCTTGCCGTACTTACAAACTGGCCTGGTGAAGGTGCCTCCAGATTGGGCGTAGCCGGGGAGAACATCATCAAGAACTTTCTTCACATTTGTGTAGTCTATCATGGAGTTACGGTTCGGGTCGAAATACGTGGCCATGGAATATTTCGGGCTTAAGAGGATGAGTGTGCAATGTGTGTCACTGCACAGAACACGGAATGTTAGAAAAAAAAGAACGATCGAAATCTAAGAAATCATATGTTACGGGGCGGTTAAGGGATGACTTACTCGGGAAAGTAAGGCACAAGGAAGTTATCCTTATCTGCGTTTGCCAGAATGACGCCTTCGAGGTGTGAACTCGCAACTTGGCGGTCCCCAGCGCTGCTCAAGTGCTTGGCACGCATGTACAAGGGGTCAACTATCACGATGTCCGGGGTATTGTCTCTAATGATCCGCATCTGCATGCTCAGCGAAAACAGCCGAACGAAGGTGTAGTGCAACGGATGAAGGTTAAACATAGCAAAGATGTCATCAAACCGCAGGACGATCATACCCCCGATGTTGCCATCCACAAAGCCCTTGCTCTCTGGCACCTTGGCCGCGAAAACCGGGTATGCCACATCCTTCTCTCTGAGACGCCGCTTCTCCAAAATCAGAACACTGTCGTGCAGACTCCGCATAGCACCGGTTGCAGCATTCAGCATATTTGGCGGTAGCATCGCCCTACCCGCCACATGCACCCTCCTCGAGATATCCTTAGGTGAAGGTGGCCCGTCCTGAGCACGGATCGAACTCGATGTCGGCTGGCTCGCACCGGCGCCCTTGTTAGTCTTTCGTTTCCGGCCCTTCTTCTTGATCTCCTGTAATGGGACCGTGTTCTGCTCACAGACCGCCTTCTTCAGCGTGTTGGGGCTGATAATATTTCGCGCCTCAGCTATCTGAGGCTCGGTGAAGGCGGGAGCTGGAGGCGTGTCCTGAGAACTGAACGCCAGACGATGCTTGTTGCAATTGGATTTCTCCGCCGTACCAGCTAGATCGCGGTGGTCTTGGTTGGGTTCTTGAGAAAGAGGCCCGCAGAACTCGTCAGCGTACCCATGTTCGGCAAAGTACTTATCAACTTTGGTAAATGTACCGTCGTTGTTGTCGTCGCCGTCCGGATCCTGTGCCATAGGGCTGTCCGGATCCTGTGCCATAGGGATGTCCGGCAGGTCCGGTAGCGTTGCGGCGTTCTTGCCATGGCTTGGTGCCGGCACGACTGGCGGTCTTGTCTGTGGGGTGGTGTCCCCCGCCCCCAAACGAATCTGGCTCTTCGGCCACAGCAGGGGCCAGTTTACGCAGGTGCCGAGGGTCATCTCATCTTCTTCGTCGGCCCCAGCGGGTCGAATCGGAGGTAATAGCTCGTCGCAGCCTGGCAGCACCCGGACCACTTCAACCCTATACATTGTGGTTGGCATCGGATTACCGTGGAACATGGGGTTGCCCGGTTGAACGATTCTGCCCTTGGCGACATCGACCAACTCCGCGCCCACGAAGTGCAGAAGAGTGCAAGGAACGTCGGCGGTGCCCTGGAAAAACATGTATAGGGCGTCAGGGATGCCCAGTCAAAGGCAAGGAGATGAAGTCATCGGCCGAGAGGCTTAGTTACCGTGATGCCGTCGAGCTCGGCTAATGTCGAGGCACCGCCAACGGCGGGCATGCAACTGACGGAGGGGGCGCTTGCTGGCGAGGTGCCGGTCGGCATACACCCGGGTGCATTAAGCTCCAATGCCCGTGCCGGTGCCGGAGACACGAATACCGCCTCCGCCGGAGACACCAATGGCGCCGCCGCCGGAGACACCAATGGTGCCGCCGCCGGAGACACCAATGGCGCCGCCGCCGGAGACACCAATGGCGCCGCCGCCGGAGACACCAATGGCGCCGCCGCCGGAGACACCAATGGTGCCGCCGCCGCGCTGTGCGAGTTGCTGGCCGTGAAGCTGGGAACCGGGGGAGGCCCCTTTTGGCCGCCCGCAATCCACGTCGTCAGCCCATGAATCAACGTAGGCACCATGGCGTTGAGCGTCGTTCCAAGTTGTTTTTGCACTTGCTCATGGACAAGCTCCGGAATCCGCGCCACTTGTGCCTTGAGTTCTTCAACCTCGCGCATCTGGCTTTCCGAGCTGGTCTTTTTCTCCTTCTGCACACCAGCGGTATAGTATGACCCCCATTTTGTGGACAAGCCTTTGCCGGCCACACGACCAGCTGACGTCGGCTTATCGAGCTTATCCTTCTTTTTCATTACGTTCAACGCCCTATTTAAAGGGGTGTCAAAAGGGGAGCTCTTAGACGACCCCGCGCTACTGCTTTCATTGTCCTGCGAAAGGAACATGAACCATTTAGAAATATTGGGGATTAATTAGAGTGCAACCATATGGAGCTAATTACGCGGGGGTGTATTCCTTACCAGAATAAGCTCAAGCGCCCTGGTCTTCGGATCCGTGGTAAGCTCCTTTGTTATCGGGTCCTCCTTGTACCGGGACCTGACATAGTTCCTGGTCTGCTTGTCACCGCTGTATTTCTCGAAGCGGGGCGGTAGGCCTTGCTCGGCACGCTCCGCGTCCTCCTTGTCCCATATAGGCTCCGCCACTCTATAACCGCCGGGACCGAGTTTGTGTTCCCCTAAGTTCAACTCCCGCATTTCTTTCCCCCACTGACTTGATTCGGAGGTTGCGGGGCTCTGGCACTTGATCTTGAACTCCTTGTACTCATCTTCGCTCATCAAAGGATATTTCGCCTTGATCTTGTCATAACTATCACCTTTATCAATCATTCTCTTCACCGCGCTTCTCCAAGTAGACAGGGCCGTGCTCATCTTCGTGAGGGCGGCATTGTTCACTTTATTCCCTGAGAGGCGTGTGTTTTCAAATTCGGCGGGGAACTTGTATCGTTCGTGCAGCTTCGTGAAGAGGAGGTTGCGCAAATTCCCTCGGTACTTATGCCTAAGGTTCTCGGTGTTGATCGAGACGGTGCTCCGGAGAATGCACCCGAGCTGAACCGAGTACCCCTTGACTATATGTTTGGGCTCCGTTGGATTCCCGTCGGAGTCCACTTGAGTGAATTCCTCCTTGACGGTGCGGAGCGCATTCGGGCACCAGTCCTTCCTTTGCTTCTTCGGTTGGCTGCCATCTGTGTGTGCGCCGCCACCATCTGTGTGTGCGCCGCCATCATCAGTGGTGGCATCCTCGGCGGCACCATCAGTGGTGTCATCCCCGACACCACTAGGGGTTGTGTAATCAGGATCGGTGTCTTCCGCGGCGTCATCATAGCGGTGAGGTTGTTCCTCCATCTCTTGGGACAGCTCCCAGAATTGCTTGCCGCCCGAACCACCGGCCTCATCGTTGTGGGACATGTTTCTCTCTAAATAGGAAAAAAGTTTGGTCAAAAATATGGTTATTGTCAAGGAACAAGATCATGGTCTCATGATTTAGGGTTTGTCGACACCGAGGCACCCTAAAAGCCTAAGCTTTCATCATTTAGGTTCTCATCGACACCGAGGCATCCGGGGCAACCAAGTTAAGTTTTCATCATTTAGGGTTTATCGATGCCGAGGCACCCTAGGTTGGGCCTAATCTTGGCTCTATTGCCACCTATGTTGGGTTTATCATCTAGGGTTTATCGATGCTAAGGATAATTCTAAGTTGGGCCTAATCACTTGGCTCTATTGCCACCTATGATTTAATGCAGCAAGAATGGCAGGGCAGTTGATCCTACTTAACTAAGTACTAAGATAGCCCGGCCCATGCATTAGTCGCAAGTACCCCATATGTCCTATTTTTAGCAAAGTCATGCTAAAATTCACGGAAAATTTCAGCATGACCTTTGCTAAAAATAGGACATATGGAGTACCTGAATTTGCCAGAACGGAAGTTAATCGACATTCCGGCAAACTCAAGGGCCTCTCGGGGTACCTGCAAATTCATCACGACACGATGGTCGGAGACAAAACCCAGCCACAGACCATATGGTCCTCTGCTTTCATATGGACAAAAATCAGCTCAACTTATGTGAGCTTCCATTCCAGATATAATATGTCTCCCAACAAAAAATCATCAATAGTTTAGAAAGTCTGTACAAACACAGAAAGAATGACAAATGTATTTTTACAGATCATGGCTCAGAGTCATAAACATCTATGGACCAAATATAGTAATGGATACAGCAGATTAGTCTTATGATTTTACTTGTTCGGTATAAAATAGCTTATGCTTTCCTTACAGTACATGTCCACATTTGATATGTCCTTTTTGTCTGTCCTGCTTTTTGAATCAACCGTATCGAGCAATACTATGGAATTAGTCAAATAATTGTGCATGTTTTGACAATAGGATGAATGCAAAAGAAAATCAAATGGTTGTGGCAATCTGTCCATCATCATGACTGTTGACAGTCGCCACACCCACTGTTGGACTTCGATCTAGCACAAAGGGGGTGTATAAGAGTAGATATGGATGGTGTGGTCTGGCACAGATAGCAGTATAATCATCTTAATCTTGTAGTGTAATTTTTAATCCGTGGCAGCAAACGGGCATTGTGCTAGTCTAATAAGAATACACATTGTTGAACTTCATTGCTGGAATTAATGGTTTACTATCGGGATGTGCCTTGGGAGCATCGCTTATCAAGTGAAAACATAAGACACAAACTTGTAGCTGTATGTGTTTTGCCAAGAAAGGGTGCAACAAGAAATATTTTCATGGAATATTCCATGTGACGCAATGTAAAAGCATCTTAGGTTAGCGTTCTATTGATCTGGAAAGCACATGCATGTAGTACAACCGGAAACAAGAAAAATATCCATGTGACAGGTTAAGTTGCCTGCAAGTGTGAGCAAGTGGCTGAAAGAAATAGCAGACGGCGACCTAGGACAGAGTACCAGTCGGCAGCGTTCACATGCCACGCCATCTCACATGAGCTGGTACTGGTAGATGAACATTAGCGCTCCAGCACAGCAAATTGAGCTGTTGGAGTATTTTATACGTACGTCTAGGACAAGACACCAACAAGTTTGTGCGGGTCGTGGGTTCCTAGGATGAACGAATCTTCACTGCCAATGACACCAACAAGTTAATATAAATGCATCTTGTCTGATTAGTGGGCATAGATTAACAGAGTGGCAAGATGCTGTCGAGTGTCGACCCCCACCGCTACGCCCCAGCGGCATCTCTATTAGTACTCAATGACAAACGCTGGCTGTAAGCAATTGTTTTCTACACAAATATTGTTCATTAGTTTTCCGTAATTCGCTCGTTACAAAGGATTTTTATTATCTTGATTATATCTTCGGTTAAGTACTTAGACTTCGTCACTCTATATAGTAGAAGAAGTGGCTTGATAATATGTGTCCTCTAATGTTCGTTTCTTACGGCCAAGGCGTTTTGCCTAACTTCACAAATAAACTAGCTGAATGCAATAACGTGATACAAATATTAAAGAAATAAGAACCCTGGTCGTGTCAAATACAGTGTAAAGGCATCCTCGGTTTAGCGTGTCTACTGATTTTGAAAGAAGATGCCTTACCACTGGAAATAAAAATGGCAGAATCCATTTGACAGGCTGAGTTGCCAGCAAGAGATAGCAAGCACGTAGCTAAAAGAAATAACAGGCAGAGCAGCAGGCAGAGTACCTGGCAGTTGCGTTCAGATGCAGATATACTTAATTAACATGATTAGCCTTAGACAGATCTGAGAAGACTTGAACTTCATTGAGGTCCTAAGAAACTAACTTTGCGAACCATGGCCTCGCGTTAACAAGCTATGCGCTGGAGTATGCTTCC
Source organism: Triticum aestivum (assembly GCF_018294505.1). Classification (NCBI taxonomy): domain Eukaryota; kingdom Viridiplantae; phylum Streptophyta; class Magnoliopsida; order Poales; family Poaceae; genus Triticum; species Triticum aestivum. Next base: position 773,649,727 of record NC_057797.1, on the reverse strand, counting down.
ACACGAGCCATGAATGAATAATTGGACGTGCCTCTCACATTAACGAATCTTCCAAATTAGCTAGATTATGTCCCATGGAATATATGGGTCGACTACAGTCTTCAGCAGTAGTACTATCAAAAGAAAGGAAAGAACAGTAGCAGTAGTACTACTACTAGCTAGCTAGCTAGCTGGTACTGATCTAGCTTCTGCATGCATTTCTCTGAATTTTGTTATACTTAAACACTACAAGGAATTATACTTTGTCATAGCTATTAGTCTTTGGACTAAGGGGCACTAGCACACTAGTAAGTGATAGGCAACCATCCTACATGGAAATGTGAAGAGTTACATGGATGAGTACCAGCTCTAAGTGAAGGCTCAATGGATTCAAGATCAACCGACTGATGTTGCCCAAACCTGCAAGGAAAAGAGACAATAATGATTTCGAACTGCTTCTGATGGCATACATAAGCATAAGTTCAGTCCCCCAAATCAAGTACTCCATCAGATTGGGATACTACTCTAGATTAGTGTAGCCACTATCTAACAAAAAAATTCAGAACTGAATTTCAGAGTACTCTAAATGTTGTGTGCCCTAGTATTTCTGTGTTCCCTTGCATTTTTATAACATTTAGTAGCATGACAATTTTATCATGTTGAAAAAAATTCAGTAACATGAATTTGGCTAAGCCAAGCATGATCTTGCTTGCATTGCCGCCTTTGCTACATGAAGCAATAGGGTAGGTTCAGTTTCACTGAATTTTTGAAACTATACATCATTTGCTGAATTTTTGCTCTACATCACTTGCTCTTTGTAAATTATTGCATATATCCAGTGACTGAATTTTTGAAACTATAGGTGAACCTCTTCAGGAAACGCAAAACAGTTAACTGAAACTATCTAAAATAGTTAAATCCACTTGATGCTTACCTAATGCAGGCCAACAGAATGAAATGAACTACGAATTTGTTCTCTGAAATACATGTAGGCCAACAGAGAGGATGTTCTTACAAGGGAGCAAGAAGCCTGCCGCCATGGCCCTAGGGTTTGCAGGTGAGGGGGGTGGAGGAGAAGGGAGGAATCACCATGCATAGGTTGGGGAGGGAGGAAGGATGGAGAGGGAGGAAGAAGGAAGGAGGAGAGGTACCTGGGTAGGCGCGGCCGGTCGCCGGAGGGGTCAGTGTCGGGGTTGGGGTTGGGGTCGGCGGCGGCGGCGTCGTCGAAGGGATGCCTCAGTTGGCCGTGGGAAGGCCGGCGGCCGCGGTCGTCGTCCTGCACCCCGTGCCCGGACTGAGGAAGACGCCGGCGTTGAAGCTCCGGCAGCGGCTGGGCGTCGGGGGGCGACGGCGCGGGGGCAAAGTTAGGTCGAGTGGGGGGGGGGGGGGATCTGGCGAGGGAGGGAGAGAGGCCAGAGGGGAATAGGTGGAGGGAAGCTTTCTAATGGCGCACCACCCCTCGGTGCGCCATTAGAATTTTGTTTTAACCTAGCCTAGTAGCCATATCTACAGCCCAACCCTATCTACAACAGAACCCACGCACTAGCCCGATTGGTCAGCACGCAGCACACACACACCAGGAGGTCCTGGGTTCGATTCCCAGGATCCCCAATATTTTTTTTATGCATTTTAAATGGTGTTTTTTATATTTATTTGTGTTTAAATATGTTCAAACTTGTTTAAATCATAACAGTAATATTTTTTATGCATTTTAAATGCTGTTTTTTATATTTATTTGTGTTTAAATATGTTCAAACTTGTTTAAATTATAACAGTAATATTTTTTATAAAAATAGTAAAAAAAATTTAAAAAATTTGTTCAAAAAGTGCGGGTGCGGGGGGCCGGGTGCTCCGGCGGTGGAGCGGGGGAGGGTTGCGATGGGTGGAGCTAGCGGGGGAGGGTGCGGGTGCGATCGAGATGGAGGGGGATCGAGATCGAGATGGAGGGGGAATCGAGATCAAGTGTCCTCATGAATTCAAAAAGTGCCCATGAAATTTAAAAATATTCATGATATCAAAAGGTGCCCATGAAATACAATCGAGAAATGAAGACTATGATTTAAATACAATCGGTCTTAGCTAGCTATCTGTTCACAATCTTCTTGCCCTTCTTTTTCGCAAACGGAGTTCTTCTGTGGAACGGACGTCCTTTAGGTAGGGTGGTCCTGCTTCTTCTTGTGGTGTGTGCTGCTACTTCATCATCGTCGTCATGTTCGATCTTCGGGTCGCCGTACTTGTCGAAGTCTTGCTCATTGGCTACTCCATCCATTCCGATGATCTTCCTTTTGCCTCTCCTCACGACAACACGACTGGGCTTTGGCGGTCAGTAATGAAGAAGCATTGGTCCACTTGGGAAGCCAGTACCCATGGCTCATTTTTCGCGGTGACGTTTGCGCCTGCGGTCTTGGATTTGGCTTCGGGTATAACCATGGTGGTGAAATACCGGTCTTCTTTTATGACGTTTTTGGCCCATCTGACACGGAACATCGGGACCTTCTCTCCAGCGTAGCTCAGCTCCCAGATCTCCTCGATCCTTCCGTAGTATCTGTCCTTGTCGTTACCGGTGTAGGATTCCATCGTTACCCCGGAGTTCTGATAACCATCGCTCTTCATGTCCTTGTCCTCGGTGTAGAATGTGTAGCCGTTGATATCATATGCCTCATAGGTCATCAGGTTGTGCTCGGCGCCCTGTGACAAGGCGAATATGAGTTGTCCTTCCGCGGAAGAATCCTCATGTAAAGGGTACGACAGAAGCTTCTGCTTGAACCAACGCGTGAAACATGAGTTGTGCTCTTTGAGTATATCTCTGTCCGTCCTCTGTTGGCCTCGGTCATTGTACGTCTTCTTAATAAAGGTTTTGTGCTCTACCACCCAAGGATCGACCACGTCTATGTGTTGTAGCGCGACTAGGTTTGCTCTTTCAAAGTCGGCGAGTCGACCCTGGAAGTCAACATGCATTTCGCGGCGACCCTCATGGTGACCCCATCCAGCGAGCCTGCCGAGGTGCCTGTTGACGGGCAGACCAACGGGGTTCTCGATGCCTAGATAATTCGTGCAGTAGGAGATGCACTCTTCGGTCAGAAAGCCCCTGGCTATGCTTCCCTCTGGACGTGACATGTTGCGAACGTATCCTTTGATGACACCATTCATCCTTTCGAACGGCATCATGCTGTGCAGGAACGTCGGCCCGAGTTGGATGATATCCTCCACTATATGGACCAGCAGATGCACCATAACGTCGAAGAATGCGGGCGGGAAGTACATCTCAAGCTCGCATAGTATCACCACGATCTCTTCCTGTAGCCTTTTGAGTTGCCTCACGCCAATCGACTTCCGAGAGATGACGTCGAAAAAGTTGCATAGGCCAAATAGCGTTTCACGGACGTGCGCGTCCATGATCCCACGGATTGCAACTGGAAGTATCTGCGTCATCAGCACGTGACAGTCTTGAGACTTCATCCCGCTGAACTTCTGCTTCGCTGGGTCTAGGTATCTGATTATCTTCCCCGCGTAACCGTAAGGAAGTTTTACTCCTAGGAGGCAGGTGAAAAACTGCTCGATCTCCTCCTGACTTAGAGTGAAGCACGCGGGAGGGTAGTCATTTACGGTCTTCTTGGCCTTTTTGCCTTTGCGACGACTTTCCGTGTCCTGCTTCGCCTCATCATCATCATCATCATTAGCGTGAAGCTCCTGCCTGATGCCCATTGATTTCAAGTCTGCCCTTGCTTTCGGCCCATCTTTGATCCTCTCTGGCATGTTGAGCAGGGTACCAAGCAGACTCTCGCACACGTTCTTCGTGATATGCATGACATCAAGGCTGTGAGGCACACGGTGGATCTTCCAGTACGGCAAGTCCCAGAAAACAGACCTCGTTTTCCATACCTTCAGTAGCGGCTCTGGCGCCTTTCGCTTCTTTCCCGACAGTGGGCAGTCTTTCCAATTTTTCAACAGCTTGTCTATTTCCTCGCCGCTCCTCGTACACGGGCGTTTTCGGGGTTCGGTTTCACCATCGAACAGATCCTTGCGTTTCCTCCACGGGTCATCGTCGCGAAGCCACCTTCGATGTCCCATGAACACGGTTTTCGAAGACCCGGGATCTCTATCTAGCTGGCGATACGTTGTGTCATCCATGCACCTTACGCATCCAGAAAATCCGTGGACTACCTGCCCCGCGAGATATCCGTAACCGAGATAGTCGTGCACCGTCGTGAGCAGTGCGGCTCTCATAGGGAAATATTCTTTCTCTGCAGCGTCCCACGTATTGGCTGGCGTTTTCCACAGCGTGTCAAGCTCCTCTTTCAGCAGCCCCAGATATAGATTGATGTCGTTCCCTGGTTGTTTCGGCCCTTCAATTAGCATACTCATGTGAATGTACTTCCTCTTCATGCACAACCAGGGGGGAAGGTTGTACATCCACACAAACACAGGCCAGGTGCTATGTGTGCTTCTCTGGCTGCCAAACGGATTGACTCCATCGGTGCTCGCGCCCAGCACGATGTTCCTTGGATCGTTCCCAAATTCTGGGTATTCGAAGTTCAATGCTTGCCACTGGCTCGCATCCTTAGGGTGACTCAGCATCTTGTCTTTTTTATCTATCTCCGGATCATTTGCGTCATCTTCTCGCTTCTTCTCCTCCCTATCCGCGTGCCAACGCAGGAGCTTTGCTACCTTAGGGTCCGCGAAATACCGCTGCAGACAAGGAGTGATCGGAAAGTACCACACCGATTTTCGAGGAGCTTTCTTCCTCTTCTTGTATCGAGTGACGCCGCACACCGGACATATGGTAGACTCTGCGTGCTCGTCCCGATAAATGATGCAATTGTTCATGCACACATGGTATTTCACGTGCAGTAAATCCAGAGGACACACGATTTTCTTCGCCTCCTCGAAACTTGTTCCCCTTGGGAAGACGTTCGTGCCAGAATGACATGTTCTCGTCGAAGCATGCGTCGGTCATTTTGTGTTTTACCTTCATCTCCAGAGCCATGAGCGTTACTTTCAGGTGGGTATCCTCGGGCCTGCATCCTTCATACAATGGAGTAACCGCGTCTATCTCCAGTTGATCCAGCTTGGCTTTCTCTCGGGGGGCAGCTCTTGCGTTATCCGTCCGCTTGAGAAGCAGCTCTTGAATATGAGGGTCCTGCACCCAGCCTCCATCGTCGTCTGCTCCGGCATCTTCATCTTCATAATCATTCCCTTCGTCTTGATCTTCCTCATCATCATGTACGACATCTTCGACATGATGACTGTGTACAGCATCACCGTCGTGATCATGTCCTGGAGATTCTTCGTCTTCTCGCCCGCCCTCGCCACGGTGGTACTTGTCTTGTTGCCCTTCCTCATTTCTTGCCCGACCCCGGCCATGGACGACTTGATAGTCATCTTCATCACCTTGCCACCGATAGCCATCCATGAAACCACGCAAGAGCAAGTGGTCCCGCACCTGCCCGGAATCCGGGTCCGCAATAAGGCTCTTCAGCTTGCATCTTCGACATGGACATCTTATCTCCGTCTCGTTCTTTTGAAGCATCTAGGCCTTCGCGGAGCTCAAAAACCTATTCACGATGCCTTCAGTCATCGTGCGGACCATGGTCGCCTGCGGGGTAGAGCAAAACGATATGTTAGAACCAAGAAAAAATTTGGCATGACCTTCCCTAAAAATAGGACCAAAAAGAATGCATAGTGCCAAAATTCTCGCCGAAACGGAAATGAATCAAAACATTCCGGCAAAATATTGGCAACTATCGCATATTTCAAATACCGGTACCTTCAAACACAAACATATATGCAACACCACAAACACATGCAACACCACAAACATACATAGATCTAGCTAGGCCACAAAAAGTGCATGTGCACGTTGTTGGAGCGAGCTAGGGAGAAAAAAAAGTAGATCTATATCATGAAGATAGCTTTCCCTTACTTACCTATCAAAAAAAGGTAATTTCACCACTTAATTTTGTTGAATCTATGGTGGAAATGAGGTGAGGAGGAGGAGATGGCCGAAAGCTTGGAGAAGGAGGTGGATGGAATGAAGTGGGGAAAGTGAGTGGGTAGGTGTGGGCTGTCCAAAATATCTTGTTGGTCCCAGGTTACTAATGGCGCACCTGAAGGAAATATGCCCTAGAGGCAATAATAAAGTTATTATTTATTTCCTTATTTCATGATAAATGTTTATTATTCATGCTAGAATTGTATTAGCCGGAAACATAATACATGTGTGAATACATAGACAAACATAGTGTCACTAGTATGCCTCTACTTGACTAGCTCGTTTATCAGAGATGGTTATGTTTCCTAGCCATGGACAAAAGAGTTGTCATTTGATTAACGGGATCACATCATTAGGAGAATGATGTGATTGACTTGACCCATTCCGTTAGCTTAGCACTTGATCGTTTAGTATGTTGCTATTGCTTTCTTCATGACTTATACATGTTCCTATGACTATGAGATTATGCAACTCCCGTTTGCCGGAGGAACACTTTGGGTGCTACCAAACGTCACAACGTAACTGGGTGATTATAAAGGAGCATTACAGGTGTCTCCAAAAGTAGATGTTGGGTTGGCGTATTTCGAGATTAGGATTTGTCACTCCGATTGTCGGAGAGGTATCTCTGGGCCCTCTCGGTAATGCACATCACATAAGCCTTGCAAGCACTGCAACTAATATGTTAGTTGTGAGATGATGTATTACGGAACGAGTAAAGAGACTTGCCAGTAACGAGATTGAACTAGGTATTGGATACCGACGATCGAATCTCGGGCAAGTAACATACTGATGACAAAGGGAACAGCATATGTTGTTATGCGGTCTGACCGATAAAGATCTTCGTAGAATATGTAGGAGCCAATATGGGCATCCAGGTCCCGCTATTGGTTATTGACCGGAGACGTGTCTCGGTCATGTCTACATTGTTCTCGAACCCGTAAGGTCCGCACGCTTAAGGTTATGATGACAGTTATATTATGAGTTTACATGTTTTGATGAACCGAAGGAGTTCGGAGTCCCGGATGAGATCGGGGACATGACGAGGAGTCTCGAAATGGTCGAGACGTAAAGATTCATATATTGGATGATATGGTTAGGCCAAGGGGTCAAGCCCATGAGGCTTTAGATCGGTGCAAAAAGGAGTTTTGCGGAGGCCAGGGGGCCAAACGCCGGAGACCCTGGCGTCTGGCCCTGTGCCAGACGCCGAGGCCCATGGCGTCTGGGCCAGACGCCAAGGATTGTGGCGTTTGGTCCTGGAGTCCGAGTGGGACTCTTGCCTTTTGGGAAAAACCGACTTTGAGGAGGCTTTTGCTCCAAGTTTCGACCCCGGGGCTCAACATATAAATAGAGGGGCAGGGCTAGCACCAAAGAGACAACAAGTTGATCCACGTGATCTATTCCTTAGCCGTGTGCGGTGCCCCCTGCCACCATATACCTCAATAATACTGTAGCGGAGTTTAGGCAAAGCCCTGCTGCTGTAGTTCATCAAGATCGTCACCACGCCGTCGTGCTGACGGAACTCTTCCCCGACACTTTGCTGGATCGGAGTCCGGGGATCGTCATCGAGCTGAACGTGTGCTCGAACTCGGAGGTGCCGTAGTTTCGGTGCTTGATCGGTTGGATCGTGAAGACGTACGACTACTTCCTCTATGTCGTGTCATCGCTTCCGCAGTCGGTCTGCGTTGGGTACGTAGACAACACTCTCCCCTCGTTGCTATGCATCACATGATCTTGCGTGTGCGTAGGAAATTTTTTGAAATTACTACGAAACCCTACAGTGGCATCCGAGCCTAGGTTATTTATGTTGATGTTATATGCACGAGTAGAACACAAGTGAGTTGTGGACGATACAAGTCATACTGCCTACCAGCATGTCATACTTTGGTTCGGCGGTATTGTTGGACGAGACGACCCGGACCAACCTTACGCGTACGCTTACGCGAGACCGGTTCCCTCGACGTGCTTTGCACATAGATGGCTTGCGGGCGACTGTCTCTCCAACTTTAGTTGAACCGAGTATGGCTACGCCCGGTCCTTGAGAAGGTTAAAACGGAGTCTATTTGACAAACTATCGTTGTGGTTTTGATGCGTAGGTGAGATTGGTTCTTACTTAAGCCCGTAGCAGCCACGTAAAACATGCAATAACAAAGTAGAGGACGTCTAACTTGTTTTTGCAGGGCATGTTGTGATGTGATATGGTCAAGGCATGATGCTGAATTTTATTGTATGAGATGATCATGTTTTGTAACCGAGTTATCGGCAACTGGCAGGAGCCATATGGTTGTCGCTTTATTGTATGCAATGCAATCGCGATGTAATGCTTTACTTTATTACTAAACGGTAGTGATAGTCGTGGAAGCATAAGATTGGCGAGACGACAACGATGCGGAGATGGAGATCAAGGTGTCGCGCCGGTGACGATGGTGATCACGACGGTGCTTCAGAGATGGAGATCACAAGCACAAGATGATGATGACCATATCATATCACTTATATTGATTGCATGTGATGTTTATCTTTTTATGCATCTTATCTTGCTTTGATTGACGGTAGCATTATAAGATGATCTCTCACTAAATTATCAAGAAGTGTTCTCCCTGAGTATGCATCGTTGCCAAAGTTCGTCGTGCCCAGACACCACGTGATGATCGGGTGTGATAAGCTCTACGTCCATCTACAACGGGTGCAAAACAGTTGCACACGCAGAATACTCAGGTTATACTTGACGAGCCTAGCATATACAGATATGGCCTCGGAACACGGAGACCGAAAGGTCGAGCGTGAATCATATAGTAGATATGATCAACATAGAGATGTTCACCATTGAAACTACTCCATCTCACGTGATGATCGGACATGGTTTAGTCGATTTGGATCACGTGATCACTTAGATGACTAGAGAGATGTCTGTCTAAGTGGGAGTTCTTTAGTAATATGATTAATTGAACTTAAATTTATCATGAACTTAGTCCTGGTAGTATTTTGCAAATTATGTTGTAGATCAATAGCTCGCGTTGTTGCTTTCATATGTTTATTTTGATATGTTCCTAGAGAAAACTGTGTTGAAAGATGTTAGTAGCAATGATGCGGATTGGATCCGTGATCTGAGGTTTATCCTCATTGCTGCGCAGAAGAATTATGTCCTTGATACACCGCTAGGTGACAGACCTATTGCAGGAGCAGATGCAGACGTTATGAACGTTTGGCTAGCTCAATATAATGACTACTTGATAGTTTAGTGCACCATGCTTAACGGCTTAGAATCGGGACTTCAAGGACGTTTTGAACGTCATGGACCATATGAGATGTTCCAGAAATTGAAGTTGATATTTCAAGCAAATACCCGAATTGAGAGATATGAAGTCTCCAACAAGTTCTATAGCTAAAAGATGGAGGAGAATCGCTCAACTAGTGAGCATGTGCTCAGATTGTCTGGGTACTTCAATCACTTGAATCAAGTGGGAGTTAATCTTCCAGATAAGATAGTTCTCTAGTCACCATCACCAAGTTAGTAGAACTTCGTGATGAACTATAGTATGCAAGGGATGACGAAAACGATTCCCGAGCTCTTCGTGATGTTGAAATCGACGAAGGTAGAAATCAAGAAAGAGCATCAAGTGTTGATGATTGACAAGACCACTAGTTTCAAGAAAAGGGCAAAGGGAAAGAAAGGGAACTTCAAGTGGAAAGACAAGCAAGTTGTCACTCCTGCGAAGAAGCCCAAAGCTGGACCATGGCCTGAAACTGAGTGTTTACACTGCAAAGGAAATGGTCACTGGAAGCGGAAATGCCCTGAATATTTGGTGGATAAGAAGGATGGCAAAGTAAACAAGGGTATATTTGATATACAGATTATTTGATGTGTGCCTTACTAGTGTTTATAGTAGCCCCTGAGTATTTGATACTTGTTTGGTTGCTAAGATTAGTAACTCGAAACAGGAGTTACAGAATAAACAGAGACTAGTTGAAGGGGAAGTGACGATGAGTGTTGGAAGTAGTTCCAAAATTGATATGATCATCATTGCACACTCCCTATACTTTCGGGATTAGTGTTAAACCTAAATAAATGTTATTTGGCATTTGCGTTGAGCATGAATATGATTTGATCATGTTTATTGCAATACGGTTATTCATTTAAAGTCAGAGAATAATTGTTGTTCTGTTTACATGAATAAAACCTTCAATGGTCATACACCCAATGAAAATAGTTTGTTGGATCTCGATCGTAGTGATACACATATTCATAAAATTGATGCCAAAAGATGCAAAGTTAATAATGATAGTGCAACTTATTTGTGGCACTACCGTTTGAGTCATATCGGTGTAAAACGCATGAAGAAACTCCATAAAGATGGATTTTCGGAATCACTTGGTTATGAATCATTTGATACTTGCGAACCGTGCCTTTTGGGCAAGATGACTAAAACTCCGTTCTCCGGAACAATGGAACGAGCTACTGACTTATTGAAAATAATACATACCGATGTATGCGATCCAATGAGTGCTGATGCTCGTGGCAAGTATCGTTATTTTCTGACCTTCACAAGATGATTTGAGCAGATATGGGTATATCTACTTGATGAAACATAAGTCTGAAATAGTTGAAAGGTTCAAAGAATTTCAGAGTGAAGTGGAAAAATCATCGTAACAAGAAAATAAAGTTTCTGCGATCTGATCGCGGAGACAAATATTTGAGTTACGAGTTTGGTCTTCAATTAAAACAATGTGGAATAGTTTCACAGCTCACGCCACCTGGAACACCACATCGTTATGGTGTGTCCGAATGTCGTAACCGCACTTTATTTGATATGGTGCGATCTATGATATCTCTTTACCACTATCGTTTTGGGGTTATGCATTAGAGACAGCTGCATTCACGTTTTAAAATAGGGCACCATCTAAATCCGTTGAGACGACACCGTATGAACTATGGTTTAGCAGTAAACCTAAGCTGTTGTTTCTTAAAGTTTGGGGCTGCGATGCTTATGTAAAAGTTTCATCCTGATAAGCTCGAACCCAAATTGGAGAAGTGCGTCTTCATAGAATACCCAAAGGAAATTGTTGGGTACACCTTCTATCACAGATCCGAAGGCAAGACATTCGTTGCTAAAATGGATCCTTTCCAGAGAAGGAGTTTCTCTCGAAAGAAGTGAGTGGGAGGAGAGTAGAACTTGATGAGGTAATTGTACCTTCTCCCTTATTGGAAAGTAGTTCATCACAGAAATCAGTTCCAGTGATTCCTACACCAATTAGTGAGGAAGTTAATGATGATGATCATCAAACTTCAGATCAAGTTGCTACCAAACCTCGTAGGTCTTCCAGAGTAAGATCCGCACCAGAGTGGTACGATAATCATGTTCTAGAAGTCATGTTACTAGACCATGATGAACCTACAAACTATGAGGAAGCGATGATGAGCCCAGATTCCACGAAATGGCTTGAGGCCATGAAATCTGAGATATGATCCATGTATGAGAACAAAGTGTAGACTTTGATTGACTTGCCCGATGATCGGTGAGTCATTAAGAATAAATGGATCTTCAAGAGGAAGACGGACGTTGATAGTAGTGTTACTATCTACAAAGCTAGACTTGTCGAAAAAAGGTTTTTTGACAAAGTTCAAGGTGTTGAATACGATGAGATTTTCTTACTCGTATCGATGCTTAAAAGTCTGTCCGAATCATGTTAGCAATTGCCACATTTTATGAAATTTGGCAAATGGATGTCAAAACTACAATCCTTAATGAATTTATTAAAGAAGAGTTGTATATGATACAACCAGAAGGTTTTGTCAATTCTAAAGGTGCTAACAAAATGTGCAAGCATCTCAGAGTTGGAATATACGCTTTGATAAGTTGATCAAAGCATATAGTATTATACAGACTTGCGGTGAAGCCTGTATTTACAAGAAAGTGAGTGGGAGCACTACAGCATTTCTGATAAGTATATATGAATGACATATTGCTGATCGGAAATAATGTAGAATTATTCAGCAAAGCATGAAAGGATACTTGAATAAGAGTTTTTCGAAGAAAGACCTCAGTAAAACTACATACATATTGAGCATCAAGATCTATTGAGATAGATCAAGACGCTTGATAAGATTTTCAATGAGTACATACCTTGACAAGATTTTGAAGTAGTTCAAAATGGAACAGTCAAAGAAAGAGTTCTTGCCTGTGTTGCAAAGGTATGAAATTGAGTAAGACTCAAATCCCGACCACAGCAGAAAATAGAAAGAGAATGAAAAGTCATTCCCTATGCCTCAGTCATAGGTTCTATAAAGTATGCTATGCTATGTACCAGACCTATTGTATACCTTGCTCTGTATTTGACAAGGGAGTACAATAGTGATCTAGGAGTAGATCACTGGACATTGGTCAAGAATATCCTTAGTGAGGACTAAGGAAATATTTCTCGATTATGGAGGTGATAAAAGAGCCCGTCGTAAAAGTTATCTCGGTGCAAGTTTTCACACCGATCCAGATGACTCTAAGTCTCAATCTGGATACATATTGAAAGTGGGAGCAATTAGCTAGAGTAGCTCCGTGCAGAGCATTGTAGACATAGAATATTTGCAAAATACATACGGCTCTGAATGTGACAGGCCCGTTGACTGAGCTTCTCTCACGAGCAAAACATGATCACACCTTAGTACTCTTTGGGTGTTAATCACATAGCGATGTGAACTAGATTATTGACTCTAGTAAACCCTTTGGATGTTGGTCACATTATGATGTGAACTATGGGTGTTAATCATATACAGATATGAATATTGGTGTTAAATCACATGGCGATGTGAACTAGATTATTGACTCTAGTGCAAGTGGGAGACTGAAGGAAATATGCCCTAGAGGCAATAATAAAGTTATTATTTATTTCATTATTTCATGATAAATGTTTATTATTCATGCTAGAATTGTATTAGCCGGAAACATAATACATGTGTGAATACATAGACAAACATAGTGTCACTAGTATGCCTCTACTTGACTAGCTCGTTTATCAGAGATGGTTATGTTTCCTAGCCATGGACAAAAGAGTTGTCATTTGATTAACGGGATCACATCATTAGGAGAATGATGTGATTGACTTGACCCATTCCGTTAGCTTAGCACTTGATCGTTTAGTATGTTGCTATTGCTTTCTTCATGACTTATACATGTTCCTATGACTATGAGATTATGCAACTCCCGTTTGCCGGAGGAACACTTTGGGTGCTACCAAACGTCACAACGTAACTGGATGATTATAAAGGAGCATTACAGGTGTCTCCAAAAGTAGATGTTGGGTTGGCGTATTTCGAGATTAGGATTTGTCACTCCGATTGTCGGAGAGGTATCTCTGGGCCCTCTCGGTAATGCACATCACATAAGCCTTGCAAGCACTGCAACTAATATGTTAGTTGTGAGATGATGTATTACGGAACGAGTAAAGAGACTTGCCAGTAACGAGATTGAACTAGGTATTGGATACCGACGATCGAATCTCGGGCAAGTAACATACTGATGACAAAGGGAACAGCGTATGTTGTTATGCGGTCTGACCGATAAAGATCTTCGTAGAATATGTAGGAGCCAATATGGGCATCCAGGTCCCGCTATTGGTTATTGACCGGAGACGTGTCTCGGTCATGTCTACATTGTTCTCGAACCCGTAGGGTCCGCACGCTTAAGGTTACGATGACAGTTATATTATGAGTTTACATGTTTTGATGAACCGAAGGAGTTCGGAGTCCCGGATGAGATCGGGGACATGACGAGGAGTCTCGAAATGGTCGAGACGTAAAGATTCATATATTGGATGATATGGTTAGGCCAAGGGGTCAAGCCCATGAGGCTTTAGATCTGTGCAAAAAGGAGTTTTGCGGAGGCCAGGGGGCCAAACGCCGGAGACCCTGGCGTCTGGCCCTGTGCCAGACGCCGAGGCCCATGGCGTCTGGGCCAGACGCCAAGGATTGTGGCGTTTGGTCCTGGAGTCCGAGTGGGACTCTTGCCTTTTGGGAAAAACCGACTTTGAGGAGGCTTTTGCTCCAAGTTTCGACCCCGGGGCTCAACATATAAATAGAGGGGCAGGGCTAGCACCAAAGAGACAACAAGTTGATCCACGTGATCTATTCCTTAGCCGTGTGCGGTGCCCCCTGCCACCATATACCTCGATAATACTGTAGCGGAGTTTAGGCGAAGCCCTGCTGCTGTAGTTCATCAAGATCGTCACCACGCCGTCGTGCTGACGGAACTCTTCCCCGACACTTTGCTGGATCGGAGTCCGGGGATCGTCATCGAGCTGAACGTGTGCTCGAACTCGGAGGTGCCGTAGTTTCGGTGCTTGATCGGTTGGATCGTGAAGACGTACGACTACTTCCTCTACGTCGTGTCATCGCTTCCGCAGTCGGTCTGCGTTGGGTACGTAGACAACACTCTCCCCTCGTTGCTATGCATCACATGATCTTGCGTGTGCGTAGGAAATTTTTTGAAATTACTACGAAACCCTACAGCACCGTTGGAAAATGCGCCATTAGTAACCCTGGTTACTAATGGCGCATCAGCCTACGGTGCGCCATTAGTAGTTTTGCAAAAAAGTAAAAATAATAAGTATGTATACTAATGGCGCATCCCCTCTGAGTGCGCCATTACTAGTTTAAACTAGTAATGGCGCACTGTGCCACGATGCGCCATTAGTAGTTTTGCAAAAAAAAGAATAAAACAAAATTTACAGTAATGGCTCACTGCCTGCTTGGTGCGCCATTAGTAGTTATAGATAGTAATGGCGCATTATGGACCCGATGCGCCATTAGTATGTATGGGAAAATGGAAAAAAATAATAATTCATACTAGTGGCGCACCCTGTTTACGGTGCGCCATTAGTGTCTTCCACACTAATGGCGTATCACAAACAGGTGCGCCATTAGTATATAGTAGTGGCGCACTGCTTCCACGGTGCGCCATTAGAATCAATCCTATCTATAGCCCTTTTCCTAGTAGTGAGATGAACGTGCATGGAGGTTTTTCAAAGATTTCCAAGCACACCCCAGTGGGCCCGCTTATTTAAAAAATACGTGAGTCATTATTGCTCTGTAAATGAAGAATATGCATGATGATTATGAATATGCATGACAACCATGGTAAGGGTGAAGAATCATAGTGCCCAATTTGTCGAAATACATCATCATTCTTAAAGTTGGACATCAAATGATACACACAAAAAATGGAAACGAAAGATGTCGAACTAATACAGTAACATGGCAGTACAACCGCACTTCACTAAATTACTGTCACGATGAAATAGAATGTAAAGACCACGTCACACAAAGCTGAATGGCACATGACTTTCTCTGGCTCATCATCGGTTCATGCTGTATGTAGATATCACAGTTCAGCCTCGAGATCCTACACAAAAGAATACAATAAATCACATGGACATCAATTATGAGTAAAACACATGCAAAAAAAATATGAACATATTTCGTACCTCTAGCAATTTAGCGCATTTACGTCGATTGTGACCTGGTTTCTTGCAATAGCCACAGATATTCTGTGATCTTGACTTCTTTGTCTTTGCCTGCAGCCTTTTTTTCGGTGCACCTCATCCTGGCACATGCACAGGATCCAGAACCTTATCAAATTTCTGCGAGTGCGGCATCAACGGGCCAAACCTAATGCTGTTATGCTGAGCATTAGTTGACTCCTTGCTGTTAGCTTGTTCAAAACTTGATTGCTTGCCATGATGTTGTGCTTGCAAAAGCATCTTTAGACGGTGATAGTCCTCATCAGAGTGGCATGCCTGGAAACTTGCGGCGTGACTACAATTCCGCAACTCGCGGTACCTCTGCAGGCTTACCGAATAGTCATACATCTGGTTTTTTCTGGTAGCTGCGTATGCACATTTTGCATTCATAGTCCACCTAGTGGGAACGCAACAACCGGGCAGAATTGTTTGTTTTAAAATCCCCAATATGTAAAAAATGTGGGAACATGGTGTGCCTGCGCATTCCAGCTTACGGCAAGAACAACTCACCCTGTGCAAAAGACCTCCTTGCTCTTCAATGCGCACTCCAAACTTTTTATCCATTCTTTCCTGCTTGGACACAACATAAGTGGAATCTTCTGATCCATCTAGTATCTCTCTAATCTGACATTTGCTGACAGCATCTATGCTCCATAAGACCATCTTAAAGACACTAGGTGTGAAAACTATTGCGGCGTGTTTCTCAAGCGGCGAAGCATTTTCCTCTGTAAATGGAACGGACTGCAAGGCTTCGACGTCATGGAGAGCTTCGTTAATCCGTCGCGACGCAAGGCAACGCTCATAGTGCTCTAGCATTTCAAACAACGACATCTTACCCTCAAGATGCGTATGTAGCACAGAGTTCAAGCTCTCACTCCTCTGATTGCTGCTCAATCCTAGGAAACAACGCCCCTCAAGATATGGAGCACACCACAACTTTCTCATCTGATACATCTGATGCAGCCAAGACTCCTCACTGGTTACTTTATTCCGTTGTAAGAATTGTATCCATTTTATCTCATGCTCTTCAATGGAAGAAGTATCATAAATGAAAGATCTGAATTCCTCCTTTACGTCGTCATCATGCAGATGGCGTACAATGTTCTGCTGAATGTGCCATATACATAGTCTATGGTTTGAGTCTGGCCAGACCACTCTTATTGCTCTCTGCATTGCAAGGTCCCCATCTGTGATCACAGATATCGGATGCTTCTGTGCCATGCAATCAGAAAAGGTCCGCAACATCCACTCGTATGCCTGGCTTGTTTCAAGAGAAATTATACCACAGCCAAATATAACAGTGCTGCGGTGGTGATTCAACCTGACAAAAGGCACGAATGGCAGATTGTATTTGTTGGTTCTGTATGTGCTATCGAAAACAATGACGTCTCCGAAAGCCTCGTAGTCAAGTCGCGATTGACTATCAGCCCAGAACAGTCCCTTCAGATGGCCATGCTCGTCTACCAAGTACTTGAAGAAAAAATCCACATCTCGCTCTCGCCTCGCCATCATGTGCATGATCACCGTTTTAGCATCACCGAGACTGATTGTCTCCTGCTTATTAGCATGGCAGAAATTATAAATGTCCCTCTTTATGCATCCAATCTTATCAAATCCACCGTATTGAAAGCACAAAATATCCATAATACGGTATTTGCGGGTCCCACATTTTTCCATGTCCGCTTTCTGCTCATCGCTAATTCGTCTGTGCGAACGCAGCAGACAAGAAAGATCCCGTAGGGCTAGAGGATGGCTGTGCTCATCGATGAAATCCTTGACAAACCACCGACCGGTTTCCTCCTGTCTCTTAATGACCAATTTAGCATTACACCCAACACGAGTTAAACTTCGTGGCCTCCTCTTTCTATCTTCCATCTTTCTTTTCATGTGCTTATCTTCGCGAAACCCTTGACGACTACACACAATTTTCCTTAAAATTATGTATTTGTTGGATCCATCCCACTCAACGTAGCTTTTCCTCACACTAAAACCTTTTTCAAGAGCATATTTTTTGTAGAATTCATAGCCTTCAGCCTCACTATCAAACATCTTGCTGACAACATTTACATACTCGAACATACTCTCATCACTTGCATACGCCATGTCTTCCTGCATATGACATGTGAGGGAAACCAATCATCAACATCTTTCTGTTTATCAATGTTGCAGGTGTAAAATAGCTCATAGGCAAAGACAAGTGCATGGAAAAGACTTTGCTGGTTTGACATGTGAGGGAAACCAATCATCAACGTCCAACAAGTAGTATCTCATCTTCCTTTAAACTATATTTCATGCGCTATGCAAACCTAAAGTGATGATGACTTTAATAAACTAAATTAAGTGAACTATGGAACCAGTATCTCATCTTCCTTTAGTATATCTCATCTCAAACGTCAACATCTTACTTAAACAAACATGATGCGATTAGCTCAAGAGAAACTATGCCACGATGAAGCTTTCCATTCGTTGTTCTAGTCCGTGCCCGGATCTTGTGGGGTTGAGGTTGTACTGCATGCACGGTGGAGGGGCGCAACGGCCAAGAGAACGAGCAGAACGCCAAGCCGAATTCATACCTTAAGGATGGTATGCGCAAAGAGATGGGATCGCCCGCTGCGGTCGCCGCCGATTCAACCGGCGCAGATCCGGCCTTCTTCTTCTTCGGTGACGGCGTGGGGGGCTGGGGTTGGTTGGGTGGAGGACGAGGACGATGAATTTATTCCTCTCGCCGGGCAGGTCGAGGACGGAGAAGGTCAGGAGCGGCGAGCGGCGACGAATAGATTGGAGGAGGATTCTGAACTGGATCGAGTAGACATGGATCTGGTCCTCAGTTGATCGGTTCAAGAAAAGATATTTCCCCCTGGACCATTATGCCCTTATCGCAATTAACATATTAAATTTAATCAATTAAAATTCCCCGCAAGATCTGACGGCTAATAAAAATCAGACATGATCAGACATGTAAGTACTGCTAAGTACTCCGAGTACTAACCCAATCACCGTAAAACAGCTCATGTTCTGGTCGGCAAGAAATCAATATGCGTACTGGCTGTTGTACGTCTGCGTGAATCGATCAAGGCATCCGAGTTGGCTAGCAAGGTCATGGGCAGCTTGCTGGTGCTAGCTTCATGTTCCTAATCATCTGCAAAAAATGGATCGTGTCAGCTTGGTACGTCGTCGAGGTTACCTAGTCGGCATGCATAGCTACCCGCCTGTTTCTGCGGCCAGCGTGGAATCAATCAATCTGTATGAGCGTATTTGGTTTCCTGCATATAGCCCAGCCTCGCCTGTGCAGGAAGGAATTGGCCTGTTTGGTTTCCTACGTTTACTGTACGGTCTGATGGCATGAAACATAAAGCACCTCCAGGCCAGGCCCAGGGGAAACGGTCGAATCGGCAGTAGCTGGCAAGCCTGGCTCGGGCGAGGTAGGGGAGGGCGACGCGCTTCTCTCCTCGTGCGACCAGGGAGATGGCGCGATCTCTCCCGCGTCACCGAAAAATCGACGGGAGGATTTCGGCTTAGCTCCTGCCAAGTCCGCCCCTATTTAGCCCCCTCCCTCACCGCCCCAACTCCCGCCATCATTCTCCCTCCCTTCGAGCTTTCCGACCGACGCGCATCGGCACCGACGAGCAGGTAAGAGGCGCATCTTCATCGGCCGGCGGTCCATGGTGTTGGCGGTCCACGGTGTCGGCGGTCCTTCACCGGCCAACGGTGATCTTCTACGACCGTTTCCCCCTCGTCCTCGAGCTGCAGTCGTGGCCTCTGTGAGTTCAATCCCCCTTTCTCTCTATTCCTTCTAACTAGATCTGAGCTGCAACTAGGGTTTGATGTAGATGCATGGTTGATTAGTGCTCTGATCTGTGAGCTCATATGGTTGATTGCTATGCCGCGGTTGCAATTGATGGTAGGGTTAGATGTTCAAGCATGTGGTAGGCTAGATTAGTAGTAGAGTTTGAAGTTGAACCTTGTGCTTGTGTTGATTTTTGCTTAGATCTATGATTTGTAGCTATTGGTGGTCCATTTGTAACATGTTGTTTGTTGTAGATGTATGTTCCTGCTCATAGATTGTCCGGTATGCTTAGTATGATAGCGATGAACCATGTGCTTAGTATGATAGTGATGAAGCATGCTTGGTATGATAGTGATGAACCATGTACATGTATGCTCATGTTTTCATGGATTGTCTGGTATGTTGTGTGCTACGCTTACTGTCAATGCGTGTAACGATTGTAGGACAAGACCACGCAGACGCAAGATCCTAGTCAGACCCTTGTCCTGTCCGACAACCAGTTTGCTCCATCGTTTGTCGAGGACTCGCAACCTATGTCCGATATGGCACCTGATTTAGAGGTGTTCGCGTCTGATTCTGTCTATGTGCCAGTAGTGCTCGTTGAGCAAACTTCTCCTATGCAGCTGCTGCCGCTGCACTCAAGGTAGCAACAACAAAGGTAAAGAAGGATGATAGGTCGACAACATGAAGTGGCAGCCGTTCATGTCCACGTTCGTGTTGAACAAGATGTGCCAGCTCATCTCTAGTGGAGTTAGGACTGACAAGGGCTTCAAGGAGGTGCACTTGAACACCATTGTGAAGCAGGTGTTCGAGTTCTGTGGGCAGGAGGTGTCCTCCACCCAGGTGTACAACCACCTGAGGAAGTGGAGAGGTCGATGGATCCAAGTGTCCAAGCTGAGAGACCATAGCGGTGCCTCATGGGATGAGAACACTTGCTCCATACTTCTGGAGGCAGAGCACTACGCCGACCATGTCGCGGTTAGCTCACAGTCCTCTTCCTTTTCATACTGTCACCATTGCCTACTCCTAATCGCAACTAATAACACTTGTGTTTCATTCTTAGGACCACCCAAGGGACGCTGAGTTCCTCAACACACCCATACAGAACTATAGCCAGATGCAACACATCTTCTCCTTCGGGTTGGCAACTAGGAAGCATGCCATGGGCTCGGGGGAGCCTCTTGGTTCTCCCATGCCAGACTTCCCTGGGACCCTGGACGTCGAGATCCTTGATGGCCCTGACAAGCCCTTCGAGAAGCCCTTTGACAAGCCATTTGACCCCATCCATGATAAGAAGAGGAAGAGAGGAGGCCTGATGGAGGAGGAGATCAATGTCTTTTGCAGCATGACTGAGGCGGTGAAGGAGATGGCAACAACAATCAGGGAGTGCAAGCCCCTCGACGTTCACCCTGACCTATATAGAGCTGTCATGACCCAGGGTGGCTTCAGCGACGAGGCTCTCATGGCAGCTCTCAGCCACCTGCTTGACAACAAGGCCCAGGGTGTTGGGTCCGTTGCCATGGCAAACACTCACAGGGTGTTGTGGCTCAGGAGCTAGCTGGGCAAGCACTACTACTAGAGTAATGCTGCATGTGAGCTTGCATGATCCCTGACAGCGATGGCGGTGGCGACGATGACGACGATGATGATGATGACATACATTTTGTGTAGCTAGGGCTGGAAAACTGTTTGATGGTCTGTATATTTTTGTGAGGTGGTACATACTAACCCCTCACGATGATGGTGAACTTGTGGTGGTAGGACGACACCTTTTTTTGGATGTGGTGGTAGGATAGCACCATGGTAGTGCTAGGTAGAACTTGCTACGCCGTATGATCATGCTTTAATTCTTCTCTTCTGCTCCATTGTTGTTTGTGTGCTACTTTGCTTGCTACTTGTGTGCTCCATTGATTTGCTGCTTTAACTCTTGCTCTTGTGCATTGCTAGGGCAAGTGGTATGCCGTGTTCATCGGTAAAGCTCCAGGGGTTTACAGTTCACGGGAAGAAGCCAGTGCATAAGTGGCATCATATAGCAACAACGACCATAGAGGGTTCAAGACTAGGCAGGCAGCAGAACAAGCTTACTCCGACTGGGTGCGAAAGCACGGAGGCAACAATGTTGATAGTGCCAAGGTTGGAGGTGTCAAACTGGAAGGTGCTAAGGTGGATCATCAGTTTGGACTGGAGCTGAAGAACTTCATCATCTTCGTCCAGTTCATCGTCATTGCTGTGCTGTGGCGTTGATGTGTTAAGTCTGATTATTGTGGGTAAGTTCACCAACTAGGGTACAAGGTAAGTACACCATGTACGCCGTATGCAACCAAACGTCGTGTTCATGTGCCGCTTGAGCCAATGCAGGCAACCAACAAAGTGCACTTGCGTATTACCTAATGCAGAGACTCTAAATGCAGGCAACCAAACAATTTGAGATGTCGCATTTAGGGTTGTTTTTGCTCAATCAGGCTGGGTTGAAAAGTGTAGGCAATGCAGTTACTGTTCAAAACTTGAACCAAACACGCCCTATGCTGGTGGGAATCAATCTAGGGCATTGAAGTTGGGTAGCTACGTCCCCCGCCCAAGAATCAATTAGCCTTGCTAGCGGTTTTAAGTCTGTGCATTTTTGGCACGGGAGTTGAGTAGCTTTGTAGCTCAATCACTAGGAGAGTAGAGGATCTGCTAGGCAAATACAGCAGCGGCCTTGCGTGCAAGCTTTAGCTTGTTTTTTTTTCCTTTTGCCCCAAGAGGTGGAAGGGGGGGGGGGGGTCTTGCGTGTTGGCTTTTCTTTTGGGGAGGTGGAAGGGGTATGAAACAACTTATTAAGGGTATTGGTGGTAATATTTTTGAAACCAAATGTTAGTAGACTATTTCGAAGATCCAACAATCATTATCGTCTAGTAGGTCTAATTAATGGTCGGGTGTTTTTGATTTTTGTGGGATTTTCTAACTTAATTTTTTTTTCTGGTTAACCCGTTAACTACTTTCTTTATATAATAATAATAATAGATAGATGTTCACATATTTTTTTCAAATACATTGATTTAAATAAAGACGTTCATGCACTAAAAACATGTTCACGTTATTTTAAAAATTATGTTTTGTGCTAAACAGAGGACCGGTGAGAAAACCGGTACAATTTCCATTTAGAGTTCTTCTCAGCTCAAAAATTTCCATTTAGAGAAATGGATTTGTGAAACAGAGGCACCCACGAGACAGCAAAAAAATTAAAAAGAAATGAAACATCCAAACAGTCAACGCAACTTCAAAACTGAAAATAATGCACAAAACAGAGGAAGGAAGTGAATGGCCCACAAAGTAGCCAGCCCGTGAGCTCTCTCTGTTAGCTTAGCCTTCACAGTCAGACCGCGTCAGCTATGTGTCGCCCGTACTGTTGCTAAAGAAATGCACAGGTAGTTGCTGCCGCTCGTAGTGATCGTTGTATGTTCGTTTGGTACGGTTATCTTCGTTTATTTTATGTTTATCATTTTCTTGGTGTTTTATCGTTAGTTTTATTTAATGTTTTCATGGTTTTCTTCATATTTTACTTTGGCTTTCTTGGTTTTTTCATTGGTCTTCCTTTCTTTCTTCAGTATATTTGGTTTTCTTTGTTATCTTCACCTTTTCGTTTTTTCTCTTTTGTTTCTCTGTGGTTTTCATCAGTTTTCCTTTTTTGGACCAATGTATATTTTTTCTTGGTATCCAATGTAAATTTTTAGAGCAGCCGTGAAACATTTTTATTTTACACTTTAGACAATTTTTCAAATACATGATGCACACTGAAAAAAATGTTTGGGAAACTTTTTTAAATATACAGTAACATACTTCAAATACAGATTGACAATTTTTATGATAATAAACCTTTTCGGAACTATAGAAACATTTTTCTACAGTGTATAAATTCATGAAAAATTTCCATGGAAATTTTTTGGAAACAGACATTTCATAAAGAAATTAATATTTTTAACCTAAGCAAACATTTTCCTACGTTCTATAATTTTTTTGAAAAAACTTAGGAACATTTTTTTGAAACACCAGAATTTTTCTTTAAATGTCACGTACATTTTTTAATGCTACCAATTTTTTTACGTTACTCATGCATTTTCTTTTTTACATTCTATACAATGTTTTCGAAACTAGGGAACATTTTTTATAAAATATAACACACATTTGTTTGGGCGTATGAAACATTGGTTTTGGATTAGCAATTCTTTAAATACGTGACATTGTTTAATGTTATAAACATGTTTTGTGTGTGTGATTAATATTTTTCTATATATGTTTAACATTTTTGAAAATTTCTGTAAAATATTTTTGTAATATATATATATTATTTCGAAATAGAAACTGTAGTAAAAAATGAATAAAGCAAAAATGTGCAGAAAATTGGAAAAACATGGATGATGTCAGTGTGGCGTGAGCAGGTGATGTTAGTGTGACATCAGCAGGCGATGTGACTGGGTCAGCTCAGCCCCGGCTCCCTGCAGGCGGTACTACGAGAGCTGTTTTCTCAGTTTTTTCACTGTTGCGGCATCGGGTTTCCTCTGGTTTTTCTTCCATTTTTACTATTTATTTAATTCTTTTATTTTGTTTGTTTTTTCTTTGGGTTTCACCAGTTTTCTTCCATTATTTTTCTTCTTTTCCTTTTTCACTACATATATCTAAATTTTCAAACACATTGTATATCTTTTGTATACACCAGGACTTTTTTTACACATTTAACTTTTCTTGAATACATGATTAACTTTTTTTAAATACATGTTTTGATATCTTCCTTTTTTCATACAATAACAACAAGGCCACCTGTCTCAAACAAGTTGGTGCATGCTAGAGCTTAAATCCATAAGTTTTTGAAATCAATTCATGATTATGGCAGGTGGATAGCTAACTTCCACGCATATGTGTCTATTGTTAGTTTTTTTTATGATACTTCAGTCTTTCAGATCTCTCAACCTCTCTTGATATTATCAGCATACTTTAATTGTCTGCTACTCATTCAAGCTTCTAGAGCCTGCGTTGTATATGTCCAAACAATCTCAGGTGATGTTGGACAAATTTCTTTTCAATCGGTGCTACTCCAATTATATCATTGTTTCGAGCCTGGCCATTTCTTATGTGGCCACACATCCATCTTAACATGCGGATTGCAGCTATACCTAATTATTGAACATATCGCCTTTTAGTCAGTCAATACTCAACACCATACACACATTGTTTGTCTAATCACCGTTCTACAGAACCTGCCTTTTGGCTTTTATAGCACTCTCCTCTCACGAAGAATGCCGGAAGTATGGCACCACTTCGTCTACCCGAGTTTGATTCGAGGGCTCACATCTTCATCGATATCATTATCCTTCTGCGGCATTGACCCTAAATATTGAAAGGTGTCCTTCTGAGGTACCACCTGCCCATCATGTAGTTAGTTTTAGTTTTACTAAGTCTAAAACTTTTTGAATCCAAAGTTTGTCTCCATAGCTCTTATAATTCTATTAATTCCCACCTGACTATCATCGACTAGTACCACATCATCTGCAAAGACCATACACCATGAAAGATTTTCCTTATATATCCCTTATTATCTCATCCATCACCAAGGCAAAAATATAAGGGCTCAAACCTAACCCTTGGTGTAGTCCTATTTGAATCGAAATGTCATCAGTGCCGCATCACTTGTTCGAACACCAGGGCCGGGCCCATAGGTGTACCAACTGTGCGGCCTGCACAGGGCCCCTAGCTTCCTGGGGGCCCGGATTTTCCAAACAGTGGTGCATATTTTTTGGGAGCTCCTAACTAGCGTGTTACGCGCCGCGGAACGAAACCGGCGCTCAAGCGCTCGCTGGCGTGGGCCGGCCCACGACCATGCAGTGCAACGAAAAAAATGAATTAATTGCGGGAAGAAAACAGCAAGAAATCGAACCAGCAAGTATTCGAGCTCGCACCTTTCACCTCGAATGAACAGTGCCTAACCACTAGAGCTGTTACCCATTATTGAAAAAGGTAAGCGCGAGATGTTTAAGAATAATTGTAGGCGCGCTTTTTATTGCACAAAACTTGGATTTCTTTTAAGAAAATGTGAACAAAATGTGAAAGTTCAAAGAAGTAGAAATGAAATCACGAATTTAAAAAAAAACATTGATTTTGAAAAAGGGTTCATCGAGTTTGAAAAAAAAGTTCATAGATTTTCCAAAAAAGTTCAAAATTCTAAAAAATGTTAATTGGTTTTCAGAAAAAGTTCACAAATTAGGAAAAATGGTTAATCGCTTTAAAAAAGTTCAAAAATTCGGGAAAAGGTTCATCGATTTTGAAAAAAAGTTCAAAATTTCAAAAAATAATTCATCAATTTTGTAAAAAGCGTTCATCAATTTGAAAAAAGTTCATAATTTTCAAAAAAAGTTCACCATTTTGAAAAAGTTCTTTGATTTTGAAAAAAGTTCACCGAATTGAAAAAGATATTGAATTTATGTTGAAAAATAGTTCATCAGAAAAGTTCATGAAAGTTGGAAACAGTTCATTGATTTTGAAAGAAAATCACGAATTTGGAGAACATTCTCCAACTTTCGAAAAAATAAGTTCACGCATTTTTTGAGAAAAGGTACAGAGAAAAAAGAAAGAAAAGAAAAGACGAAAGAAAAACGTACAGAAGAAAAGAAGTAAGAAGATAGAAGACAATAGAAAGAAACGATGGAACAAGTCACATTAGATGAGGGTGGCTGGTTGGTCGCTGCATTCACGCTGATTAAAGGAAGTCCTGTGTTCGAATCCCACCTCTATAGCGCAACAAAGTGTGGCCCATTATGCAGAGCAGCCGACCAGGCCCAGCTGCTCATTTCCCTAAAAAAAAAAGGCCCGGCTGCTCATGCATGCAGCGACCCACCAGGTCCTCCACATGTGGGGTGCAAGCGCACGCGTCGCACGATTGAGTGCAGAATTTATTTATTTTTACAGTGAGATGTACGAGCCCTGCGGCATCTAGGTTTCAACGCAACGGCGACTTGGCAACGTCGGTGTCTTCTCGTCCGCGGCGGCGGCGATCATCAGCCATCGCCCATGGCTCGGGACGGCAGTTCCAGGTATAGTTCGAGACTATGACCGGCGTCCATCGGCCATCGCTCTAGACTATGTTCGAGAATCGGGATTAAGACAAGTGACCCCGTGCAGCTTTGATCATGTGTCCGTGAGTTCTGTAATCCATGCCAATATCATGTTACTAATTTGTCAGTTTGATTCTTCTATACTAGACGTCTAGGGTTCCAAGATTGAAGTCATGTCTTGATCTAGAAATATGAATTTGATTACCAAAAAGGCAAGGAAAAATAAGGAATCGGGGATTTTAATCAAAATCGAAAGGATATGTGAAATCTCTGGCCCGGGTCTATTTCCTATCATATTATTTTCAGATCTATTAATTCAAAAATTAAAAAATACCTTGCTGCACTTTTTCGTTAGATATTTTATTTTGTGTTTTTTGCTAGATATATTTATGCAATCTTATACAATTTAATCTATCACAATACCAAGGAGGGATTGACAACCCCTCTTACGCGTTCGGTTGCAAGTTTTTGTGGTTTGTGTGTATGTGTTGTTTACATAGTGTTGCTTGGTTCTTCTACTGGATTGACAACCTTGATTTCGTAACTGAGGGAAATACTTACCGTTGTTGTGCTGCATCATCCTCTCCTCTTCGGGGAATTACCAATGCAGATGCAAGCAATCAATACCCGTGGTGACAATGTGATGTTCTATCGATTCCCTTGATATTGGCAACCAACTTGCCGATTCCTGCGGTGACATTAGGGTAATCTAGGCATAGAGGTTGATGCACGTTTTCGTCCTACTTTCTCCGGCAGAAACTTTAAGGCACCCTTTGAAGTTCTTTGTGTTGGATTGAATATTACGAATCTGAAATTGTTTGATGCATATCGAATAATCAACTAATGGATACTTGTGGTGACATTGAAGTATCTAGGTGACATTAGAGTTGGTTGATGTGTATCATATGGTGTGATTTTAGTACAAACTCTAGGGATGTTTGTGACACTTATGGGGACGACTCAATAGATTGATTGGAAAAGATAACTTTGAAGTGATTTTGTACCGTACAATAATTTCTTCTTATGTTCTCTGTTATCGATAGGACTTTGGAGTGCTTCTTTGTCCCACGTTGAATGATTGTCATATGATTCCATTATGTTAGCACTGTTGAGAGATTGCACTAGTGAAAATATGAACCCTAGGCCTGGTTTCCAAGCATTGCAATACCGTTTGTGCTTCATTTTATCACTTGCTACCTTACTGTTTTTATTAATTTAGATTACAAAAATCTATATCTACTATCCAAAAAAGTGGCAACTCCAACAGATGATGCAAAACGAAGATTTAAAAGAGCAACTCCAAAAGATGATGCAAACTAGAGACGTAAACCGCCGCGGGCCGCGCGACTGTTTACAACTAGTCGGCATGAGCGCTGATGGCCGAGTGCTGAGAGAAGGGAGGAGCGCCGGTGGACCGAGCGGCGGTAGCAGGTGCGTCGATGGCCGAGCGACGAGAGTTGGGAGGTTAAATGCGGCAGGAGGAGCTCGAATGGCCAGCGGTGCGACTGTGAATCGAGCGGCGAATTGGTCATGGGGAAGCGACGACCGTGCAGTGCGAGAAGGTCGAGTCTGGCATCGGAAAAGCGACGACGACGTGGAGGCAAGTGTGCAGTTCGAATCCAGCGGTGGCGGGGCGAGCTCAAATTATGCGTCGACTAGGCGGCGATTCAGCGGCGAAAGAGCGGCCAATTGGCCGATCTGGAGGCGGGCGACGACAGAGCAGCAGGGGTGGTGGAGTGACTGAATTTGGCAGCGGGGCGGCGGCATGGTACGGTGGGCGAGTGCCACAGCGACGGATGTGCGACGGGATGAGCTTAAATCGGAGGCTCCTAGACGGCTATGGTGGCGCGACGAAGTGGGTCAGACCGGTGGCGGCGGTCACGGAGGACGCAGCGGGTCATCGGAGTCGGCCATGGCCTAGGCGGTCGTCGACGAGCGCCGGGCGGGCGGCAGCTGGTCACGCGGAAGTGAAATGAATGACAGTTGGGAAGTAAGTTTGCGGGCGGTTGCGTTTCTACATCTCGTGTAGGTGGAGATGCACATTTGCATCACAAGGTGTTGTAGTTTACATCTCCGGGAGGCGGAGGTGTAATATTTTTTGCATCTACATCATCTGTTGGAGAAGGAGTTTTGTGGCTCGAAGATGCATAAGTTAGTTATTTTTGCATCTACATCATTTATTGGAGATGCTCTTAGTGGGGATTCTAGCGAGCCCTTCTCCTATCGTGTGAGCAGCATGTCTAGAAGCCCCTCGTCGCTGGTGCCGCTGTTACTGGCAGCTCGCACAGCCTTGCGCTCGTCGAGGACGTCTGTGATGATGTGCTATATGATGTCGCGGCTGCTCTTAACGCGGCGCTCCTCGCTACTCGTCCACTGCATGAGCCTCAAGGATGGGAAGAGGTCAATGAGGAAGAAGCCTCCCAGCAGGTCCATGATCCGATTGGACGCACATGGATGAAATCCTCGTACTGGCCAAACTTGCTGCCGAAGACAGCCCGTGCCATGACATCGTTGCTCAGCGCCGTCACCTTCTAGCTGACGTTGAGGGCGGCGCCAGCTGACGCTGTCATGGAGCGGAGGAGGCTGCCCATTTCATCGGCCCTGACGCTCTCCTTGCGCCTCACCTGCTTGGAACCGAGGAGCTCCATGACGCACTCCTTGCGCATTTGGCGCTAGTAGTCGCCGTAGGGGGCGAAGGTGACGCCCTTACCACCAAATCCAGCGATGTCTTCCATGTCGGTGGTCCCCCGGTTCTTGAACTGGAGGTCGCTGGCCCTCATCATCTGCCCCACCACCTCCTTGCTGGAGACCACCATGGTGGGGATCTCGCCAAGCTGTAGGTACATCATCGGTCTGTGTCGGCGACACAGCTCTGTCATGATATATGTTAGAGTTGTGTCGAATATTATGTACAAGGTAGGTTACAGTTGGACTTGATTTTGAACTGTGTGTAGACAGGGTAGGAGTTGTGTCCTAATAGGACACCTGTATCCTAGGCCTCTCATATATAGCAGGGGTAGACACACGATGTAACCTATGCCAAACATAATAGCACGGGCACGCGGGGGGAGCCGGCGGCGTGTGCCGGCGCCCGGGCGGCCGGGGTGCGGTATTGTGACGGTGTCATGGGGAGGAGCGCCCGTAGTCATGCCCCGAGGATGTAGCCATATCGGTGAACCTCGTTAACAAATCTCGGTGTCATGCCTCGTGTGATTGCTTGGTCCTCGGTAGATCGACGGAGTGCCTCGGATTATTCTAACAAGTGGTATCATGAGCAAGGTTACGATGAAGTTGCGGATTCGTTGATTTAGAGGATGGATCGTGGTCGAGCTCGGCGCAAAGACGATGTGCGGAAGTGATTGTTCTGTGGAGGTCATACGGTGCGCTGTCGACGAGATCGGGTAGAAGCAATCGGGAATCGTGCGGAGCAACGTACAGGCGCATGAGTGCAGCGGCTGGAGTCTCGGACGGAAACAGCGGCTGCAAAATCGTACTCGAGGTCATCTCGGCGGGAAGCGATGGGCAGCGGTGGCCGCGAGCAGGCAACCCTAGTCAGCGCAACGGGCGAGATCGGATCGATCGGATCCGGGGCAGCGTGCAGGCGGCGCGTCGTACACGGGGAGGGCCGCCAGAGGCTAAGGCCGCAGTGCGGCGCACGGCTGGTCTAGCTGGGGCTGGCCTGTGTGAGGCCGAGACGGGCTGAAAGCCGTATGAGTCCGCGTGGCTGGAGGCTGATGTGCAACCTGGGATGTGTGGCGAGGCACGAGAAGGTGCGGTGCCTGTGTTGCTGTGCATACAGATACACGTGAGATTTGTTTGAAAAAAGGAACCTGCACTAAGGTATGTACGTGGCTTTGGGATGCAACATGATTAAAGAAAAGGAGTGTTGGGAGTTTATGGTGATATGCTTGGTGTACCCATGGAGACTATCAGGAAATCTAGTTTTTCTTTTGGAAGTGTTGCAAATTGCGTACGGGATTTTACCGTAAGGTTGGCAGGTTGGTGACATGCGTATAAGGCTCGGAGGAGTCTGAAGCGTGTCGTGACAGGATCATGCATACGCAGGGCGTCAAGGCAATGCACGGAGATGTGCAGACACGACGCAGGGTGGAGCATGGTTGCAGTCGGATAATTTCGGCTGGGTCGAACTGGACTGTCTGACGGATCGACGGATATGTTGGTCAAAGCAGAAGACGGCGGTGATTTCAGCGACGACGACATAGGAGCATGATGCTGATGGTGGCCAACTTCTGGGGCGTGGAAACACGTGGTGCAGGCTTGAGGGCTTGTGCAGCTTCGACAAGACAATGACGCAGGGTTGATTCAAGGTTGTGTACACATGAGAGCTTGAAATCGACAGGGCGTGGGGGTGGCTCGTACAACCACCATGGAGTCATGTTGAAGGTGGAGCTGGAGTCTGACAGATGACTACACTCTGTGCTGATGGAGGGGCTATGGCGTAAGTTAACGGAGAGTCAAAGCCTATTTCAGGGGGTAAAGCGGGAGACACGTGGATCGGACTGGGCGCCAGTGGTCTAATGGAGGCGTGATACTCGGCATCGGTTGGTGATGATCGATGGTTCTCTGCAGTGGGGGTTGAGGCAGTGGGGGCTAGCTACCCGGGAGACTCGACCAGGACAGCAGAGGCTCGACGCGGTGATAGCGGCGAGGCGTGCGGTAAGCACGGGACACAGCGACAGGCCAAGGCACTGGTGGTAAGACATGTGGCCAGACAAAGTGTGCAGGGGGTGCTGAAGTAGTGTTGATGAGTACCAGGTTCAAGTTGGTGACTGGGTCTATCGGTGCTAGTTGATGGACAAGAGTTGACCGTGGAGAATCTGAGAAAGTGGCGGAAAGTCTGAAATTGTCAAAAGCTGAGAGAGTACATGGTCATATATTATGTTCTGTTCAGTGCACATGGCAAAGTGCGGATGACAAGGCAGAAGGAGGCGCAGTGCTATAGCGGTGGGACATGTCAGAGACTATCCGGAAGAAGGGTGAGACAACTGCGAATTTGACTCAGGGTGACACAGGGCGACAGTGAAATTCCTTCAAGTTTCAGACAAGCGGTCAAGAAAGAGCGGTGATGTTGAGTTTAGGTAACTCTTATGTGTGGCGTCCAATATGTGAGTTGTTTACTTTCACGCAGGTTAATGATCGGTGTGTGATGGCATTGAATGGATTCTTCGAAAGTTGGGAGTACAACGTAGAGTAATGAGGAACTTAATTTTGCTCAAGTATTGACTGTGAAGAAGACGAGAAGGGACTACAGTTGCAGGTGGAGTCACATGGAGTCCGGGAGTAGCAGCGGTGCTCATGGCGTATCTCAAGTCCAATGTACATGAAGGTTCGACGCACGGATGAATCCAAGATGGTGGAGAATATTCACCAAGGTGGAGTTTGTTAGAGTTGTGTCGAATATTATTGTACAAGGTAGGTTACAGTTGGACTTGGTTTTGGACTGTGTGTAGACAGAGTAGGAGTTGTGTCCTAATAGGACACCTGTATCCTAGGCCTCTCATATATAGCGGGGGTAGACACACGATGTAACCTATGCCAACATAATAGCACGGGCACGCGGGGTGAGCCGGCGGCGTGTGCCGGCGCCCGGGCGGCCGGGGTGCGGTATTGTGACGGTGTCATGGGGAGGAGCGCCCGTAGTCATATGCCCCGGGGATGTAGCCATATCGGTGAACCTCGTTAACAAATCTCGCTGTCATGCTTCGTGTGATTGCTTGGTCCTCGGTAGATCGACGGAGTGCCTCGGATTATTCTAACAATATAGTGCGGGAGGACGCTCACCACTTGGTGGAGGTTGCCGATGATGGGAGTCTCCATGGCCCTAGAGGCAGCGGCTGCCTCTTACCACGGAGAGCTTGAAAAACCAAAGGGCCATTAGCGTGGATAGTGCCTTGGCTTAGTGGTTAGAGATGCGGTTGTGCAGCCTAACGACCTGAGTTCAATTTCGTGAATTGACAGGTGATGTAGGGGGGTTTCCCTATTTATTAATGACCAAGGTTGATGTATGTGGTAAAAAGCACTCATCAAGAAATATTGTAATACTCATTTAACAAAATTCCAAAGACTATGTTTATCTTAGTACTCATACTAAAATGGGTGTATGCATTTCTTGTTGGTTGAGAGGCTGGAAAGTGAAAATCTCTCTCATTTTTTGAAGAAACAGTCAGGTAACCGCCCCCACGTCGTCCGTGTGGGCGACACATGAAGCGATCGGATCTGCTTTTCCAGGGCCTCTTGCCTGTGCCGTCCCCCTCGCAGCCGCCGTCAGCCAGCTCCATCGGGCTTGCCCTTGCGGCTAGCAGCGGCGGCGGGGATCCGTTCCTGAGGTATGGACAACCTGAGGCTTTGAACAACCGGCGACTTGATGCAGTAGGTGGTTGTTGCGACGACAACATCGATTCATGGCTAGACAGTGGCCTTGGTGCAAACCGATTGTGTCTCTCCCCATCTCCTTGGCGCTGTCAACATGCGGCGAGCTCTCCAACATGCGGAGGAAAGGGAGGCCCACCGCCAAGCATCCCGTTGTGGAGTGTTGCCTCATCATGGCCGGCTTTGCTCCTGGGGCGCCTCTTTGGCGCAGGGGCACTGCGGGATGTGGCGGCGGACATGCAGCGGTTGCTAGTGCCGTCGCCCGTGGCGTCGACAAGGAGGCATGGCGTAGTGGGTCTGGCCATGACGGTGATGGTACAGCTTGTGGTGGCGTTCAGTGGTGTCGTCTAATACAAATAAGCCATTGGCTGCCACTTGGAGGATGGTGCATGGCCTCCGGCGCGCCCCCTTGGGATTTCGGCGATGCCGGTGACCTTCCTTCCTCGTCCGTGCGTGTTTGCAACTGTTGGGATCATGGCAAGTGGAGGCGATAGATTGAATCCGATTGGGTTGTGCATCTCGAATACCCGGTCTTGAGCTCCGGGGTAAAAAAGCTAGGTGTGGCCTTTTATTGGTTATACCTGACAATGATGACATTTTTTGACAGCGCTACCTAGATGAGGGCATTGCTCGGAGTTTGCTCAGACTTGATCTTCAGGGTGAGAACTCATGATCTAACCTTCGGGTGCTGGATCCGGCGACGGCATCACATGTGTGTCGTTTCCTTCCTGGAGTCGTCGATTTTGAAGAACTTCTCTCTTAGTCCGCGTGCTCTCATGAGATAGTTGGTGCCGGTAGTTGTCGCTGTACATCACCAATCGTTGTTTTCATTGCTTCATGATATTTTTTTCTCTCCGCCTAGGCATAGCTTCAATCTTACATAACTTAGCTTTTTGCCGGCAAGATCTTTTCTGTGTGTGTGTTGGCTGTGTGCATTTTGGCCGTGCAGAAGTCGGGTATTGTTCATTATAATTGTATTTCTCGATGCTATATTATGAGTCAATACATTGCCCTTTATAAAAAAAGTAGCGTGGATAGTGCTATCAAACTGAAGGTCAACCACCCCTCCATGATATGATTTGCATATGAGCAGCTCGCTGTCCATCTGCTTACTTATATTGCCAATCAGCCATACCAAATTTTAGTTTGCAGCCAGCCTGCTGGCAGAATAATAAAAACAGACATAGCAGTGAGTCTCGTCGTTCTCTTGTAT
Source organism: Triticum aestivum (assembly GCF_018294505.1). Lineage (NCBI taxonomy): Eukaryota > Viridiplantae > Streptophyta > Magnoliopsida > Poales > Poaceae > Triticum > Triticum aestivum. The sequence goes on along the minus strand of NC_057797.1, from coordinate 773,615,774 downwards.
ATTGTATATTGTACTTATCTTGTATATTATGTCCCAGTGTTGCACATCTCATCGTCGCAACTGCTACCTACTCAATAATAAAGCAGACATAGCAGTGAGTCTCGTCGTTCTCCAGGTTCCAAGAAAGAAAAAAAGCAGTGCTCAACTTGTCTTGCAGTTTGCGTCTGGGTCTACATATCATCAACTACTACTAATTATTCGTATATTTTAAGACTCTGGGACTCGTAGACAAAGGGTTAATATTTTGAGACCCTTGAGATGTAATCAGCCAGTCAGTCTAACCGAAGAAGAGACTTTTTCGCTTTTGCAAACGTCGCTTCCGTCAGTCAGTCAGTCAGATTGTTTAATGTATGTTCTTGCTATATCTTTGTCGAATAACTTAATAAAGATGGTCGTGTAGGCCAGGGGGTTTAGAAAAAAAATAGAAAAAACAGAAGAAAAATGTCACCATGTGTAGTACAAATATACACGTTAGTTAGGCTTGTACTTATCTTGTATATTGAGTAGGTAGTAGTTGCGACGATGAGCTGTGCAACACCTCATCTATCTATCCTCGTGGATGTTAGTCTATCTTGGGGCCGTGAGTCTCGTCGTTCTCTTGTCTCGGGGTCGATTGGGACAAGACTGACATGGGGGCATCGCCGGTAAGTTTGAACAGGGGTGTATCACGGCCTCAAGGTGAAAGCAGGAGACTTATGAGGAGCTTCTTCAATATTTCTGTAACGACGTCAGATTTCCAGGGGTATGTCTTCTCCTGTTTGTAGTTCACAATCCTCGAGCTCACCAAGGTCTCAAGGAATGATGTTGCAGTCCATGTAGGCTTCGCCAGTCTCAGCGGCGTGCTAGTGCGTTTCTTCCGTGCCATCGACGGCGGACACCACGTTGCAGGGATTCCGGGTAAAGAGGTGGTGACCCTCTTCCTCGAGCATAGAGATTTTGGGTCTAATTTTGCACAATATTTTTTTATCTTTACCTAATAATAAAAGATGAAAACTTTCATAGTTCTCCATCCATCGCCTTTTTGTATCCGTTAGTTTTGTGTTAACTATAAAAATTAACGGCTGAGATTTAAAAATAGATTTACGGACGATACAAGGAAAAATGGAACGCTGCCAGACGAGCTCCGGTGTCCATGGTTCCTTGATGCCTTTGGTTTCTTGGTTCCTTCCTCTGTTTTAATTTTGATTCCTTCCTGTATCTAAACCTTCCTTGATATTCTTTCTTCTCCGGATTCGATCTCCCTTTTTCTATCTTCTTTAAATCATCCGCTGATGCCTTCCCGATCCACCGGTGCCTATACGAGTCGACTTCTCCTCGACTGCAAGGAGACCAAATCGACGTGCACCGGGCGACTTCTCCTCGTCTGCAAGATACCTGGTCGACCGGCGCACGCAACGAGAAAGCCCCACGAAACACGTACGTGGCCAAGGCAGCGATCGATATCGATGAGTCCGTGCAACAACAAATAGTTGTAGATTGATTTGATCCCATATGGAGGTGACAGCTAGGCCACTGGAGAGCATGAACTCCGACAAGAATTGAGCCGACCTGCCGAGCAGAAGCCACCGGAGAGGATGTCCTCCATCAAGAATTCAGCCGACCCGCCCCGGGTGGCCCTCCAGCCGGATCCCCTCCTCCGACAAGAACCCCTCCCCGAGCACGACCACGCTTCCCCGAGCAGGACGGCGAGCACTAGATTACCAGAGAGGATGAACTCGGTCAAGAATTCATCCATACGCAAGCTTCAGCAAGATTGGCGGAGGTGCGTGTGGAAAGAGCTCGGCCAGATGCAAGCCCGGCGAGCTCCAGCAAGGTTAGTTCGAGGAGGTTCCTCCAGCAAGGTGTGTGCACACTTTTTTCTGGGAATTTATTTGTCTTCGGGAAGAAGCTAGCTTCGGCGGATTTATGTGTGATTGGGTGGCCATGCACATCTAAAACAAGCAGAGCCCTTGCCTGAAACAAATCACACGCAGTTTGTTTTGTGTTGAGTATGCACCATTCAAAGTCACATCTAAAACAAGCAGAGCCCTTGCCTGAACCAATAACAGATGAGTTTTCGTTTGAAACACTAATACTTCGAAAAAATTGTCTAGTTTGTACACGAATTGCATCTAGTTTTTTCCGTAACCCTCTCTACTTTTTTGCACATGCTATGTGGGTGAAATTATGATACCACACCAACTTTCAACCTTTTCGGGGTTCATTTGTAGTGCTTTTCAATTTCAGGGTCATTTAGCTCAAAACAAATCATTAAATGCATGAAAAATAACAAATGATGTTAGAAAGGGCTGAAAGTTGATGACGTGGCTTTGAATGGTGCATACTGAACGCACAAAAAGTATGGAGTTGTAATAAGTTAAAAAATGAAATGCCTTTGTAACATATGAGTTTTGGTCTGAAACCCTGATACTTCGAAAGAGATTCTCCAGTTGAACACGAAGTGCATCCAGTTTTTGCACATGCTATGTGAGTGAAATGATGATATCATGCCAACTTTTAACCTTTTCAGAATTCGTTTGTATTGTCTTTTCTATTTCAGGGTCATTTAGCTCAAAAAAATTATTAAATGCATGAAAAATAGCAAACGAAGGCAGAAAGGGTTGAAAGTTCATGACATGGATTTGAATGGTGCATACCTGACGCACAAAAAGTCTGGAGTTGTAATAAGTTTTAAAAATGAAGTGCCTTTATAACAGATGAGTTTCGTCCGAAACACTGATACTTCGAAAGAAATTGTCCAGTTTGCACACGAAGTGCATCCAGTTTTTGCCGTAACCCTCTCCACTTTTTTTCACATGCTATGTGGGTGAAATGATAATACCATGCCAACTTTCAATATTTTCAGAGTTCACTTGTAGTGCTTTTCAATTTCAGGGCCATTTAGCTCAAAACAAATCATTAAATGCATGAAAAATAACAAATGATGTCAGAAAGGGTTGAAAGTTGATGACGTGGCTTTGAATGGTGCATACTGAACCCATAAAAGTCTGGTGTTGTAATAAATTAAATAATTAACTGCCTTTGTAACAAATGAGTTTTCGTCCGAAACCCTCATACTTCGAAAGTGATTGTCCAGTTTGTACACGAAGTGCATCCAGTTTTTGCCGTAATCCTCTCTATTTTTTAGCACATGCTATGTGGGTGAAATGATGATATCATGCCAACTTTCAACCTTTTCAGAGTTCATTTGTACTGCTTTTCAATTTCAGGGTCATTTAGCTAAAAAATCATTAAATGCATAAAAATAGCAAATGAAGGCAGAAATGGTTGAAAGTTGATGACATGGCTTGGAATGGTGCACACTTGACGCACAAAAAGTCTAGAGTTATAATACGTTTAAAAAAAATGAAATGCCTTTGTAACATATGCGTTTTCGTCCGAAACACTGATACTTCGAAAGAAATTATCCAGCTTGTACACGAAGTGCATCCAGTTTTTGCCGTCTCTCTACTTTTTTGCACATGCTATGTGGATGAAATGATGATATCATGCCAACTTTCAACTTTTTCAGAGTTCATTTGTAGTGCTTTTCAATTTCAGGGTCATTTAGCTCAAAACAAATCAGTAAATGCATGAAAAATAACGAATGATGTTAGAAAGGGTTCAAAGTTGATGACGTGGTTTTGAATGGTGCGTACTGAACGCAAAAGTCTGGAGTTGTAATACATTATAAAAACTGAAATACCTTTGTAACATATGAATTTTGGTCCGAAACCCTGATACTTAGAAAGAGATTGTCCAGTTTGTACACGAAGTGCATCCAGTTTTTGCCGTAACTCTCTTTACTTTTTTGCACATGCTATGTGGGTGAAATGATGATACTATGCCAACGTTCAACCTTTTCAGAGTTCATTTGTAGTGCTTTTCAATTTCAGGGTCATTTAGCTCAAAAAATCATTAAATGCATAAAAAATAGCAAATAAAGGCAGAAAGATTTGAAAGTTGATGACGTGACTTTGAATGGTGCATACAAAAAGTCTGGAGTTTTAATAAGTTTTTTAAAAAATGAAATACCTTTGTAACAGACGAGTTTTCGTCCGAAACCCTGATACTTCGAAAGAGATTCTCCAGTTTGTACACGAAGTGCATCCAGTTTTTGCCATAACCCTCTCTACTTTTTTGCACATGCTATGTGGGTGAAATGATGATACTATGCCATCTTTTAACCTTTTCAGAGTTCATTTGTCGTGCTTTTTAATTTAAGGGTCATCTAGCTTAAAAAATCATTAAATCCATGGAAAATAGCAAACGAAGGCAAAAAGGGTTGAAAGTTGATGATGTGGCTTTGAATGGTGCATACCGAACGCACAAAATGTCTGAAGTTGTAAGAAGTTTTAAAAAAATGAAATGCATTTGTAACAGATGATTTTTTGTCTGAAACACTAATAGTTCCAAAGAAATTATCCAGTTTGTAAACGAAGTGCATCTAGTTTTTGCCGTAACCATCTCTACTTTTTTGCACATGCTATGTGGCTGAAATTATAATACCATGCCAACTTTCAACCTTTTCAGAGTTCATTTGTAGTGCTTTTCAATTTCAGGGTCATTTATCCTAAAACAAATCATTAAATGCATGAAAAATAATAAATGATGTCAGAAAGAGTTGAAAGTTGATGACGTGACTTTGAATGGTGCATACTGAACGCACAAAATGCCTAGAGTTGTAATAAGTTAAGAAATGAAATGCCTTTGTAACAGATGAGTTTTCGTCCGAAACCCTGATACTTCAAAAGAGATTGTCCAGTTTGTACACGAAGTGCATCCAGTTTTTGCTGTAACCCACTCTACTTTTTTTCACATGCTATGTAGGTGAAATGATGATACCATACCAACTTTCAACCTTTTCATAGTTCATTTGTAGTGATTTTCAATTTCAGGGTCATTTAGCTAAAAAAATCATTAAATGCATGAAGAGTAGCAAATGATGGGAGAAAGGGTTGAAAGTTGATTACGTGGCTTTGAATGGTGCATATTTGACACACAAAAATTCTGGAGTTGTAATAAGTTTTATAAAATGAAATGCCTTTGTAACAAATGATTTTTGGTCTGAAACACTGATATTTCGAAAGAAATTGTCCAGTTTGTACATGAAGTGCATCCAGTTTTTGTCGTAACCCTCTCTACTTTTTTGCACATGCTATGTGGGTGAAATGATGATACCATGCCAACTTTCAACCTTTTCAGAGTTCATTTGTTGTGATTTTCAATTTGAGGGTTATTTAGCTCAAAACAAATTATTAAATGCATGAAAAATAACAAATGATGTCAGAAAGGGTTGAAAGTTGATGACGTGGCTTTGAATGGTTTATACTGAACGCAGGAAAAGTCTGGAGTTGTAATAAGTCTTAAAAAATGAAATACCTTTGTAACATATGAGTTTTGGTCCGAAACCCTAATACTTCGAAAGAGATTGCCCAGTTTGTACAGAAAGTGCATCCAGTTTTTGCCGTAACCATCTCTACTTTTTTGCACATACTATGTGGGTGAAATAATGATACCATGCCAACTGTCAACCTTTTCAGAGTTCATTTGTAGTGCTTTTCAATTTAAGGGTCATTTAGCTCAAAACTAATCATTAAATGCATGAAAAATAGCAAATGAAGGCAGAAAATGGTTGAACTTTGATGATGTGCCTTTGAATGATGCATAATGAATACAGAAAAAGTCCGAAGTTAAAATAAGTTACTAAAAATGAAGGAGAGGTGCAATGCTCACCTGCACGTTGCTTAATTAGCTTCAGGCCTTTAGTACCGATGAGCATTGCACCATGCAGGTGAGGAGAAACTACACATAGCTCCGTGCAGTCTACACCATTTCCTGAAGTCCTGAAGCTAAGCAACATGCAGGTAAGTATTGCGCCTCTCCTTCATCGTTCCTCGTCTCTGCACTCAGGGCTTATAAACCGCGGTGAGTCCCTCTCGCTTGGCGATGTGGGACTAAATTTTAGCCACCACCAGGACAAGGCCTTTAGTCCCGGTTAGTGGCTCAATTAAAATATTTTGTTATGATCCACTTAAACAAAGCTATAATATTCTTGAATAGCAAAAGGAATCAACTAATAATCTCTAGTACCGATTCGTGGCTTGAACCGGAACTAAAGGTGATGGTGGGGCCCCAGCCTGGAAACAGCCTGCCACCATCCCTTTACTACCGGTTTGTGGCATGAACCGGTACTAAAGGTTCGCCATGAACTGATAATAATGGGTGCCGCCCGCCTAGCCGTTGGAATCGGCATTAATGGTCACATTAGTACAGGTTCAGTAACTTCAGTTACAAATCGGGACTAATGTGCTTCACATTAGGCCCTTTTTCTACTAGTGGTACATCATAGTAATTGGATCCCCAGGGCAGGCAGCATGACACCACTAGGTGCTGTGTTCCCCCCAAACTTAACCAAGGTGGCAGACTTCCTAAAGGTCAAGTCTTCTGAGTGGGATGTCGACAAACTGCAGAGGGTGTTCTCTGAAGGGGACGTCGCAGATATTAAAAACATTGTCATTGGTGGTCAGGGAAAAGAGGACTACAGGGCTTGGAACTTCACAAAGAGTGGGCATTTTATAGTCCGCTCAGCATATCATCTTGGTATGTCGCTCAAGGCAACCAAAAGGGAGCATGCTTCGGGATCCTCATCTGTGGCTGATCATAAAAGTTGGAATGAGTTGTGGAGTGCAGACTTGCAGAATAAGATAAAAATGCATGCATGGCGCATGCTATCTAATGGTCTGGCGGTTGGTACGGAGCTTCGCCCATGGAAAATCAAGCCTGGAATCTTCTGTGCCGCGTGTGGCAGGGAGGAGACCATCATCCATAGATTTGGGCGCTGCCCCCACTCACGCCACTACTGGAAGCTGCTTGGTGACGCGGTGGCCGCCCCCTTAGCAAGACTGGCTGAAGGGATTGCGGCCTACAGCGGAATGAGAGCATGGGTGTTGGACTGGTTGAGTAGGACGGGGAATGAAGAAAGATAGCTGGTACGAGCTATGGTGAGCACGTAATAAGGCAAGGGTCGACACTCACCAGATGGAAGATCCAAAGCTAATCGTTCAACGACGACTGTACCTGGCAGAAGAGTGGAGGTCGAGCAAGGACACGGTTATCAGACAGGCAGTGGTAAGGGGACCAGACAAGTGGAGTAAACCTGATGATGGTTGGGTTAAAGTGAATTCTATGAGGCGCTGGCCAAACACCAAGGATCAGGAGGAGGAGGAGCTGTTCTCAGGAACAACCATGGTGAGTTCATTGCGGGAGCGTGCCATTTTCCCCCTCTTGTTGCTGATGCGGAGACGGTGGAATGACTAGCGTGCCAACGAGCTCTTATCCTTGCCCAAGAACTAAACATCCAGAGGGTGATCCTTGAGACAGACTCACAGGTAGCCGTCCGAAAGATCTCGAGTGAACAGAAGGATCTATCAGGCAATGGGCAAATAGTAGAAGAGTTGAAGATGCTTCTCTCTACGTTTAGTGGTTTTATAATTGCTTGGGTGCAGAGGTCTGCAAATAGAGTCCGCACATATCCTAGCAAGGGAAGGTTGTAAGAATTTTCTTTGTAAGACTTGGCTTCATGTACCTCCAGAGTGTATAAGCTCAGAGATTATAGCAGATGGAGCTGGAACTGTTAATAAAGCTTAAGTCTTCCCCTAAAAAACGTGAGATCTTCTCGTCTCTGATTTTGCACATACACATGGTCAACTAGTTATACTTAATGAACCAGAAGAGCATCCTGCCGTCTAGTAACGGTAAGTAGAAACAACTTGGCCTCTGAATCGATGGAGTTATTTACGCAAAGCCACTATACTTGAGGCTAGGGTAACAACTTGATATCACATTGGTGCGAGGGCACAAAAGACCATCAACTCTGCGTCTAATATATAATGAAGAGCATTGATTGTCTATTAAATTTGCGAAAACAACAAAACTGACATGTTGGTCCCACCTTCGGGCTGACATGGCGAAGACCACATTTTCTGACCGGCTGATGTGGCAAACGAGACATGGGCCCCATCTGTCAATGACTAGAAGGTCCTCTTCTTTGTATCACTCTTTTTATGTGGCATTCCATCAAGCACCTTCTGGGCGGCTAAAGAGCGGTGTCATGGTTCCTCGTGCTTTCCCTTGCAGTCCACCTCCCACACAGAGGACACGGCCAAGGAGCTGAGCTCTGGCGACGACAGCAACGCCTACCCCGTCGCGAACGTCCTCTCCTCAGACGCGAGCAGGCGAGGGGAAGCATCGTCCTGCTTGGCGGACGACTGGCGACAATAAAAGAGGGGTTCTCCCCTCGCCCCACCCCCTGCAAAATTGAATGGTGCAGGAGCACTGAGGACGTCAGAGGAGGTCCTAGGCGCACATAATTAGAGAAAGGGGCGGGAGATCTCGCCATGAACAAAGAACGAACGACACGAGAGCTCGCCAAAATTGGCCTCACTGAACATGCGCGTCCTGTGTAGTCTTCGCGTACAGCTGCCGCCAACGAGTAGCTCCCGCGCCTCGGCCCCGCTGGCCGCACGGTGCCGCTGGCCTTCACGTTGATGTACTGCGCCGTTCACCGCCCTCGCTAGTCCCTAGTCAACGTGCGGCCTCCCCTGGTCACCGAGCACCACGTTGTGATAGCCACGTTGGCGTGTGCGTACTCAGACGCTAGCAGCCACAGTCAGCGGGGGCTGGGTGGCGCTAGCTCCACCGGCACGTCGACTACGTGCGTGGAACGAGCTCACGGGCAGGGCTCACGGGCGAGCTCGGCACGCGGCGGAGAGAGTAGCTACGGGCATCCATGGCTGCTCCAGACCTTCCCGCCGGCGGTCCACGGAAAGGTGGACGAGCTGCTGCTGCCCACGCTCTCCACCGAGAGGAAAAGGGTTCACGCCCAAAAGTTGTTCGCTGAAATGCCCTGTTGGAAGACAGACGTGAAGAAGATGACCACCTAGTCATTGACAGGTGTGGCCCACATCTCATTTGCTACATCAGCCGGTCAAAGAATTTGGTCTTCGCTACGTCAGCCCGACAGGCGGGGCTAACTTGTCAGTTTTACTGTTTTTGTGAGCTTATCAGACAATCAGTGCTCTCCGTTATAGATTAAACGCAGAGTTGATGATTTTTTGTGCCCTAGCACAAATACGGTATCAAGTTGTTAGCCTAGCTAGTCTCAATTGTGTTCGTATTAAATTCAAACTTTAACATATGCCATATAAACAAGTTTGTTTTCTCAATTTTCCACAGCAACGCGCGGGGTATCATCACTACATGAAAGAGTAGTTTTCTCTTGATATTAACGTGATATGGTATTGCCATGTCCATCCACTTGTCTAACAGCGACAAAGCAGTGGCGGCCATGATCATGCTAATTAACCTAGTACGTGATATGATATATTGTGCTAATTAACATGTATAGTACTGTACGTGATATTATATTGCACATCAACTCACCAGCGTGCTCCGCTCTGCAACCTAGCCCATGAGCAGGATTTTTTTATTCTTCTGCCAGCCATACAGAAGATGGTAGTATGGCTATATTACTAAGCTGATGGACACGGAGCTTCTCCCATGCAAATCATGGAGATGGAGGGGTGGTTGACCTTCAGTTTGATAGCACTATCCACGCTACTGGCCCTTTGGTTTTTCAAGCTCTCCGGTGGTAAGAAGCAGCCGCTGCCTCCAGGGCCATGGAGACTCCCCATCATCGGCAGCCTCCACCATGTTGTCAGCATCCTCCCGCACCGCACCATGACAGAGCTATGTCGCCGGCACGGACCGATGATGTACCTGCAGCTTGGCGAGATCCCCACTGTGGTGGTCTCCAGCAAGGAGGCACTGGGGCAGATGATGAAGGGCAGTGACCTCCAGTTCGTGAACCGGCGGACCACCGGGATGCAGGACATCGTCGGTTTTGGCGGCAAGGGCGTCACCTTCGCCCCCTACGGCGACCACTGGCGCCACATGCGCAAGGTGTGTGTCATGGAGCTCCTCAGCTCCAAGCAGGCGAGGCGCATGGAGAGCGTCAGGGCTGAGGAGATGGGCAGCCTCCTCCACTCCATGACAGCGTCAGCTGGCGCCACCCTCAACGTCAGCCAGAAGGTGGCGGCGCTGAGCAACGACGTGGTGGCGCGGGCGGTCTTCGGCGGCAAGTTCAGCCAGCAGGAGGATTTCATCCACGCGTCCAACCGGATCATGGACCTGCTGGGAGGCTTCTTCCTCATCGACCTCTTCCCATCCTCGAGGCTCGTGCGGTGGTTGAGCAGCGAGGAGCGCCGCGTTAGGAGCAGCCGCGACGTCATGCAGCACATCATCACCGACGTCCTCAACGAGCGCAAGGCTGTGCGAGCTGCCAGTAACGGCGGCACCGGCGACGAGGGGCTGCTAGACGTGCTGCTCACACGGCAGGAGAAGGACTCGCTGGAATCCCCTCTAACCACAGAGATGATAACCACCGTCTTGTTTGTGAGTATATATTTTACTTTCTATTGCCATCTCATGACAACAGTGCTATACCTAACATGCATGTGCTTGCTTAGGACTTAGGATCGCATCTTAATTAAGAAATCAGTACGTCTGGACAGAATCACGCATCTGATGTACTCCTTTCATTCCGAATTACTTGTCGCATGTATAGATGTATCTAGATGTATTTTAGTTTTAGATATATCCATTTCTGTGACGAGTAATTTGGACGGGAGGGAGTAGTTAGGATCCTTGCTAGGTCCCTCAGAAAACAAATATATATACTCATGGTTAAACTTTATGTCTAGATAATTGTGCTCGGATATCATTGTCAAAATATAAATCAGTTAATATATGTATGGCACACAATTTTTGTACTCTACTCACCTTTACAGGAGGGCAGGGTGCTCTTCCACTTCATAAAGTAGCAGTAATTGACCTTTTGTATGTGCGTGAAATCTTATAATTCTGAGGTGGTGTTTGGTTCTCTAGTCCTATGACTTTTTCTAGTCCCTAAGACTTTTTAAAAAAGACTTTCAAGGAGGTCCTTCTAAGGACTTCTAGCAAAAAGTCCCAAAAAGTCCCACCCTGTTTGGTTTGCTAGGGACTTTTTCTAATCCCAACACAAAAAAGTCCCTGGAACCAAACACCCCCTGAGTCAATAATTATAAATATCCGCAACAAGGATGCGATCGACTAACTTTAATATCTACTACATAACTAATAATTCCTCCAATACATAATAAGTATTCACTGATTTATTACAAACTTGTCCTAAATAGAGAGACTTATTATAAAACGAGGGAGTAGCATTTCTTGAAAATAATGATGATTGATATATATTCAATCCAGGATATGTTTGGAGCTGCTACTGATTCCACTTCAACCACTTTAGAGTGGGCTATGTCGGAACTCGTCAATCATCCAGAAGCTATGGCCAAGGCACAATTGGAGGTCCGTGAGGTACTAGGTCCAGATCGAGCTATCCTTGCCAGTAGCGACCTCGGAGAACTCCACTACATGCGGATGGTCATCAAGGAAACTTTTAGATTGCATCCTCCTGCTCCTCTACTTAACCGCACGAATGAAGAGGACTGCAAAATTATGGGTTATGACATGCTTAAAGGTACAAATATATACATTAATGTCTTCGCAATTTCCCAGGATCCTCAATACTGGAACAATCCTGAAGAGTTTAATCCGGAGAGGTTTGAGAACAGTAACATGGATTATAACGGGACATGCTTCGAATTCACTCCTTTCGGGTTCGGGCGACGCCTTTGTCCTGGGATAACATTTGCCTCATCAATTTTTGAGATGGCATTGGCAAACTTTCTCTATCACTTTGACTGGATGCTGCCTGATGGGGCCATCTCAGAGTCGGTGGACATGTCCGAGAAATTTGGGTTAATTGTACGCAGAAGTTCTGACCTGCACCTCAGAGCTATTCCACACCTATGCTCCAAAGCTATGGAGATTTAAATCCACCATTCTGTACTCCTGGAGGTCCATTACGTGTGGCGTTTTTACCTTTATACCAATATTGGAATACGAGAATTTCATGGAAAAATTGTTGGACCATGCTATTTTTCATGTTACTATGGGCTAGATTAAATTTCATGGTTGTTGACTGTATGGCAGTAGCTACTGCGCAACACTAAGTGATCCAATTATTTGTGATATATGATCATGTGCCTATTTGTAATGTTCAGACTGAATAAATGCCATTCAAATCGTCTGTTAAGTACTAAAACTAACCGTACAACTCATTCCAATTTTTGTTTTGACTATATACTATAAATTGTATACTATCGTCTGTAGATGAGAGCATGTGTTGATTTTTTCGGCAATACTACATGTGGAGTATGCGATATCGACCTATGATGTGGACACGTGTTTGAAAATTGTTTGATTTTATTTTGCTCTCCCCTCGTTTGAATCGAGAAGACCCACACAACCCAGCAAAAATTCAAGCTCAACCATTATGGAACTTGAAAAAACAAGTACGGCACAACGAATCAACAACTAACAAAAATACATACCAAAAAGTCAAAATTTTTGCTTCCAACTTACACAGCTAATGTCTCAATCGGATGACAGTTCCCGGACGATTTCAATCACTTGTAAAGATCAGAAAACCACACACGATTGCCATAGCCAGCACAATCAGTGGGCGATGGGGTAGTCAATTACACAAGATTCCTAAACCGTGTGCGGGAGGTCTCTCCTTGCACATGGAAGTTGTAACAGAATCGTGTGGGATGACCTACCAGGCTACCAATCAAACATGGTTTCTCTATTCCACACGTGTGTGCTTGGGTGTAGTCGCACACGCTTCAACGAAGTTGGTCGCATGTGACAGGTGTATTATCGCAAATGTTTAGTTTGAACTCAATCATGTGTGTTTACAGAACCATTGCGCACATTTGGAATTTGCAGGACCATGCATGTAGCCTTTGCACCAGCTACAAACCATGCATATATCAAGAACACGCATCATCCAGTATCAAATCTCAATTGTATTTCGTTATTTCACATGTCATACACCAAGTATTCATACATTACAAAATTATCAATTGCTAGCTATATAGATGTGAAAGATACACAAATGTAGGAAAACAGTTTTTCTTGATTGCATCTTTACCTCTGTGACAAAAGGTATGTTCCAAAGGGTTCATATAAGGAATGTGGACATTTCTCCACACTCGATCAGCACTGTCGTGCACAAGCCGCACATGGTGAGCACAAAGAAGGATACAAAAATTGCATTATCCTTGTTTGTGCTAAAACAAGGATAAGGATGCCTCTCGTTGCAAGAGGGGAATCTCCGTACTTGCAATTATTTCTCAAAGGGTCTGCATGTTTTGTGAAAAATAAAAATAATAATAATGCGAGAATATAAAAACAAGAAAACAATGCAAATTCAAAAAGATTAGTCACTTACTGGCATGTATGGATTAAGCCAAGAGAGGCAAACCCGCGACTGGTACGCGCACACCCTTCTCTAGTGTAACCGATGCGGCTACTAGTGTCTGGTGCGGGTAAGTTGAAGCATGTATCTGACCCGCTACACGCTGAAGCGCTTGCCCTGCAACATGCTACAAATATTGCGATCAGAATGGGATGCCAGCAGGTAATTTTCAAAACAGATTCCATGATGCTGAAGCAGGCAATCACCAGTACGGAGTATGATTTATCAAAGTTGGGATCCTTATTCCAAGATGTAAAATTTCAGATGTGTGTAGGTTTGATTGTTGTAAGCTTTGAACATTGTATAAGAGAGTGTAACGGAGCAGCACACATTTTAGCTATGCATGGTCTAGGCATGGAAAATGACTGCTCTGAGACTTGGCTTGGTAATTTCCCAGAATTTGTACTCGATGCTGTTGTTGGCGATATGCCAAATGTTCTAATGTAATGGAATACAATGTGTTCCTTTAAAAAAAAGTCCGGATGGGCCAAGAGAAGGGAAAGATTTTTGATGAAGTGTGCACTACGTCACACACACCTTTTTTTTTGTACAATGTCACCAAAATAAGATCCCTATAACAGGACGGCGGAGTATGTGATCACGAGCTCCCACACCCGTCCAGAATAGCGTTGGGATTCGGTGAACTCAATGAATTTGGCATACTACGGGTCCACGTGGGACGGGAAAATTCCAATATACGTACAACCCTATACACACCTGACGGATGGGTCCTAGCTGCACGGGGGTTTGCACGGCGTCGACGAAGCGAGCCCGAACCATGGCTCGAGATGTCGCCGGCGTCCTGATCCGTGGATCAGATCTGGTAGCGCCGGCAGCCCATGCAGTAAATGTGGTAGGTGGGCCGCTGGGGGGATAGGGCAATGAAGTTGGATCTAGCATTCTTCCATGGGAGACGAAGCGGTGGGGAAATCTCCCGCGGCGAAGGCGATTGCATGGTCCAGCGAACTCGCAGGTGCTCCGGCGGCCATGGAGTTCTTGAGGCAGCCCATAGACAGGTTAGAATATGCTCGATGGACTCCTCAGTTGCATGGTTGGGATCAGGTTTTTGCCACCGATTGTGATATTGTCGCCCCAAAAATTTGTGTGGATTGACTAGGACACTGCTAGAAGAGGTCAATGATAACAACAACACGATGGAGCCTGTTAGAGTATTTGTAATCTCTTTGAGCTAGGTACTACTCCCTCCGTTTCTAAATATTTGTCTTTCTAGACATTTCAAATGTCTACTACATACGGATGTATGTAGACATATTTTAGAGTGTAGATTCACTCATTTTGCTCCGTATGTAGTCACTTGTTGAAATGCCTAGAAAAGACAAGTATTTAGGAATGGAGGGAGTAATAAGTAGTTTGATTTCGTATCTATGTAAAAATTATGTGTTTTTCCATCTGGTTTGTGATAATCTGTCACAGATTTTGTAAGATGCTTATTAAGTTATGATGCTGGTGCCTGTGTTTTCTGAATATGTTGTCTGAAACTGGTTACGTCGAGACTGAACTTGCATGATGATGCCCTTTTGTTGGCCTAAATAATGCATTAGAATGGAGAGTACTGCCCAAATGGTTCGCATGCTGTCCTGATTGGCACTAGTTGGGGTGGCCACGGTTGCACCTACCTATCATTTTGCTTGCTGAATGATGGACATAACTTAACGCAGATGGGCGATGGAGGCTAGCTCATTGTGTAGTTCAATCCATTCGAAAGTGATTGGGACGGGGTGGGAGCTTCTGAAATTTCACGGACTGCATCTTCATTGACCATAACTGAAGAGCCCTCAAAGGGATGCAGTGGTTCGATTTAGGTACGCTCAAAGGGATCCTGGTCCCTGGATCCTATAAGGAGGAAGAGGAGTAGTACTGGGAAAGATTGCTACCAGCCAACCATGCTGCAATAAATGAGCTAAACGGCTCTGTTGGACCAGAATCGATGCCAAAACGGTCCAAACCGTAAATGTCCGTCTGATCCGCCAACAACAGTCTGTTTCCGAAAATAACAGCGAGAGGAGCTATACCCATAGCTGCACTGATCACGAGATGTATAGATGGTACAGATTACGGGATCCTGTGAGCTCGGGCTCACATTAGTACTTTCGCCCTATAACACAAGTATAAAATGACATATTCTATGAAATACTTCCGGTAAAAAATTATAATAGTGACAAGATCTAACACAAATAAATAAGATCTAACAGAGGTGCCTCAATAAACAAGATCTAGTGGAACCACTCTAATTAATAAAGATCTAACAAATGAATGAGGTGCTTGATGTTGAGTTCATAGCAAAAGAAGTCTGAAGAGCTCTGAATAGTATTGGTGATCTTAAGGCTCCAGGGAGTGATGGTATGCCAACATTTTTTTATAAAAGATACTGGGACACGGTGGGAGAAAGAGTCGTACACGAGGTTTTGGAGGTGTTGCGAGGTGGCACTATACCCAAAGGATGGAATGAAACAGTGGTTTACTCATCCCGAAGGTGCAGAACCCGAACCATTTGTAGGATCTACGCCTTATTAGCCTTTGCACTGTTGTCTACAAGTTTGTGTCGAAGTTCTTGCTGACTGCCTTAAATGTACTTTGGGAAGATCATTTCTCCTAATCAGAGTGCATTCGTCCATGGTAGATTGATTTCGGATAATACCATTCTGGCATATGAGATGTCTCATTTTTTGAGGAGGAAGTGATCCGGAAAAACTGGTCATATGGCTTCGAAGTTGGACATGAGTAAGGCTTATGACCGCGTTGGATGGCTATTTTTACAAGGATTGCTGGGAAGGATGGCTTTAGTGAAAACTTTGTACAGCTAGTAATGAACTGTGTCCACACAGTAAAGTACAAGTTTCCTATAAATGGACAAGTTTCCGATGAAGTGATCCCAGGTCGAGGCTTGCGACAAGGCGAACCGATCTCGCTGTATCTCTTCATGATTTGTGCTGAAGGTTTATGGCTATGCTCCACCATGCGGAGAGCCTTGGAGAAATTAAATGGATCAAGGTGGCAAGCCCGGCCCAGCAGTGACCCATTTTCTTTTTGCCGACGATTTGCCGTTATTGCTTGAAGCTAATGCCCATAGCGCGGCACCTATTAGCACCATTCTCCAAACCTATGAAGCATGTTCTGTTCAGGCCATCAATAGGGAAAAGTCTTCAATATATTTTAGCAAGAATACCCGTTGGAACACGCAGCATGAGGTACTAGCTGTGTTGGGTTTAAGCTCTGAATCCTTTGGAGGCAAATACCTTGGTCTCCCCACTTATGTGCCACAAAATAAAATGAAATTCTATGAGTATCTCAAGAATAAGATCCGGAAAAGAATTCATGGATGGAAGGAGAAATGTTTATTAAAGGAAGGTAAACAAATCCTTATTAAAAGGCAGTTGCCCAGGCGATACCGACATATGCCATGGCTTGTTTTGATCTTACGAAGGGGCTTTGTGATAGCATCAACTAGTTCATATGCGAGTACTGGTGGTCTCAAAATGATAAGGAGAGGTCTATGAACTGGGTTTCATGGGGAAATATGATGAATCATAAAGAGGATGGAGGCCTAGGGTCAGTTTTTTACATGTCCATGTTAGCCAAGCAGGGTTGGATAATAATTCAGACGTCGAACTCCCTGTGTGCTATGGTCCTTTGTGCATTACATTTCCCATCAGGTGATGTGTTAAAAGCTGAACCTGTACATGGGATAGGTTACGTGTAGCGTAGTATCCTCCAAGGAGTCCAACTGTTGAAAAAGGTCTAATTTAGCGAGTTGGCAATGGCATGGAAGTTCACATATGAGATGATCCGTGGATCCCGAGAGTGGCAACGAGGAAGATGCAATCGCGATAAGGGGATCACGAGCTGACGTGGGTCTGTGATCTTATTGATCCTGTCACTTTACAATGGACTGATGCTCTTATTCGACAAGTTTTTACAATGGAAGATGCTGAGATAGTCATGGCCATCCCAATTTGTGTGGACGCTGAGGACTTCATGGCCTGTCATTATTACTTGAAGGTGGTCTTTTTGGTTTGATCTGGGTACCGAGTGCACATGATCAATCAGGAGCTTAACACGATAAGCTCGAGTGGAATGTCCACTGAAGGCAATTGATGGATGACAGAAACGTGGAAACATTTGTGGAAGCTGCACTTTACATCTAAGGTTCATCATTTCCTTTGGCATTTTGGCCATAACAGTCATCCGATGCATATAAATATAGCAAGGCGTGGTGTCGGACTGAATTCAAACTGTGTGGTCTGCCGACGCCAGTTTGAGCATGGTGGTCGGTTTTTTTGGTGTAAGGGCGTAAAAGTTATGTGGCGTGTATTTCAGTTGGAGGATGTCAGGCAAGAGCTCATGTTATGTGCAGGTCCTCTACATGTGATTGAACCCATAATGCAGCTACTGTGCTGAATCGTTATGCCACATCAGCAAATTTGGGTCCCACATGTCATAATTGTCATCAAATGGGTCAAAGCCGCCAACTAGTGTTTTTTGCAAAAGATTAGGCTCAGAATTAGTGATTTTTGGCACAAAACTCTAGAGTTGTGGTTTCTGTAACCCTAGCCTTCAATGTCGATGTTTTTTGCAATTCACTCGATTGAACCCATCATGCAGCTACCATATGATCGAAAGATGAAAATAATAGCGTTGCTTTGGAATTGGTGGTCGGAACGGAACAAGCAGAACCATGGGGAGAAGTGGATCACTGTTGATGATTCTCAACTCCTGATTAAAAGACACACTGATGAATGGTTTCAGTTTTTCAAGCTGAAGCCAAAACAAGTTGTGTTTCAGTCTACATATTGGAAGCCTCCTTTTTTCCTTAAAAGGAGAAACGACCTTTCATAGTTCTCCATACGTCAATGGTGAATACGATGTCTGGTTTGGTCGTTCGTTGATGTCTTTAGCGATCGATCTAATCTGGGTCACGTGAACTTGATAAGAATTGATCGGCCTAAGCCCATCCAGCGTTCCTGACGACGTCCCATTGATCTCATATATGGCCCATCATAAAGATAAATAGTAGCCACAAAGAATAGCATTTCAGCAGCAAACATAGTATACTTCAGCAGCAAAAAAGGAGCATATTTCTCCTGACGGTAGGAGGCGTGGAGGGAGGCGGCTCGGTGGAACGCCGGCACAAAAGGTGTTCAGGCGGTGGAAATCGGTGGATTGGTGGATGTTAGGTATTTTGACGGGTATGGCAGGTTTTGGGTTCAGGTACTGCTGAAATGGGTTCGAACCCCTGAAATATGCCGGGTTTTATATTTTACCGAAGCGCAGCCCCGCGGGGTTAGAATTTAGAAAGACGCCCATCGCCATACCTTAAGGTAAAACCCCGCGTGGATGCGGGTTTCGGGCCCATTGCCATCTTGAGGCCCATGTGATATTTTTCCGTGCGTCTCCCTTTCAAGATACAGACTCTCAGTTCAAGTCCAACTCTACATCGCCGCCTTCCCTTCCCTTGACTCTTAGTACGTTTCCCATAAATATTGGCTCAAACTATGAGGAAGGGAGGAGGTAGATACCGAGGCCGGCAGATGGAGCTGCTGAACATGGATGCGTACGACGAGGCCGATCCCACGAGGCGCTTCATCCGGGCCATGAGGCTGACGTAGTATATGGCGACGCACACGACAAAGCTAGCTACCTTGGAGAAGGATGGTGGCACTGCAGAGGATCCAAGCTGCCAATACAGGCACCACATCGGTCGAACGTGATTGAACCAACTTGCTCTCCTCTACTCCTTACTCCACATCACAAGCGCCGGCTCCGTCCTTACCGGCATATGCATCGCATCCGCGTCGTCCCCGGTCACCAATGCTCACACCAGCCTCCCTAGCTCTTCGGCCTGGAGAGTCGTCAATCAAGAGTACTCGGCCATGGCCATGTAATGGTTGGTAAAGCGAGCATTGCTTCTTCATCTTTCGTGTTCCAATCGCGTCACTTTGAGTTCGGCCCAGCAACTCTACTAGCGACACGCCACGTGATGTGCTGCTGGCCCCCACATGCTTCAGCGGACGCTCAGGCTTGCTCTTGCTGGGGAACAGCAGGCTTGCTCAGGCTAGCCCTTGATGGCCGATGACTGGCAAAGCGTATCAACTTGAGGTAGCAAGCAGCCGATGCAGGTGAAGGACGTGTGGTAATTATATGAAAAATTACTGCACAAATTAGCTGGTTCATTATTTGATCAATTGATGTTCAATAGGTATGGTAATTGTAGACTGTAGTAGATGTATTTTCTTTTGCTAACTGAACTGGAGACCGGCAGCCTATGGGAAAACCAAAATCACTAACTTGCAAATCCAAAACATCAAAAGTAAAAAAGTCCATTTTAAATGAAAATATTAATCAAATTCCAATTGCACTGTTGTATTTGTTAGAATAGAATCATTAAAACTTATTAACCAAAACTTATCCAACAATATTTTCTTAACCAAAACTTATCAACAAAGTATCATAAGCATCTAAATCTCACACACATGTATACCTCATTTCATCAACTAAATATGCAATATTCATTCATCTAAATCTCACACACATTTACACCACATTTCATCAACTAAATATCAACTTTATATTCATATAATCTCACACAAATTATACCACATTTCATCAAATAAATATAGTCATCGCGAAAGTTCTAGTCAAGACCTTCAACCTGCCTTATCCGGCTAGCTGATCCAACACTCGAGGATTATAGTCATCTGATTTGTTGAGCCTCAAGTCGCCTTATTGCATAAGACGGCATGAGCCTCAGGCGCGACAACCATCTGATGTATTGAGCCTCAAGACGCCTCATCAAGACGGCATGAGCCTCGTGGGCTATAGAGGGATACATCAAGAAAAAAAATCAGCTGACAAAGCTCAGGGCCTTGACATCGACATTGCCCTTGAGCGAAACTAGGAGGCTGTGCTACTCGGAAGCCTTGACGTCCATTATATGGATGTGAGGCTTCTCCTTCCTCATGTGTGATGCGGCCGCCTCATCGCCAGTTGGTGAAAACACAATCATGGTCTTCTGTCTGTTCAAGTGCTGAGTTCAAACCGTCATGGACCCACATTGAGACGAACAAGCCATCGCGAAGATTCCCTAGCATAGATTGACGCGTGACTCGACTGGCTGATCTATAACGATAAGTTTCAAATAGTCAGATTCAGCTTTCCGTAAGCCAGAATTTTCATAAGTTCTTAGGAATGCTCCGAGTTCTTCATTCTGCCTCAGAAGGCATGGACGAAAAGACGAATCTACATCTACTAGGAAGGCAAGGGGCCGCAGACGGCTAACTTGAAGTTTCCGGAGGCTAATGTTAGGGATATACCAAACATGGGTATCGCCGCATTGGAATAAGCCGGACTACCAGGCTGGCCCAGGAAGGTGGCAAGGCTTTGCCGGGCGGCCCAGCAGGACGAGGCACAAGGATCAAGGCCCATCCGGCTAATGAAGAGTCCAAGATGAAGCCGAAGCAACTTGCACGAGCGCACGATGCCTTTATAAGCCGGACCTCGTGAGCCCTTAGGGCATGCTTTAGATGGTGAATCAGACAATCTCTCTCATTGTAAGTTGGCACACCATACTTCGCCTTATAGTGAGTTATAGCAGCACGTAGGATCTCGCCGCCGTTGCGTGATCTGAAGCTAGGTAAACTGTGTGCAATCCCGTCACCGGAGCCCTCTCCCTTAACACCCACGATCACCATGTCGGCTATGGAACCCCGGTTCCTTGTTGCAGACTTGATACCACGACAATTCGAATTGGTAGAACGGACTCCTGTTGTATCACTGAAGTGCCACAACAGAACCTGAAGAGAGGCCGCGTGAGGGAAATGCTGAAGTTGATGTGGACATGCGCGGCCGTCTCGATGAACAAAAGCAGCAGCACCCTGCTTCACTCTTCGACCTGGACAATCAACTGCAATTTTTTGCTGGCCACAGTGATAAGGATCAACGTGACCCAAATGGTTTTTAGGCCCGATCTTTCATGGCGTACCCGGACAACTCCGATCGCCGAGCAGAATAGATTCTACTCCCCGATACACAAACACAAGTCCTTACGAATCAGCAAGCACGGAGGTTTTCGGTCAGCTCCCTCTAAACTCGATATGGATATCTTACCCTCGAAAATACATCATGTTTCTTAACTCAAAACATAACCTAAGGATACAATGGCCGGCAGCCAACCCTTTATTTATATGGGTGACTCCAGAAACCCTAAACAACTCGGACCCACTTTTCCTGAACAGAAAAATAAAAACAACACAACCGGAAATTAAAAAAGACACTTTGCGCGCCAATATTGTCACGCCTGCTGGTGGACCCCAGCCGAACTCCTTCAAACTCAGCATGCTCAACAAGCTCTTTCAAACATAGCCACGCCTCCTTTGATCTTCTCCTTGTGCGGCAGAAACAGGAACACTGAGTCACCTGCACGTTGGTACGCTCCTTCCGCGGCATTTGCAGAGAGCACTCCTCGAACTCGCGTCGGCCCAGCAAATTTGGTTTATTTGGCATCACGGTGCTGCCTCGATGTTCACCTTACTGTTGTCTTCGGTGTACAAATGTTTACACTATGTATTTGATCATTTCAGTATATATGAAAAAAAAGATTATACATGGATTAAAATCGACGTGAAGCAACGCACGGGCAGTGTTTGCTAGTATAAGCAAATTTGAACTTTAGCTTGGTTCCGACATCCAACCAACCAATACAGAGGCTCATCATGCATGCTAAACTGCTAGTACGGAAGGATTCCCAAGGACCTTCCATAGTTGACGACGTCGTCGTATATTTCGTCCAACGCCTTGTACCTGAACTCAAACCCTTCCCCGATGAGTTTCGCCGACGAAATGCAGACTCTCAACTTCTCGGGGCGACCACCAAACCTGATAACAAACATACACGCTATATATTCACAAATCACGATCGAGAGCATCGGAACTTGCCGTGTTTCCATAGATGTTGGCACACACCTGTCGGTATTGACGTTATACTCTGGGTACTTGGCGGCCAGGAAGGTGGCTAGCTCCGCGAGGGTGGTGTCGAGGCTGCTGCAGATATATCTTCCTGACGCAGCCTCCTCCTCGGCTAAGAAGATCTTTGCGCGGCAGAGGTCGTGGACATGGACCATCGGGATCGAGCCAGACGCCCTGTCGACGAGTTCCAGGCTGCGAATCTTCTCGTCGTCACCTGAGATAATCATTCACCACACACGTCGTTTGATGAATTAGTAGTCTCTAATGGTCCCTTTTAATTATCGTTGCATCTTGACTTGGTATCAGGCTCACCAGTCAGCAAAGAAAGGATAACGGGGACGCTGGTGTGGACAATCGTCGCCGGCGCCTCGCCAACCGTGAAGGCGGGGCACACCGTAACAAGGCTGATGCCGCTGTCCTGCGCGAAAGTCCGCACCGCCTTTTCCAT
The DNA here is from genome assembly GCF_018294505.1 of Triticum aestivum. NCBI lineage: Eukaryota > Viridiplantae > Streptophyta > Magnoliopsida > Poales > Poaceae > Triticum > Triticum aestivum. Next base: position 773,592,939 of record NC_057797.1, on the reverse strand, counting down.
AAGCACCTTTGAGACATTGTAGGCCTGTGATACGGCACGCAAGCACGTCATCACATTCACATTATTTGACAGATTTCTACCCGCCCTAATTAAAATTAAAAAGGAACGGAAGTACTAAAAAAATGTGCATGCCTACCCAGCCGCCGGCCTTGGTAACTCTGAGGTACTCAACGTCGCTCCAGGACTCCTCATCCAGGACATGGCTGTCTCCTAGTGGCAGAGGCCGGCCGGCGACAGCCGCCACTGACGATGTCAGGATCACGCGCTTCACCGTCCCCGCCCTCACGCACGACCTCATTGCGTTAAGGGTTCCGCTGACGGCCAGCTCGATCACTTCTTTCTGCCATGAGATATAACCAACTAAAAACAGTGCCTTTTCCATAATCAAATCTGACCCTAGTACAGAGTGTTTGGTCAGGCTCTACCTCAGGGTTCTCCGCGTTGAGGTTCATCGGAGCCGCGACGAGGAAGGCATAGTCGCAGCCGGCCACGGCCTCATCGAAGCTACCCTCGTCCTCCAGGTCGGCGCGGAAGACCTCTAAGGGACCGAGCGCTTGCAAGTCCTTGAGATGGGGGTGATTCTCCATGTCATCTGAGATCCAAAAAACAAATAACAGTGCCTGTCAGCTCAGGGTTCATCACATCACAAATTCACAATAGAGAGCGATCGAGGATCTAACCGGACTTTCTGATTGTCGTCTTGACGGTGTATCCCTTTTGCAGCAGCATCTTCACGAGGGCCGAGGCGATGTATCCGTCACCTCCGGTGACACACGCCGTCTTCCTCCTTATCGCATCACCTGCCACAGACGTCATCAGGCCGGCTGGAGGTGGAGAGTCGAGCACCGGAGTTCCTGTTCCTCTGCTGGTGGAGTAGTGCTTGTGGGCGCTCGTGGCTTTCACCTCTCAGGTAACGTGTGTCGTAGCTGGTAATCCATGAGCGGGGTTCGTTAGAGGGATGGTTTGGATCCCAGGAAAAAAAGAGAGGAATGGTTTGGATGCTTTCAAGAAACCACAAGCTAGTTGCATTTATTTCTCCACAGATTGCCACCATATACAAAGGTTAGATGCTTTCCAACTTACCCCGCAGAAAAAAGAGATGCTTTCCAACTTGTAGTTGTCTTTCAGATTGATTAGACCGAGCCAACTGCTCCATTGTGCTCCAGTGATATTGAAGTCTTCCATTTTTTTTTTGCGGGAATATATTGAAGTCTTCCATTGACCTGCTAGTATCCAAAAGAGACGACTGGCAGGTTAGTACTATCAAGTTGGCCATGTAGAAGTGCACTGGCAGGTTAGTTTAGAGTGAATTGCAAAAAACCACCACATTGACGCATAGGTTTGCAGAAAACACCCCTTTACGAATTTGGGCCAGAAACCACTGATTTTCAGCCTAATGTTTTGCAAAAAAATGCTGATCGGTCTATTTGCACATTTTAACCGCAATTATGACATGTGGGGCCCACATTGGTGCATAACGTTCACTATAGACAATGTTAGACTGGTTTTTTTTTCAAAAGGAACCCTCCCTCCAAAAAAAGGGAATCTTCCTTCCATGCTCGATCCAGTCGAGATCAGGCCCCGCCGCCGTTCCCACAGGTCACCGCCGCCGCGACCTGGGCCAAGCTGTTCGCCGCCTCCTTGCTACAGAGCGGCGGCTCTAGCCTCGCGCCCGCCACGGCCACAACCTAGTCTAGGTCGAGGTCGGCGGCCACGGCCGAGGCGCACGGGTCAGCTGGCGCCCTGCTCCTGGAAGCATGGGGTGGTGGGCTAGCGGCGGCTTTGACCTCCGAATCACCACACAGAACGGTCGTTGCCTCCTCCTTCAGGCATGGCGGCTCGTTGCCTCCTCCTTCAGGCATGGCGGCAGTGCAACAGCCGGCGCACGGAGTGGCTGCAACCTCCCGGCAACGATGGCGGCATCGGAGCAAGCAGTGGCGGCGGGGCGCAACACAGGCGCACGCAGCAGCGGCCGCGCCCAGCATGTTCGCGAGCAGTAGCGTGCATCACCGGAGCAAGAAGACTAGTGGAGGCTGACATCACCGAAGCAAGAAGACTAGTGGCGGCGCGCATCACCGGAGCAAGCAGCGGCACGCCGGTGAGCAAAACGGGCGCAAGCAGCAACGCCGGCGAGCAAGCAGCAGCTGCAATGCACAGCAAGGGCGCAGCCAGGCAGGAACCCTCACTGGTAAGCTCCGCCATAGCCGGGGCACCGGTGTGGGTGATAGTGCACGAGCGCGGGATGGCCGCCGGCGGAGTACGGTTGAGTTGGGTATGGCAAGGGCCTAATTGCATATTTGTTTTCAAATTGAAGGTTGCCTCTGCAAATATACTCGGTACTAATTGTCATGCCACATCATCAAATGTGGGCCCCACATGTCATAATAACAGTTAAAATGTCCAAGTAGACCGATCAGTGTTTTTTTGCAAAAGATTAGACCGAAAATCAGTGGTTTCTGGCACAAATTTGTAAAAGAGTGTTTTCTACAAACCTATGCACTAATCCAAGAAAGTAGTTGTAATTCTGTTCTCGGTTTTCACAGAGCGACTAAAGTAGCTATGTGTGTGCATGTCGATAGTCTAGTCGTCTCTTTATGTTGTACTAGGAAACATGGCCCGTGTGTTGCAACGGGATAAAAAATTCCCTACCGAGGCGCACAAAGTAAGTTTTCATTGGCATGGCACGAACACCTGGTTAGATGATGATGGGCTTGATCTAGGTCGCACAGATATTGTTGTAGCATCAGATTGCCAAGGAGTGGTTAATGATATTCAGAGAGGTACGAGCGGTATGTATGCTAGCATTGTCAAGGAAACCAGACCGCAAGTCAGTTTACTAGATGTTCCTTCATCTTCATTGGAAGAGAGTCTAATCTGTATCCCCACGAACTTGTTTTTTGATCAATAAAATGGAGTGTGTTTAGACTAAAGAAAAAACGAATGCACGATTGGGGTTTCAATTTTGTCAGACTGGAGACAAGTTCCATATTACAAGTTCCAGTTTCAGTTCATCGAATTAGAATTGTACGTTTCACCTATCAACTTGAGTTTACAGGAGAAAAGGCAGTAGCAACCCCAATCTCAGGGTAAGAAATCAAGGCCGGTTCTTGTTGTCTCGGCGTTCCGATTTAATCTGTGCTACTTTCAGTCGTATAAAACATGTCGGAATTACTTGGAAGTCATGAGAATGGTTACAGACAAATGCAACTCTCTCAGGGTAAGAATTACAGCAAAGAATGTGACCTCCTGCTGCTCAGCTCCTGCGATTCTAGTCCCATATCTTCATCACCAAATACCCGAGCCAATGATGAGTACTCTGGCTCATATTAGTCATATATATGAACCATACTACAAAATAAGTATTGGACAAGCAGCAACAAAACAAAACTTAACTCTGAAGACAAGAAAGTAGACATGCTTTTCAAACCACGACCGGCAAGCACACTCAAACACACAACTTCTGGTGATACTTGGGCTGAAACTCCATGTCATCTGAGGTGCAAAACAAAATAACGTGCCTGTCAGCTCAGAGTTCATCACATTCACATCACAACAGACAGTCATCCGAATAGAGAGCGATCAAGGATCTAACCAGACTTTCTGACTGTCGTCTTGACGGTGTATACCTTCTGCAGCAGCATCTTCACAAGGGCTCAGGCGATGTGCCCGTCCCCTCCGGTGACGCATGCCGTCTTCCTCCGCATCGCATCACCTGCCACAGACGTCATCAGGCCGGCTGGAGGTGGAGAGTCGAGCACCAGAGTTCCGTTCCTCTGCTGGTGGAGTGGTGCTTGTGGGCGCTCGTGGCTTTCACCTCTCAGGTAACATGTGTCGTAGCTGGTGATCCATGAGCGGGCTTCGTTAGAGGAATGGTTTGGATCCCCGAAAAAAAGAGAGGAATGGTTTGGATCCCCGAAAAAAAGAGAGGAATGGTTTGGATGCTTTCAAGAAACCACATGCTAGTTGCATTTATTTCTCCACAGATTGTCACCATGGAATAACCGGGAAATCTCAATTATTGCTCAGTTGTGCTGCGCTGGATATACAAAGATTAGAGGCTTTCTAACTTGTATTTTTCTTTCAGATTGATTATACCTGGCCAGCTGCTCCATTGTGCTGCCCTGGATATACAAAGGTTAGATTCTTTCCAACTTGTATTTTCCTTTCAGATTGACTATATACCTAGCCAACTGCTAGATGCATTGTGCTCCAGTGATATTGAAGTCTTCCGTCGACCTGCTAGTATCCAAAAGAGACAACTGGCTGATTAGTACTATCAAGTTGGCCATGTAGAAGTGCACTGGCAGGTTAGTTTATCACGTTGTAGCTTTCATTAATCACCAGGGACGATGTGATGAAAGGAGCACTATATAGAGTGGTAGCAGCGCGACGAAAGTGTAATTGAAATCTTGTTGTCGGTTTTCATAGAGCGACTAAAGTAGATATGTGTGTGCATGCCGATAGTGTAGTACTAGGAAACATGCCCCGTACGTTGCAACGGGATAAAAAAAATCTACTTTAGTCAGTTTATCTTACATTAAGGTGCAAAGAATGTTGAAGTAAGTTTTCGTTGGCATGGCACGAGCACTGGGTTAGATGATGATGGCCCGATGATAAGGTGCAAATTTATCTTACATCAACTTTATGCTTCATCCTTCATACCACCGTTATGTAGTATATCATTATAAGAGAAGATTACTATGAAGAGACCAATAAAGTCTCCTTAAGCATTTCCTATTTGTTGAGGGTTGTATCATTAATTATGAAGATGCATAGTGCTAATGTATATATTTAAAACATGGTACAAATGTTACATTTCTGCAACGCCTCTCCCAGCGGGAGGGAGCTCCGTCGCCACCGCCACTCGATCTCCCTCCGCCGGCCACCTCCTCCACAACAGAGAGCAGATCCAGAACCCTCTCATCGTCTCTTTCCATCCCATCACATCCCGACCCTCGCGTCGCCCCCACTCGGGCGACTCAGGCGGTGTCACAACCCTCGCCGCCGGGGGCGTCACCTCCTTCCTCCCCTCCCTCCGTCGCCGTCAGAGGACGACGCCGGGCTATGCCCGAGGGCCGACGGCGGTGGCGGGGGTCTCTTGTTGGGAAATATAGTAGAAAACAAAAGGAAGACTCGCAACATTGTCTCTTCACATGTCTTTGTGTGAAACACTTGTGGTCTCAGCTAGGACTTCTGGATGCCATTCAAAGAGTAACTGATGAGGACAGATCACGCTTAGTCACTATCACTAGTGCAGAACCGGGCAATAGCACCGGCTTGTAAGGCCTTTTAGTGCCGGTTCGGTAACCGACACTAAAGTGGGGGCACTAAATCCCCCCCCCCCTTTAGTACCGGTTTAGCACGAACCGGTGCTAAAGGGCAACCACGTGGCACGAGCCAGCTCCGGGGGCAGGGAGCCCTTTAGTACCAGTTGGTGACACCAACCGGTATTAAAAGGTTGGGTGGTTTTGGGTTTATAATTTCTTTTTCATTTAATTTTGAGTTTTCCATTTAATTCTTTTTCGTTTGCTGGTATTTTATGATACTACATATTATACACGTTATGCATGTATATAAATAGAATTTCTAGTAGAACAGATCATATATATATATACATACAATTAGCTAGCTATATACAATTTCTCCTAATTGGTGCCTTCGGAGCCAGTGGCATTAGCCTAATTGGTGCCTTCGGAGCACGATAACAATTGGAAGTGGTTCATGGGGGCGGTAGCGGGTAATAGTATTCTCCTTTGGGATCTATGACCTGGTCGAGCAAAAATCCCGCTATTTCCTCTTGAATTGCTTCTATGCGGTCCTCTAGTAGGAGATTCTCCCGCACCTTTTTGAACTGTTAAGAAGGAGATCAATATGCATGTGTATTAGTTGTGCGACTAGATATCGATAATGGTGTAAAAATTGTGAATAGTGTTCTGACAAACGTACCCACTCCTGTCTTTGAGATCTACTCCTTTCGGACGCCATCATGCGAATGTTCTCGCAAACATAGTATGCACACAGATTATTCCCCGGCGCCTGCTTCAGGACCTTTACGAGAATGGAATTTGATCAGATAATAATTAATCAAGCATGATAATTAAAGAGATGGCAGCTAGCTAGTATTACTTAATTACTTACCCGGGGTCGATACCATTTTAGATTTGGTTTCCATTGGCATAGAGTGACGCTGATGAACTTTGATCAAGCCCTGCCCGCCGACAAAGAAAATGAATAAATGAGTTATTAAATAGTTGTTATCAGGAAATGACGAACTAATTAAATAGGCCGAGATATAGTTAATAATGATTGAAATTACCTGTTGACTATCCCCTTCACGATGGTGTAGTCAGTTGGTTTCTTAAGTAGTGAGTCTAGTACTTCAACTGTTTCTTCATCAACTTTAATGATTAACAAGATCCAGTGAAATCTGCATGCACACACGTTTGCATGTCCTAATTAAGCGGGCATATGTAATCAAAAACATGTAGCTAGCGAGTAGGCAAAAACAGAATTTGTAGTACAAGACAGTGTGACTCACTTGAAGTTGTAAGGAAGTAGTATATCATCATTGTATTTGAGGCGCTTGAAGAACTCTAGCATGCTTTCCTCTACACTTTTTTCATAATATGGATCTAATTTCCATGTGTATTCATTAATGGTATTTGGGTCAACGAACCCAATGCCATAGCGTCCACTTTTTTTCATTTCATAAATCTTCATCCTGCATAATACCATAGAAAAGAATATAGTGAGGATAATTATAGGTAATGATTGATCAAAATGATCACTACAGCTAGCTTGAGACTTAGATTACAGAAAGAAATCACTTACAAACAATAGCAACTGACGATAGATTTGTCCAGTGCGTCTTGATTGTATAGCTGAAATAGTTCTGAATACTCAACGGACACAGCTTTGTCATGGTAGTAATGATCCTTCTTGACATTCACCATGAGGGACTCTCGATTGGAATTCTTGGTAATGTCCATGTACCATTGATGCAATTCATACATTCTCGTTGGGAGCTTCTTGACCTCGTCTGGCTCGACCAAAGGTTGGCCCCGGACATATTTCCGTTTTATTTCTTCCTCTCTAGTCGGAGACATGGGCTCGATATCGAGGAGTTGTCCAACAGCGATCATGAGCGTTTCAGCCTGCTCAATATGCTCCTCGGTTATTACCACATCGCCCAGCCCGGGAACGTTAACGGTTTGCCCACAATAATATTGTGCGCGCCTACTCTCATGTGTTGTTGGCACAACAAGCGGGGGGATTGATTGCGCCGCCTGTTCTCCAGCTTGGGAACGGTTTTACCGCTCCTTTTGCCAGCTGATTTGCTCGAGCTCGAGATCTCCTCTTTCTGTAGACGTGCTCGAATTAACTTCTTGATGTGGCGCTCATAGTCTGTGTCAACAGGCTTGGGAGCTGGTGCTCTAGCCATACGAATGAAGTGGTCAATCTTTTCGTCAGGCACTTTCTCCCTTGGCGGCGGTGGCGGTTTCGGTGCAAAATGGACTTCCACCTCGGCCTTCGATATGGCTACGTTTTCCTCCTCGGACTTGTCGTAAGGCCTCTGCGGAAGAGGCGCGAGGCTTGGACCATATTGAAGTTGCTTGCCTCCGCCTATACCTCGACTTGTACCGCTACGCACCATAGCTGAGGCGGCAAAGACGGCTGACGTGGCTGAGTTGGAGGAGGAGGAGTGGCCTGAAGCTGTGCCGGACTTGGAGGAGGAGTGGCCTGAAGCTGTGCCGGACTTGGAGGAGGAGTGGCATGACGCTTTGCCGGACTTGGAGGAGGAGGAGTGGCCTGAAGCTGTGCCAGACTTGGAGGAGGAGTGGCCTGACGCGTTGGTGGACTTGGAGGAGCGGGAGTCTGCTGACTCGGTGGCGGACTTCGATGAGGAGTCGGATGACGCGGTGTCGGTGGCCTTCGAAAAATGATGCAATCCTTTCTCCATAGGATGATACGATGGTTGGCCTCTCCCAGTGTGTGCTCATCGTCACCTCCAGGAATGTCAAGCTCTAGCCCTGAATATTGGTCCACCACCTCATCAACCAAGACACGAGCATAGCCCGCTGGAATAGGGTTGCAATGGAAGGTTGCCTCTGGGGGATTTGTAAAAGCAAGGGCGCCCGCCACCTTCATGGATATGTTCTTCATTTTGAAGTGTAGCTCGCAGTTAGTGTACTCCATGATGTCATCCACTGGGTATCTATCCAGCCATGCGTCGCCCGGGGCAGAACCCATGCTGCTTCTCGGCATGGATGGGACGGTGCTATCCAATGCTGGATCATCCGCTAGCTGCTGCAGCTGCTGAGACCCCCTTTGCTGGCTAAGTGGGTCGATCTGCTCCTGCTACCGCTGGAATTTGACTGCCAAGTCTGCATGCGCTGATTCTAGGCCATGAAGGCGTTCATAGTCCAGCTTCCTCTGCTCCTCCTCCATCTTCCTCTTCTTCTCCTCCGCAATCTTCTTTCTCGCACGGGTTCTGTAGTCAGCGTTCCAGTCCGAAAACCCCTCATACCACGGAATAGCTCCCATGCCTCGTGTTCTTCCCGTGTGTTCAGGATTTCCCAGAGAACGTGTAAGCTCGTCGTTCTCTCTGTTGGGCTGGAACACCCCCGATCGAGCCTCTTCTATTGCAACAAGTAGCTTATCTTCGCTCCATCCAGACATGCCTTCTTTGAAACTTGGCCTGTCTTCGGGTCCAACTCCCCCCATGCGCATAGAACCAAGTCCTGCACCTGGGGGGCCAGCTCAATGATTCTGGAGTGACACCTGCATCCTCCATCTCTTTTTCAGACTTATCCCACTTAGGCATTCCCACTGTTGGGGAACGTAGTAATTTCAAAATTTTCCTACGCACACACAAGATCATGGTGATGCATAGCAACGAGAGGGGAGAGTGTTATCTACGTACCCACGCAGACCGACTGCGGAAGCGTTGACGCAACGAAGAGGAAGTAGTCGTACGTCTTCTCGATCCGACCGATCCAAGCACCGTTACTCCGGCACCTCCGAGTTCTTAGCACACGTACAGCTCGAGGACGATGCCCGGGCTCCGATCCAGCAAAGCGTCGGGGAGGAGTTTCATCAGCACGACGGCGTGGTGACGATCTTGATGTTCTACCGTCGCAGGGCTTTGCCTAAGCACCGCTACAATATGATCGAGGTGGAATATGGTGGCAGGGGGCACCGCACACGGCTAAGGAACGATCTCAAGGATCAACTTGTGTGTCTAGAGGTGCCCCCTGCCTCCGTATATAAAGGAGCCAAGGGGGAGGGGGCCGCCGGCCAGGAGGAGGGCGCAGGAGGAGTCCTACTCCTACCGGGAGTAGGACTCCCCCCCAATCCTAGTTGGACTAGGATTCCCCGAGGGGGAAAGAGAGAGAGGGGGGCCGGCCACCTCTCCTAGTCCTAATAGGACTAGGGGAGGGGGGAGGCGCGCGGCCACCTTGGGCTGCCCCTTTCTCCTTTCCACTAAAGCCCATTAAGGCCCATATGGCTCCCGGGGGGTTCCGGTAACCTCCCGGTACTCCGGTAAAATCCCGATTTCACCCGGAACACTTCCGATGTCCAAATATAGGCTTCCAATATATCAATCTTTATGTCTCGACCATTTCGAGACTCCTCGTCATGTCCGTGATCACATCCGGGACTCCGAACTAACTTCGGTACATCAAAATGCATAAACTCATAATAACTGTCATCGTAACGTTAAGCGTGCGGACCCTACGGTTCGAGAATAATGTAGACATGACTGAGACACATCTCCGGTCAATAACCAATAGAGGGACCTGGATGCCCATATTGGCTCCTACATATTCAACGAAGATCTTTATCGGTCAGACCGCATAACAACATACGTTGTTCCCTTTGTCATCGGTATGTTACTTGCCCGAGATTCAATCGTCGGTATCCAATACCTAGTTCAATCTCGTTACCGGCAAGTCTCTTTACTCGTTCCGTAATACATCATCTCACAACTAACATATTAGTTGTAATGCTTGCAAGGCTTATGTGATGTGCATTACCGAGAGGGCCCAGAGATACCTCTCCGACAATCGGAGTGACAAATCCTAATCTCGAAATACGCCAACCCAACATGTACCTTTGGAGACACCTGTAATGCTCCTTTATAATCACCCAGTTACGTTGTGACGTTTGGTAGCACCCAAAGTGTTCCTCCGGCAAACGGGAGTTGCATAATCTCATAGTCATAGGAACATGTATAAGTCATGAAGAAAGCAATAGCAACATACTAAACGATCGGGTGCTAAGCTAATGGAATGGGTCATGTCAATCAGATCATTCAACTAATGATGTGACCTCGTTAATCAAATAACAACACTTTGTTCATGGTTAGGAAACATAACCATCTTTGATTAACAAGCTAGTCAAGTAGAGGCATACTAGTGACACTCTGTTTGTCTATGTATTCACACATGTATTATGTTTCCGGTTAATACAATTCTAGCATGAATAATAAACATTTATCATGATATAAGGAAATAAATAATAACTTTATTATTGCCTCTAGGGCATATTTCCTTCAGTCTCCCACTTGCACTAGAGTCAATAATCTAGATTACACAGTAATGATTCTAACACCCATGGAGCCTTGGTGCCGATCATGTTTTGCTCGTGGAAGAGGCTTAGTCAACGGATCTGCAACATTCAGATCCGTATGTATCTTGCAAATCTCTATGTCTCCCACCTGGACTAGATCCCGGATGGAATTGAAGCGTCTCTTGATGTGCTTGGTTCTCTTGTGAAATCTGGATTCCTTTGCCAAGGCAATTGCACCAGTATTATCACAAAAGATTTTCATTGGACCCGATGCACTAGGTATGACACCTAGATCGGATATGAACTCCTTCATCCAGACTCCTTCGTTCCCTGCTTCCGAAGCAGCTATGTACTCCGCTTCACATGTAGATCCCGCTACGACGCTTTGTTTAGAACTGCACCAACTGACAGCTCCACCGTTTAATGTAAACATGTATCCGGTTTGCGATTTAGAATCGTCCGGATCAGTGTCAAAGCTCGCATCAACGTAACCTTTTACGATGAGCTCTTTGTCACCTCCATATACGAGAAACATATCCTTAGTCCTTTTCAGGTATTTCAGGATGTTCTTGACCGCTGTCCAGTGATCCACTCCTGGATTACTTTGGTACCTCCCTGCTAAACTTATAGCAAGGCACACATCAGGTCTGGTACACAGCATTGCATACATGATAGAGCCTATGGCTGAAGCATAGGGAACATCTTTCATTTTCTCTCTATCTTCTGAAGTGGTCGGGCATTGAGTCTGACTCAACTTCACACCTTGTAACACAGGCAAGAACCCTTTCTTTGCTTGATCCATTTTGAACTTCTTCAAAATCTTGTCAAGGTATGTGCTTTGTGAAAGTCCAATTAAGCGTCTTGATCTATCTCTATAGATCTTTATGCCTAATATGTAAGCAGCTTCACCGAGGTCTTTCATCGAAAAACTCTTATTCAAGTATCCCTTTATGCTATCCAGAAATTCTATATCATTTCCAATTAGTAATATGTCATCCACATATAATATCAGAAATGCTACAGAGCTCCCACTCACTTTCTTGTAAATACAGGCTTCTCCGAAAGTCTGTATAAAACCAAATGCTTTGATCACACTATCAAAGCGTTTATTCCAACTCCGAGAGGCTTGCACCAGTCCATAAATGGATCGCTGGAGCTTGCACACTTTGTTAGCTCCCTTTGGATCGACAAAACCTTCTGGTTGCATCATATACAACTCTTCTTCCAGAAATCCATTCAGGAATGCAGTTTTGACATCCATTTGCCAAATTTCATAATCATAAAATGCGGCAATTGCTAACATGATTCGGACAGACTTAAGCATCGCTACGGGTGAGAAGGTCTCATCGTAGTCAACCCCTTGAACTTGTCGAAAACCTTTTGTGACAAGTCGAGCTTTGTAGACAGTAACATTACCATCAGCGTCAGTCTTCTTCTTGAAGATCTATTTATTCTCAATCGCTTGCCGATCATCGGGCAAGTCAACCAAAGTCCATACTTTGTTCTCATACATGGATCCCATCTCAGATTTCATGGCTTCAAGCCATTTTGCGGAATCTGGGCTCACCATCGCTTCTTCATAGTTCGTAGGTTCATCATGATCTAGTAGCATGACTTCCAGAACAGGATTACCGTACCATTCTGGCGCGGATCTCACTCTGGTTGATCTACGAGGTTCAGTAGTATCTTGATCTGAAGTTTCATGATCATTATCATTAGCTTCCTCACTAACTGGTGTAGGTGTCACTGAAACAGTTTTCTGTGATGTACTACTTTCCAGTAAGGGAGCAGGTACAGTTACCTCGTCAAGCTCTACTTTCCTCCCACTCACTTCTTTCGAGAGAAACTCCTTCTCTAGAAAGTTTCTGAATTTAGCAACAAAAGTCTTGCCTTCGGATCTGTGATAGAAGGTGTATCCAATAGTTTCCTTTGGATATCCTATGAAGACACATTTCTCCGATTTGGGTTCGAGCTTATCAGGTTGAAGCTTTTTCACATAAGCATCGCAGCCCCAAACTTTCAGAAACGACAACTTTGGTTTCTTGCCAAACCACAGTTCATAAGGCGTCGTCTCAACGGATTTTGATGGTGCCCTATTTAACGTGAATGCGGCCGTCTCTAGAGCGTATCCCCAAAACGATAGCGGTAAATCAGTAAGAGACATCCTAGATCGCACCATATCTAGTAAAGTATGATTACGATGTTCGGACACACCATTACGCTGTGGTGTTCCGGGTGGCGTGAGTTGCGAAACTATTCCACAATTTTTCAAATGTACACCAAACTCGTAACTCAAATATTCTCCTCCACGATCAGATCGTAGAAACTTTATTTTCTTGTTACGATGATTTTCAACTTCACTCTGAAATTCTTTGAACTTTTCAAATGTTTCAGACTTGTGTTTCATTAAGTAGATATACCCATATCTGCTTAAGTCATCTATGAAGGTGAGAAAATAACGATATCCGCCACGAGCCTCAATATTCATCGGACCACATACATCTGTATGTACGATTTCCAACAAATATGTTGCTCTCTCCATAGTACCGGAGAACGGTGTTTTAGTCATCTTGCCCATGAGGCACGGTTCGCAAGTACCAAGTGATTCATAATCAAGTGGTTCCAAAAGTCCATCAGTATGGAGTTTCTTCATGCGCTTTACACCGATATGACCTAAACGGCAGTGCCACAAATAAGTTGCACTATCATTATCAACTCTGCATCTTTTGGCTTCAACATTATGAATATGTGTATTACTACTATCGAGATTCAATAAGAATAGACCACTCTTCAAGGGTGCATGACCATAAAAGATATTACTCATATAAATAGAACAACCATTATTCTCTGATTTAAATGAATAACCGTCTCGCATTAAACAAGATCCAGATATAATGTTCATGCTCAACGCTGGCACCAAATAACAATTATTTAGGTCTAATACTAATCCCGAAGGTAGATGTAGAGGTAGCGTGCCGACCGCGATCACATCGACTTTGGAACCGTTTCCCACGCGCATCGTCACCTCGTCCTTAGCCAATCTTCGCTTAATCCGTAGTCCCTGTTTCGAGTTGCAAATATTAGCAACAGAACCAGTATCAAATACCCAGGTGCTACTGCGAGCATTGGTAAGGTACACATCAATAACATGTATATCACATATACCTTTGTTCACCTTGCCATCCTTCTTATCCGCCAAATACTTGGGGCAGTTCCGCTTCCAGTGACCGGTCTGCTTGCAGTAGAAGCACTCAGTTTCAGGCTTAGGTCCAGACTTGGGTTTCTTCTCTTGAGCAGCAACTTGCTTGCCGTTCTTCTTGAAGTTCCCCTTCTTCTTCCCTTTGCCCTTTTTCTTGAAACTAGTGGTCTTATTGACCATCAACACTTGATGCTCCTTCTTGATTTCTACCTCCGCAACTTTCAGCATTGCGAAGAGCTCGGGAATAGTCTTGTTCATCCCTTGCATATTATAGTTCATCACGAAGCTCTTGTAGCTTGGTGGCAGTGATTGGAGAATTCTGTCAATGACGCAATCATCTGGAAGATTAACTCCCAATTGAATCAAGTGATTATTATACCCAGACATTTTGAGTATATGCTCACTGACAGAACTGTTCTCCTCCATCTTGCAGCTATAGAACTTATTGGAGACTTCATATCTCTCAATCCGGGCATTTGCTTGAAATATTAACTTCAACTCCTGGAACATCTCATATGCTCCATGACGTTCAAAACGTCGTTGAAGTCCCGATTCTAAGCCGTAAAGCATGGCACACTGAACTATCGAGTAGTCATCAGCTTTGCTCTGCCAGACGTTCATAACATCTGGTGTTGCTCCAGCAGCAGGCCTGGCACCCAGCGGTGCTTCCAGGACGTAATTCTTCTGTGCAGCAATGAGGATAATCCTCAAGTTACGGACCCAGTCCGTGTAATTGCTACCATCATCTTTCAACTTTGCTTTCTCAAGGAACACATTAAAATTCAACGGAACAACAGCACGAGCCATCTATCTACAATCAACATAAACAAGCAAGATACTATCAGGGACTAAGTTCATGATAAATTTAAGTTCAATTAATCATATTACTTAAGAACTCCCACTTAGATAGACATCCCTCTAATCCTCTAAGTGATCACGTGATCCAAATCAACTAAACCATGTCCGATCATCACGTGAGATGGAGTAGTTTCATTGGTGAACATCACTATGTTGATCATATCTACTATATGATTCACGCTCGACCTTTCGGTCTCCGTGTTCCGAGGCCATATCTGTATATGCTTGGCTCGTCAAGTATAACCTGAGTATTCCGCGTTTGCAACTGTTTTGCACCCGTTGTATTTGAACGTAGAGCCTATCACACCCGATCATCACGTGGTGTCTCAGCACGAAGAACTTTCGCAACGGTGCATACTCAGGGAGAACACTTCTTGATAATTTAGTGAGAGATCATCTTATAATGCTACCGTTAATCAAAGCAAGATAAGATGCATAAAAGATAAACATCACATGCAATCAATATAAGTGATATGATATGGCCATCATCATCTTGTGCCTGTGATCTCCATCTTCGAAGCACCGTCATGATCACCATCGTCACCGGCGCGACACCTTGATCTCCATCGTAGCATCGTTGTCGTCTCGCCAATCTTATGCTTCTACGACTATCACTACCGCTTAGTAATAAAGTAAAGCATTACATCGCGATTGCATTGCATATACAATAAATCGACAACCATATGGCTCCTGCCAGTTGCCGATAACTCGGTTACAAAACATGATCATCTCATACAATAAAATTTAGCATCATGTCTTGGCCATATCATATCACAACATGCCCTGCAAAAACAAGTTAGACGTCCTCTACTTTGTTGTTGCAAGTTTTACGTGGCTACTACGGGCTTAAGTAAGAACCAATCTCACCTACGCATCAAAACCACAACGATAGTTTGTCAAATAGACTCCGTTTTAACCTTCGCAAGGACCGGGCGTAGCCACACTCGGTTCAACTAAAGTTGGAGAGACAGTCGCCCGCAAGCCACCTATGTGCAAAGCACGTCGGGAGAACCGGTCTCGCGTAAGCGTACGCGTAATGTTGGTCCGAGTCGTCTCGTCCAACAATACCGCCGAACCAAAGTATGACATGCTGGTAGGCAGTATGACTTATATCGCCCACAACTCACTTGTGTTCTACTCGTGCATATAACATCAAACCATAAAACCTAGGCTCTGATACCACTGTTGGGGAACATAGTAATTTCAAAATTTTCCTACACACATGCAAGATCATGGTGATGCATAGCAACGAGAGGGGAGAGTGTTATCTACGTACCCACGCAGACAGACTGCGGAAGCGTTGACGCAACAAAGAGGAAGTAGTCGTACGTCTTCTTGATCCGACCGATCCAAGCACCGTTACTCCGGCACCTCCGAGTTCTTAGCACACGTACAGCTCGACGACGATCCCCGGGCTCTGATCCAGCAAAGGGTCGGGGAGGAGTTTCATCAGCACGACGGCGTGGTGACGATCTTGATGCTCTACCGTCGCAGGGCTTCGCCTAAGCACCGCTACAATATGATCGAGGTGGAATATGGTGGCAGGGGGCACCGCACACGGCTAAGGAACGATCTCAAGGATCAACTTGTGTGTCTAGAGGTGCCCCCTGCCTCCGTATATAAAGGAGCCAAGGGGGAGGGGGCCGCCGGCCAGGAGGAGGGCGCAGGAGGAGTCCTACTCCTACCGGGAATAGGACTCCCCCCCCCCAATCCTAGTTGGACTAGGATTCCCCGAGGGGGAAAGAGAGAGAGGGGGGCCGGCCACCTCTCCTAGTCCTAATAGGACTAGGGGAGGGGGGAGGCGCGCGGCCACCTTGGGCTGCCCCTTTCTCCTTTCCACTAAAGCCCATTAAGGCCCATATGGCTCCCGGGGGGTTCCGGTAACCTCCCGGTACTCCGGTAAAATCCCGATTTCACCCGGAACACTTCCGATGTCCAAATATAGGCTTCCAATATATCAATCTTTATGTCTCGACCATTTCGAGACTCCTCGTCATGTCCGTGATCACATCCGGGACTCCGAACTAACTTCGGTACATCAAAATGCATAAACTCATAATAACTGTCATCGTAACGTTAAGCGTGCGGACCCTACGGTTCGAGAATAATGTAGACATGACTGAGACACATCTCCGGTCAATAACCAATAGCGGGACCTGGATGCCCATATTGGCTCCTACATATTCAACGAAGATCTTTATCGGTCAGACCGCATAACAACATACGTTGTTCCCTTTGTCATCGGTATGTTACTTGCCCGAGATTCGATCGTCGGTATCCAATACCTAGTTCAATCTCGTTACCGGCAAGTCTCTTTACTCGTTCCGTAATACATCATCTCACAACTAACATATTAGTTGTAATGCTTGCAAGGCTTATGTGATGTGCATTACCGAGAGGGCCCAGAGATACCTCTCTGACAATCGGAGTGACAAATCCTAATCTCGAAATACGCCAACCCAACATGTACCTTTGGAGACACCTGTAATGCTCCTTTATAATCACCCAGTTACGTTGTGACGTTTGGTAGCACCCAAAGTGTTCCTCCGGCAAACGGGAGTTGCATAATCTCATAGTCATAGGAACATGTATAAGTCATGAAGAAAGCAATAGCAACATACTAAACGATCGGGTGCTAAGCTAATGGAATGGGTCATGTCAATCAGATCATTCAACTAATGATGTGACCTCGTTAATCAAATAACAACACTTTGTTCATGGTTAGGAAACATAACCATCTTTGATTAACAAGCTAGTCAAGCAGAGGCATACTAGTGACACTCTGTTTGTCTATGTATTCACACACGTATTACGTTTCCGGTTAATACAATTCTAGCATGAATAGTAAACATTTATCATGATATAAGGAAATAAATAATAACTTTATTATTGCCTCTAGGGCATATTTCCTTCACCCACCGCATAGCCACCTGGCCCCAGCTTATGGAACTTATCCTTTTTTGCGGCATTGGCCTTGTTTATTCTCGACTATTCCTTAGATAATTCCGAATCCTTGAATTTCACGAAATCGTCCCAATGAGCACTTTGCTTCTCTAGTGCTCCCTCGAATACTAGAGTCTTCCTTCCTCCCTTGACGTACTTGGCCCATTCACGATTCTTGTGGTTGTTGAATGCAACCGCCATCTTCCTAAGAGCAGCGTCCTTGACTTTCTCCACATCTGCATCTGTGAAATGATCTGGTAGGGTGAAATGTTCCATGAGCGTTTCCCAAAGCAGAAGTTTTTGTCTGTCGTCGACAACAGTAACTCCTGGACGTGGCTTTGCTGGATCTCTCCATTCTTGAAGGGAGATCGGGAGTTGGTCCTTCACAAGAACTCCGCACTGACGAATGAACTTGTCCGCAATCTTCTTAGGCGCTAATGGTTCGCCATTAGGTTTGATGGCCTCGATATTGTACTTTACGCCCTCCTTCAACTTTTTGTTCGGGCCTCTTTTCCTGTTGCCTGAAGATTTGCTCGATCTAGATGGCTGAAAGAAGAAAGATCGATTCGTTAATATATCTTCAAGTCATTTAAAACATGTGATGATCACCAGATGCCTGCTTATATAAATATATATACCTCGCCGGTCTTTGTTGTTTCAAGATCAACATTTTCTTCGTCATGTTCATAGTTCATGACTTCATCAATTCGGTCGTCGCGATCGAATATCATATCACCCTCCCCGGTGTTGTTTAGATATTCGGAGACGTCATAATCTTCTTCATTCTGATCATCATCTGGCCCGCGAGGATTGCGTATGATATTGAACAGGGCCTCTTCTCCCTCTCTGCCGGTATTATCCGCCATAGGTTTTATTTAACTAATCCAAAAGAAATATATTCAAATTACAATGCATGGATGCAATCAATTAATAAGGAAAAACTGAATCAATCATAGTACATAATAAGCATCATTGAATATAATCTCGAATAGGTCGTCTCGAATAATAGATATAATCTCGAATACATCGTCTCGAATAATATATATAATCTCGAATATTATATATCGAATACATCACTAGCTACGTAGCTAGCTAATAAAGATCGAATACTAGAGAGTAATCTAGGCGGTGGACAACCAAAGTGAAGGAACCATCACTGTATCATAGCTCGGGTGATCTCCCCAAAGAACCTGCCAGGTATTGGAGAACCTGACGTCCATACCAGCCATGTAGCGATGGACGTGCTCGTCCTCCTCCCTGACACGACGACGTACCACCTCCGGCGGGGCCGGCTCACTCCGCACCGAAAGTGGCCCACGCGAACGCCACCAAAGGAGATGAGGGTCGACGACGGGACCCGGGGCCGGGTTCCTCAGCAAGCGTCGCGCCCCTGAAGGTAGCACCTCCCAGTGCTAGCCCGGCGGAGCCCAGTCCCGGACATGGGTCCTCTGAAGCAGGACGTCGTCGCGAACGGGTCGACGGCGAGGATGCAGGCCGGGCATCATCGACAACAAATACTATATGCCGTAAAAGTAAAGTAACATTTTTTAAATGATGGATTGTGATTTCATATATGCAAATTCTAAATTTTATAACTAAAACTAACATTTATAATATTTCTATAACTAAAACAAACATTTCTAATATTTCTATAACTAAAAAACATTTCTATATAACTAACATTTCTATATAACTAACATTTCTAAGATAACTAACATTTCTAATATTTCTATATAACTAACATTTCTAATATTTCTATAACTAAAAAACATTTCTATATAACTAACATTCCTAATAATTCTATAACTAAAAAACAGAAAGATTGTGTGTGTGTGTGGTACATGGCGGCCGGGGCAGGAGTTCACCGGCGAGGCACGACGACGGGGGGCGGCGACGGGGACGGAGACGGCGACGGGGACGGGGACGGGGCGGCGACGGGGACAGGGATGGGCCGGGCGGGGACGACGGGAGGACGGGGCGCGGCGCGGCGCAGCGACGGGGATGACAGGGACGGGGACGGCGACGAGGGGCGGCGGCGACGGGGCAGAGAAGAAAGAAGCAGAGGGAGAGATGAGAAACTGACATTTTTTTGAAATGTTTTCTTATATAGAACAACCTTTAGTACCGGTTGGAGCCACCAACCGGTACTAAAGGTCTGTTTTGGCCAGGCCAAGCGGCGGGAACGGCACCCCTTTACTATCGGGTGGTGGCTCCAACCGGTACTAAAGACCCCCCCTTTAGTACCGATTTGAGCCACCACCCGGTACTAAAGGGGGAGCGCTGGCGCAGGTGCGGTGCGAAATGTTTAGTCCCACCTCACTAGCCGAGGGGCGTTCGCACTAGTAGGTGGGCTTTTTTTTCTTATTTTTTTGCTTTATTTATTTTTGTGTTATTTATTTTTGAGTTGTTTTTTTGCTGTATTTAGAGTTTCTTTGTGAATATTTTTGCTTTAGGTACAAAAAATTACAAACTTTCTGTTAGTACCGGTAGTTTACAAATTTGAATAGTTTAAATTTTGAATTATTTGAAATTTGTGTGAATCACTAGTTTGTGAATAACTTAACTTTGAAAATAGATTTTTCAGTGATTCTTTTTTCTTATGTTTAATATTAGTGTGTTTTATCATTATATTCAATTTGGTAATGCTTAGGTTATTTAAAAAAAGAAATGCCTTTGTAACGGATGAGTTTTCGTCCGAAACCCTGATACTTCAAAAGAGATTGTCCATTTTGTACACGAAGTGCATCCAGTTTTTGCGGTAACCCTCTCTACTTTTTTGCACATGCTATATGGGTGAAATTATGATACCATGCTAACTTTCAACCTTTTCTGAGTTCATTTAAAATGCTTTTCAATTTCAGGGTCATTTAGCTGAAAAAATCAGTAAATGGATGAAAGAATTTGCTTGCACATAAAATTTCTTCGCGTTTCAAATGCCAAAACACATAACTAGCTACCCTAACTATTACAGAGATTCCCTCCTGGGTGTGAAACACAGAAGAAAGTGATGATAGTGAAGCCGATCACATCCCAGATCTTTGAGTGTGAAACTTTTTCTTCGCGTGTGTCCCTTTGCGCCGTAGCCATGGAAAATCTTCATCATTTAACTGGATGCTCAGGTCAATATTCATTGTGAATGGAGCAATTTAATCAAACTATTCATAATCTCCTGACATGTCTGTCTTGTCATCCACTCCCACGATGTTTCTCTTCCCAGAAAGAACTATGTGCCGCTTTGGCTCATCGTACGATGCATTCGCTTCCTTATCTTTTCTTTTTCTCGGCTTGGTAGACATGTCCTTCACATAGAAAACCTGTGCCACATCATTGGCTAGGACGAATGGTTCATCTGCATACGCAAGATTGTTGAGATCCACTGTTATCATTCCGTACTGCGGGTCTTCCGTTACCCCGCCTCGTGTCATATTGACCCATTTGTATGAAACAAAGGGACCTTCAAACCACGTCGATATTAAAGTTCCCATATGTCCTGTATATAACCATAATATCTTTTCATTCCCGTCTTGGTTTCTGCATCAAAGGGGACACCACTGTTTTGGTTGGTGCTTTTCTTATCTTGAGAGATCGTGTAAAATGTATTACCATTTATCTCGTACCCTTTGAAAGTCATTATATTCGAAGATGATAACTGGGACAGCAAGTACAGGTCATCTTCAATAGAGGCGTCCTGCATAGTACGTGTCTGCAACCAGCTGGCGAAACTCCTGGTTTGTTCACGTGTAATCCAGTGATCAGACCGCTCCGGGTGTTTGGAGCGTAGCAAATTCTTGTGTTCATCCATATACGGAGCCACCAAGGCGGAATTCCGTAGAACTGTGTAGTGTGCTTCAGTGAGAGAATGTCCGTCCATACATATTATTTGTTCCCCTCCTAGCGTGCCTTTCCATCCAGTCTGCCCTTATGCCGCGATTCAGGAACACCAATCGGCTTAAGGTCAGGAATAAAGTCAATACAAAACTCAATGACCTCCTTATTTTCATGGCCCTTGGAGATGCTTCCTTCTGGCCTAGCACGCTTATGAACATATTTCTTTAAGACTCCCATGAACCTCTCAAAGGGGAACATATTGTGTAGAAATACAGGACCCAAAACGTTAATCTCTTCGCATAGGTGAACTAGGACGTGCGTCATGATGTTGAAGAAGGATGGTGGGAACACCAACTCGAAACTGACAAGACATTGCACCAAATCATTCTCTAAACTTGGTATGATTTCTGGATCGATTACCTTCTGAGAGATTGCATTAAGGAATGCACATGGCTTCACAATGGCTAATCGAACGTTTTCCGGTAGAAGCCCCA
This sequence comes from Triticum aestivum, assembly GCF_018294505.1. Classification (NCBI taxonomy): domain Eukaryota; kingdom Viridiplantae; phylum Streptophyta; class Magnoliopsida; order Poales; family Poaceae; genus Triticum; species Triticum aestivum. The sequence goes on along the minus strand of NC_057797.1, from coordinate 773,571,045 downwards.
TCAATGCAACCGGAAGCAGTTGCGTCATAATCACGTGGCAGTCATGAGACTTTAGGTTCTGGAACTTTTTCTCTGCCATGTTTATTATTCCCTTTATATTCGACGAGAAGCCAGGCGGTACCTTAATACTGAGCAGGCATTCAAAGAAGATTTCATTCTCTTCTTTGGTAAGAGCGTAGCTTGCATGACCCTGATGTATGTCATCTTTTCCGTGCATACGCTGCTGGTCCTCCCGTGCCTCAGGTGTATCTTTTGTCTTCCCATACACACCCAAGAAGCCAAGCAGGGTCACACAAAGATTCTTCGTCACGTGCATCACGTAGATTGCGGAGCGGACCTCTAGGTCTTTCCAATAGGGCATGTCCCAAAATATATATTTCTTCTTCCACATGGGTGCGCATCCGTCAGCGTCATTCGGAACAGGTTGTCCACCAGGACCCTTTTCAAAGACCACCTTCAATTCCTTGACCATATCATGTACATCAACACCAGTACGATGGCGAGGCTTCGTCTGGTGATCCGCCTCACCTTTGAAATGTTTGCCTTTCTTTCTTACGGGATGCCTGCTCGAAAGAAATCGACGATGTCCCAGGTACACATTCTTCTTACAATTAGCCAAATATATACTGTCGGTATCGTCCAAACAGTGCGTGCATGCACGATATCCCTTGTTTGTCTGTCCTGAAAGGTTACTGAGAGCAGGCCAATCATTGATGGTCATGAACATCAACGCCTTTAGGTCAAATTCTTCTCCCATGTGCTCATCCCACGCACGTACACCTGTTCCATTCCATAGTTGTAAGAGTTCTTCAACTAATGGCCTTAGGTACACATCAATGTCGTTGCCAGGTTGCTTAGGGCCTTGGATGAGCACTGGCATCATAATGAACTTCCGCTTCATGCACAACCAAGGAGGAAGGTTATACAAACATAGAGTCACAGGCCAGGTGCTATGGTTGCTGCTCTGCTCCCCAAAAGGATTAATGCCATCTGCGCTTAGACCAAACCATACGTTCCTTGCGTCATCTGCAAACTCCTTCCCATACTTTTTTTCGATTTTTCTCCACTGCGACCTGTCAGCGGGTACTCTCAACTTTCCGTCTTTCTTACGGTCTTCTCTGTGCCATCGCATCGCCTTGGCATGCTCTTTGTTTTGGAACAAACGTTTCAACCGTGGTATTATAGGAGCATACCACATCACCTTGGCAGGAATCTTCTTCCTGGGGCGCTCGCCCTCGACATCACCAGGGTCATCGCGGCTGATCTTGTATTGCAATGCACCGCATACCGGGCAAGCGTTCAAATCCTCACACTCACCGTGGTAGAGGATGCAATCATTAGGGCATGCATGTATCTTCTGCACCTCTAACCCTAGAGGTCAGACATCCTTCTTTGCTTCATACGTACTCTCGGGCAATTCGTTGTCCTTTGGAAGCACATTCTTTATCATTAGCAGCAACTTTCCAAATCCCTTGTTAGATACACCATTCTCCGCCTTCCATTGTAGCAATCCAGTGTGGTGCCCAGCTTTTTCTTGTCACCTACGCAATTCGGGTACAATAATTTTTTGTGATTCTCTAACATGCGCTGCAACTTCTTCTTCTCCAAATCACTTGCACAGTTTCTCTTTGCATCGGCAATGGCCCAACCTATATCATCAACGGGCTCATCCGATGCCTCTTCTTCAGCTTCTTCCCGCATTACCGACTCAGCTTCTTCCCTCATTGTTGTATCATTGTATTGAGGGAACCCATGGCCAGGATAGTTGTCGTCGTCCTCTTCTTCTTCATTGTCTTCCATCATAACCCCTCTTTCTCCATGCTTGGTCCAAACATTATAGTGGGGCATGAAACCGGACTCAAACAGGTGGACGTGAATGGTTCTTGACGTAGAGTAATTGTGACCATTCTTACAGCCAGCACATGGACAAGGCATAAAACCATCCGCCCGCTTGTTTGCCTCAGCCGCAAGCAGAAAAGTACGCACGCCATTAATGAACTTAGGAGAGCATCAGTCATCGTACATCCATTGCCGGCTCATCTTCAATACACAGCACCGAAAACATCAAATTAATACAATACATAAAGTTCATACATAAAGATCATACAACATTTAAATGCAACAAACAAATAACTCTCTAGCTAAAGAATTTAAATGCAACAACAAATGCGATCAAGATCGCAACTAAGGTAACAATTGATCCAACAGCATAATGATACCAAGCCTCACTATGAATGGCATATTTTCTAATATTTCTAATCTTCAAGCGCATTTTCTCCATCTTAATCTTGTGATCATCGACGACATCGGCAACATGCAACTCCAATTCCATCTTCTCCCCCTCAATTCTTCTTAATTTTTCCTTCAAATCCTCGTTTTCTCTTTCAACTAAATTTAACCTCTCGACAATAGGGGGGTCAGTTGGAATTTCCGGTTCAACTACCTCCTACATACAAATATCTATGTCAACTTGATGGGCATAATTTGTCATAAACACGAAATGCAATGAATAGTTTCAAAAGAGAATATACCACATCCGAATCATAACCCGGACGAGGGCCGACGGGAACGGATATCAAAACCATGGCACTATTTATAACAAACAACGTATGGGTAAGATGATTATACGAGTAACTATATATCCAAATCACACAAACATCAATTTTTTTTATAAAACTTCATGAACAAGAGGCTCACCACAAGGTGGTGCCGGCGATGGGACGTTGCGGGCGATCGACGGTGGTTACGACGGAGATTTAGAAGGCACTAAGTAAACCACACCTACATATGCAAACTAAGTGTTATTTTTGACCTCAAATTGCATATAAATCAAATACTAGCACATATATATAATTCCTCCCAAATTACTAAACTCAAAAATCAATCACTATATAAAGCATTGCACGAGCTAATCTAGAAATGAGAGATGAAAGGACAAAGTTGCTAACCTTTGTGATCATTTAAATAGATGGGGGCCTTCAAATCTTGACAAATTTTGGGCAAAATGTGTGATGAGCTTGAGAGGAAGAGGGAAAAGAACAGAGAGGAGAGGGGAAAGGGGAAGAACAGAGCGAGCTCGGGTGGGCGAAGGGTCTATGTAGGATGACCTTTAGTACCGGTTCGTGATACGACCCGGTACTAAAGGTGCTGAAGGGGCCCCGAACTGACAACATCCTGCCACCACTCACTTTAGTACCGGTTCGTGGTACGAACAAGTGCTAAAGGTTCGCCACGAACCGGTACTAATGAGAGCGGCCGACTAGCCGTTGGAACCGGCACTAATGCACACATTAGTGCCGGCTCAAATTCAAACCGGCACTAATGTGCTTCACATTTGACCCTTTTCTACTAGTGTATGGAGATCTTATCAAAGCTTGATGTTGTTTTAGATGGACTACTTGTGGCCGAACTGGCTGTTGTTGCAGCATGATACCTTTGGTGGCAACGACGACAACTTGTGAAAGGAATCGTGATTCAAAATCCTAAGAAAAAACATTATATATTCGTGCCCTAACTACAAATTACATCAGATCGATGTCTCCAAAGCTCCCGACTCGGAAGAAGACAGAACATATGTGGCAAAAACCGTCTCATGGATTGGTCAAGGTCAATGTAGATGCATCATTTTATCTGGATACTTTATCTGGAGCTTGCGGTGATGTCGTGTGTGATGACCGGGTGACTTTTTAGCTGTAGCAACTTGGTTTCTTCCATATCAGAGATTTGATTGAGCGGGGCTCTTGGCAATTAGAAATGGAATATACTTGTTGGCAAATTTGGGGTGCAACAATGAGGAGATTGAATCTGATTGCTCGTTTGCGGTGGAGACAATTCAGCAAATGGACTCTTATCTAGGACCCGGCGTTGCATTCGTCTCTGAATGTATTCAGTTGGCAATGGGCTTCGCCAAAATATCATTTATACACTGTTTTCGAGAAGCTAATTAGGTAGCAGATGAGCTAGCTAACCATTTTTTAGTGCTAGACCGTCAGGTTCTTGGGACGATGTAACTCCGGACTTTGACTCTCATTTACTTGTAAACGACGTGACCATCATATGAGAAATAAAGTCTATTTGCTGTCAAAGAAAAAACAGCAGCGACAAAACTTAAAACACAATTTGCAAAATTCCCCAAAAAAAACTTTTTGAAACATTAAAAAAAGAACAAAAGTGAAAACGTGAACTTTTTTCAAAATTAATAACATTTTTTTGAAATCCCACCCCCCAAAACATTTATGGAATTAGCTAACAGATTTTGAAAACATGAACAATTTTTTGAATTTGCAAACAAATTTCAAAAATGTAACATTTATTGAATTTGTAAACAAATTTGGATTGCGGGAACATATTTTGAAGTTCCCAAACATTTTGTGAATTTGTGAAAAATTTGTGAAATCTGAACATTATTTGAATGTGTGAACAAATTTTGAAAGCTGGACCATTTATTTGAAAACCTTGAACGTCTTAGTTTGTGATTTTTTTTAAAAAAATCTGAACATTGCTTAAAATTCTAAATATTTTGGAATTGCTGAACAAAATTTGAAATAAGATTTTTTTTTCAAAAATGTGAACATGATTTCAAAATGTTGAACATATTTTAGATTCCAATTTTTTTTTGAAAGACAGAAAATAATTCTGAAAAAACTAAAAGGTGAAAGAAAATTTAAAAATGAAAAAAGAAAAAAAATAGAAAGAAGAAAGGAAAAACGAAAACGAGGAGAAATAGAAAAACGAAAAACAAAAAAGAAACAACCGGTATCGCTGAAACACTAAACGGGTCGGCCCAAAACCTGAAAAAGGGCTAGAAACATCATAGAAGGTTCCCAAAACCAGTATCATTAGACGGGCCGGCCCACCCCGAACGGTCGCTCCCTTGTTCTGCGAAACAGCGAAATCACTAATTCAAAATTGGGTTTTAACCAAACATGGGTGGACACCGTAATGGGCATGGTTAGATCAGTTTCTTTCTCAATTCTTTTCATAGTGAAAGGTTGGAGCTACTTAAACCAACTAGCACTACCGGACTCGCGGCCTATGCCGCCGTCGGCATAGGTCATTTCCCGTCGGCATAGACCTATGCCTACGGCTGCCGTCGGCATAGCCCCGTCGGCGTAGATCACGTCAGCGTAGTCTTGTTAGACCGTCGGCATAGTATAACCGTCGGCATAGGGACCTATGCCGACGGCTGACGCTCCGCCGTCAGCATAGGATAAGCCGACGGCCAGGACTAGGCTGTCGGCATAACTCCAAGTAGGCCGACGGCAGCCGTCGGCATAGTTTTGGCCGTCGGGTTAGGACCGTTTTCCGGTAGTGTAGAGGTATACGACAGGGAGATCCTATTTCCCCTTACTTGTTCTTGCTTGTAGTAGAGGGCTCTCTCAGGCCTTTTAAAAGCCAGTTCTCAGTCATCGGTCCTATTGAGAGTGAAGGTGGCCCACACAGCCTTGGCTATGAATCACCTCCTTTTTCGCAGATGACAGCATGTTTCTTTTTATGTCAAGTGTAGAGGGGGCAAATGGCGTGTCAAACCTATTAAATAACTATTGTGCTGCTTTAGGACAGAGAGTTAATAATGCAAAGTCCTCGATCTTCTTCAGTAAGGGCTTCCCTCAAAGCCTGAAGCAAGATGTAAAAAATGTGTTGGATGTACATAATGAATCCCTAAGTGAGAAGTATCTGGGCATGCCAACGCAAGTGGGACACTAAAAAACGACACTTTCAGATATATGTGAGATCGAGTCTGGGAGAAGATAAGAGGATGGATGGAGAAACTGTTGTCTTCTGCAGGCAAGGAGGTACTTATTAAATTGGTTGCTCAAGCAATACCGGTGTTTTCTGTGTCATGTTTCAGGCTACATCGAGGCATTTGCCAGAGTGGCACGTCCATCTTAAGGCAATTTTGGTGGGGGGAGCAAGCAGGGGAAGAGAAGACCATGCTGGGTGTCGTGGGACGTCCTGACATGGTGAAAAAACTTGGGAGGACTAGGATTTCATTATCTGGAGGTTTTCAATTTGGCCTTGCTGTAACGGCAGGCCTGGCGCATCATTAACGAGCCTTCTTCGCTCAGCTTGCGAATTCTGAAGGCTTGCTACTTCCCCGCTTCGAGCTTGCTAGACGTAGAGTTGGGATCACACCCATACCAGATTTGGCGGGCTATCATTGATGGTAGGGATATTGTCAAACAGGGGATTATCGAGAGGGTGGGTACCGGTGAAACAATCAGCATATGGAGCCACAACTGGATACCAAGAGAACGTATGATGCGGCCCCTGGCATCTCTGGTGTTAGAACCCTCCCGAACTGGTGTCGCATCTAATCGATGCAATGGCCGCTACATGGCGGGAGGATGTCCTATGCCAAGTGTTTGTCCCCATAGATGTTGAGGCAATCCTAAAAATTCCAGTTTGTACAAGACAAGTGGAGGACTTCTGGGCATGGAAACCGGATGAGAGAGGAAGTTTCTCTGTCCGTTCTTCATATCATATGATCATGCATCTCAAAATGACCAGGGAAGACTAGATTGAATGTCAGGGGATTGCCTCAGGAACTTCGCCTGAGTGTAAGGGCTGGGACGCCATTTGGCAAACCAAGGTTCACTCGAAGCTTCATGCCTTTGCATGGCGTTTAGCACAGAATTCTATTCCTATGGGGGACATACTACATCACCGAAATATGGCTAACGTATGATACCTGTGCATTGTGTGGATCGCCAGACAACTGGAGACACTCGCTGATGGAGTGCAGCATGGCAAGGAGCATTTGGGCCCTGTCCAATGAGTCGATGGTGGAACATATATGCTGCAATCAGGAGCCAAGTGCAAAGAAGTGGTTATTTACAATGCATGAAGATTTACCAGAGGAGGAGTTTACCACACGGATCGTCAGTTTGTGGGCGATCTGAAGCTCTCGGCGTAAGGCTATTCATGAAGATATATTCCAGAGCCCGTATGCAACACACAGTTTCGTTACATCCTACATTAGAGAGCTTGAGTCTCTTTAGAAGCCCACCAAGGAACCGGCAGTTCAGAGAGCACCTAGAACGACCGGATGGATTCCTCCACCTGAAGGACCATACACATGAAAGTCAACGTAGATGCTGCCGTGGCGAGGGCTGGAGATTATGGTGCAGTAGCAGCACTATGCTGAGACCACCAAGGGACTTTCCAGGGAGCTTCAGCGGTAGTATACACAAACATTGGGGACCCAGCGACGCTAGAAGCATTGGCAGTCCGGGAGGCTCTCGCTTTGGCAAATGATCTGTACCTTCGGAGAATAAAGATAGCATCAGATTGCAAAGCAGTGGTCGACGCCATCAAGCATGGGAGTGCACCTGCTTATGGTGTCGTGTTACATGAAATATCACTTAGTATAGGGTCATTTATTTCCTGTACTATTAGTCATGAGTCTCGGACCTCGAATGCGTCCTGCAAAACATGCACTAGCGCTAGGGACTAGCCGTCATGTCTGGCTAGGGTCCCTGGGGAGCTTTGCTTCGTCCCTGTGATCATGACGTTTGAATAATAAATGCATGTTTGCCTAAAAAATCTAATTAAGGAGTACTTCTTTCAAAGATCACTCTCATCTTCTCAGGTTGAGACAACTGGCGCACTGCAATGCATCCGTTTAGTCAAACCGGGCGTCCAAATCTCGAACCATTTTCATCATTGGATTCCCCGCATCGAGATCTTCAAAATTAGATCCTATGTTGACAGGTTTTGAGGAAGTTTTTTTCACACAAAAAACCGGATGAAAAAACAGCACCGAGAGCACATTTTTTTGCTTTTCACGGAAGCAAAACTGTGCCTTTCGCGGGAAAAAATGTGTTTTTTGGAGAAAAAGCTAAGCACCAGTGGAAAACCAAAAGGTTAAAAAAACGGAAAAAGCAATTTAGAAAGCAAAAACGCGTGCGAAAAGATAAAAAGTAAAAAACAAAATCCGGAGGCAGCGCTCAGAGTGGCGCGCTCTCAGCCCACCCCCAACGTTGGGAGATTCCCGAAGGAGCGCTCGTCAACTAGTTGCTCTTGCGAAACAGCGACAACTTGTGGCAAAGAGCCGCAAATAGGATTTTCCCTAGTGCGTTGCTAGATGGAGGGTGTGCTCAACTCAGCCCCCGCCCCCCCTCCTCCTAAAATGGCGCATCCCAGCCTCGGTGGAGCCCTACTCCCTAGCGCACATATTCTTCTTTTTTCTTTTATTTATATTTTTAAAAATAAAAATATTTTCCTTATTTTTTGAGAATTTTTATCACTTGTTCATTTTCTCATGCAATGTAAAGAATTTATGTACCTAAAAAAATTAACATGACATTTAAAACAGTGTTCCTATGTTTCCGAAAAAAGTTCAAGACATTTTTTAAAATTCCTAAACAATGTAAAAAATGTTTCATACCATTTAAATAATGTATGAGTATTTTAAAAAGTTTACGTGTTTCAGTAAATGTTCATGGAGTTTTTGATTTTTTTTATACAACGTAAGAAATCTGTCATGCGTTGCCTCCGCGGTCGCTCGCCATTGTTGCGGAGAAGTCATCCACAGATAGATGTGCATTCGTTGCGGCGGCTCGATTGAGAAACCCTGATCAGGGGGGAAGAGTCAGAATTGGGCGGTGGCGACGCATCGATCTAGGAATCCTATGTGCGAGAGAAAGAAAGAAAGAGGTGGGGCTTCGGGTGCGGCGGCGCAGCTGGTGGAGAACGGGAGACGAGCGGCGGTACAGACTTCTTTTGATATTGAAGCATTGATGCCAACCCATCAGTCAAAAACCCATCCTACCTCAGGCAGAAAACTAGACACAGATAGGTTCTCACCCGTCTAGGCTCACATCCATGATGCTTTGTAATTACATTAATGTGTATTAGTTCTAGCCCGTCCTGGTACATGGGATGTTCACCATAGCTAATCGTTTTGTGCATTTTTCACCAGGTGTGAAATAAATTGTGATACAAATATTCTAAATTGGTAGACCTACTTTAAGCTTAGGTCTAAATCCAGTGATATGTGTATTGTTATAAATGGGTACATAAAATCATGCCGCGCCTTACATCAAAATTTATGTGTGCCCCACAATAAAACGCTTAAGTAATTTCGCAAATAACAACTTAACAGTACTTTATTAAAGTTGTATGAAGGTAATATTCTTAGTATGTTAGCCCGTGCTAATGCACGGGTTGACGACTAGTTTGATTAATTGATGTTCAATAGGTATCGTAATTGTAGACTGTAGTAGATCTATTTTCTTTTGCTAACTGAACTGGAGACGGGCAGCCTATGGGAAAACCAAAATCACTAACATGCAAATCCAAAACAATAAAATTAAAAAAGTCCATTTTAAATGAAAATATTAATCAAATTCCAATTGCACTGTTGTATTTGTTAGAATAGAATCGTTAAAACTTATTAACCAAAACTTATCCAACAATATTTCTTAACCAAAACTTATTAACAAAGTATCATAAGAATCTAAATCTCACACACATGTATACCTCATTTCATCAACTAAATATGCAATATTCATTCATCTAAATCTCACACACATTTACACCACATTTCATCAACTAAATATCAACTTTATATTCATATAATCTCACACAAATTATACCGCATTTCATCAAATAAATATAGTCATCGTGAAAGTTCTAGTCAAGACCTTCAACCTGCCTTACAGGCTAGCTGATCCAACACTCGAGGATTATAGTCATCTGATTTGTTGAGCCTCAAGTCGCCTTATTGCATAAGACGACATGAGCCTCGGGCGCTACAACCATCTGATGTATTGAGCCTCAAGACACCTCGTCAAGACAGCATGAGCCTCGTGGGCTACAGAGGGATACATCAAGAAAAAATCGGCCGACAAAACTCGGGGCCTTGACATTGACATTGCCCTCGAGCGAAACTAGGAGGCTGTGCTACTCGGCAGCCTTGACGTCCATTATATGGATGTGAGGCTTCTGCTTCCTCATGTGTGATGCGGCCGCTTTATCATGAGTTGGTGAAAACACAATCATGGTCTTCTATCTGTTCAAATGCTGAGTTTAAACTGTCGTGGACCCACATTAAGACGGACAAGCCATCGCGAAGATTCCCTAGCATAGATTGACGCGTGATTTGACCGGCTGATCTATAACGATAAGTTTCACATAGTCAGATTCGGCTTTCCGCAAGCCAGAATTTTCATAAGTTCTTAGGAATGCTCCGAGTTCTTCATTCTGCCTCAGAAGGCATGGACGAAAAGACGAATCTACATCTACTAGGAAGGCAAGGGGCCGCAGACGGCTAACTTGAAGTTTCCAGGGGCTAATGTTGGGGATATACCAAACACGGGTATCGCCGGCATTGGAATAAGCCGGACTACCAGGGTGGCCCAGGAAGGTGGCAAGGCTTTGCTGGGCGGCCCAGCAGGACGAGGCACAAGGATCAAGGCCCATCTGGCTAATGAAGAGTCCAAGATGAAGCCAAAGCAAGTTGCACGGGCGCACGACGCCTTTATAAGCCGGCCCTCGTGAGCCCTTAGGGCACGTTTTATGTTGGAAATATGCCCTGGAGGCAATAATAAAATGGTTATTATTATATTTCTTTGTTCATGATAATTGTCTATTGTTCATGCTATAATTGTGTTATCCGGAAATCGTAATACATGTGTGAATACATAGACCACAACACGTCCCTAGTGAGCCTCTAGTTGACTATCTCGTTGATCAAAAGATAGTCATGGTTTCCTGACTATGGACATTGGATGTCATTGATAACGGGATCACATCATTAGGAGAATGATGTGATGGACAAGACCCAATCCTAAGCATAGCTCAAAGATCATGTAGTTCGTTTGCTATAGCTTTTCCGAATGTCAAGTATCATTTCCTTAGACCATGAGATTGTGCAACTTCCGGATACCGTAGGAGTGCTTTGGGTGTGCCAAACGTCACAACATAACTGGGTGACTATAAAGGTACACTACGGGTATCTCCGAAAGTGTCTGTTGGGTTGGCACGAATCGAGACTGGGATTTGTCACTCCGTATGACGGAGAGGTATCTCTGGGCCCACTCGGTAATTCATCATCATAATGAGCTCAATGTGACAAATTGGTTGATCACGGGATCATGCATTATGGTACGAGTAAAGTGACTTGCCAGTAACGAGATTGAACGAGGTATTGGGATATCGACGATCGAGTCTCGGGCAAGTAACGTACCGATTGACAAAGGGAATTGTGATGAACTTCAATATGCAGGGGATGGAAAAGATCATTCCTGAGGTATATTCAATGCTGAAATCAGCGGAGGTGGAAATCAAAAAGGAACATCATGTGTTGATGGTGAATAAAACCACTAAGTTCAAGAAAGGCAAGGGTAAAAAGAACTTCAAGAAGGACGGCAGGGGAGTTGCCGCGCCCGGTAAGCAAGCTGCCGGGAAGAAGCCAAAGAATGGACCCAAGCCCGAGACTGAGTATTTTTTATTGCAAGGGAAGTGGTCACTGGAAGCGGAACTGCCCGAAATACTTAGCGGACAAGAAGGCCGGCAACACTAAAGGTATATGTGATATACATGTAATTGATGTGTACCTTACCAGTACTCGTAGTAGCTCCTGGGTATTTGATACCGGTGCGGTTGCTCACATTTGTAACTCAAAGCAGGAGCTGCAGAATAAGCGGAGACTGGCGAAGGACGAGGCGACGATGCGCGTCGGGAATGGTTCCAAGGTCGATGTGATCGCCGTCGGCACGCTACCTCTACATTTACCTACGGGATTAGTTTTAAACCTCAATAATTGTTATTTAGTGCCAGCTTTGAGCATGAACATTGTATCAGGATCTCGTTTTATTCGAGATGGCTACTCATTTAAATCCGAGAATAATGGTTGTTCTATTTATATGAGAGATATGTTTTATGGTCATGCTCCACTGGTGAATGGTTTATTCTTAATGAATCTCGAGCGTAATGTTACACATATTCATAGTGTGAATACCAAAAGATGTAAGGTTGATAATGATAGTCCCATATACTTGTGGCACTGCCGCCTTGGTCACATAGGTGTCAAACGCATGAAGAAGCTCCATGCAGATGGACTTTTGGAGTCTCTTGATTACGAATCATTTGACACGTGCGAACCATGCCTCATGGGTAAAATGACCAAGACTCCGTTCTCAGGAACAATGGAGCGGGCAACCAACTTATTGGAAATCATACATGCTGATGTGTGCGGTCCAATGAGTGTTGAGGCTCACGGTGGCTATCGTTATGTTCTCACCCTCACTGATGACTTGAGTAGATATGGGTATGTCTACTTGATGAAACACAAGTCTGAGACCTTTGAAAAGTTCAAGGAATTTCAGAGTGAGGTTGAGAATCAACGTGACAGAAAAATCAAGTTCTTGCGATCAGATCGTGGGGGAGAATACTTGAGTCACGAATTTGGCACGCACTTAAGGAAATGTGGAATAGTTTCACAACTCACGCCGCCTGGAACACCTCAGCGTAATGGTGTGTCCGAACGTCATAATCGCACTCTATTGGATATGGTGCGATCTATGATGTCTCTTACCGATCTACCGCTGTCATTTTGGGGCTATACTTTAGAGACTGTCGCATTCACTTTAAATAGGGCTCCGTCAAAATCCGTTGAGACGACACCGTATGAATTATGGTTTGGGAAGAAACCTAAGCTGTCGTTTCTGAAAGTTTGGGGATGCGATGCTTATGTTAAGAAACTTCAACCTGAAAAGCTCGAACCCAAGTCGGAAAAATGCGTCTTCATAGGATACCCTAAACAAACTATTGGGTATACCTTCTACCTCAGATCCGAAGGCAAGATCTTTGTTGCCAAGAATGGATCCTTTCTAGAGAAAGAGTTTCTCTCGAAAGAAATAAGTGGGAGGAAAGTAGAACTTGATGAAGTATTGCCTCTTGAAGCGGAGAGTGGCGCAACTCAGGAAAATGTTCCTGAGGTGCCTGCACCGACTAGAGAGGAAGTTAATGATGATGATCATGAAACTTCAGATCAAGTTGCTATTGAACTTCGTAGGTCCACAAGGACACGTTCCGCACCAGAGTGGTACGGCAATCCTGTCTTGGAAATCATGTTGTTAGACAACGGTGAACCTTCGAACTATGAAGAAGCGATGGCGGGCCCGGATTCTAACAAATGGCTGGAAGCCATGAAATCCGAGATAGGATCCATGTGTGAAAACGAAGTATGGACTTTGACTGACTTGCCCGATGATCGGCGAGCCATAGAAAATAAATGGAAGAATAAGGTAGACGCGGATGGTAATGTAACCATCTACAAAGCTCGGCTTGTCGCTAAGGGTTATCGACAAGTTCAAGGGGTTGACTACGATGAGACTTTCTCACCCATAGCGAAGCTGAAGTCCGTCCGAATCATGTTAGCAATTGCCGCATTCTATGATTATGAGATATGGCAAATGGACGTCAAAACGGCATTCCTTAATGGTTTCCTTAAGGAAGAATTGTATATGATGCAGCCGGAAGGTTTTGTCGATCCTAAGAATGCTGACAAGGTGTGCAAGCTCCAACGCTCGATCTATGGGCTGGTGCAAGCATCTCGGAGTTGGAACATTAGTTTTGATGAAATGATCAAAGCGTTTGGGTTTACGCAGACTTATGGAGAAGCCTGCATTTACAAGAAAGTGAGTGGGAGCTCTGTAGCATTTCTCATATTGTATGTGGATGACATACTGTTGATGGGAAATGATATAGAATTCTTGGAAATCATAAAGGCCTACTTGAACAAGTGTTTTTCAATGAAGGATCTTGGAGAAGCTGCTTATATATTAGGCATCAAGATCTATAGAGATAGATCGAGACGCCTCATTGGTCTTTCACAGAGTACGTACCTTGACAAGATATTGAAGAAGTTCAATATGGATCAGTCAAAGAAGGGGTTCTTGCCTATATTGCAAGGTACGAGATTGAGCACGGCTCAATGCCCAACCACGGCAGAAGATAGAGAAAAGATGAGTGTCATCCCCTATGCCTCGGCCATAGGGTCTATCATGTATGCTATGCTGTGTACCAGACCTCATGTAAACCTTGCCGTAAGTTTGGTAGGAAGGTCCCAAAGTAATCCCGACATGGAACACTGGACAACGGTCAAGAATATCCTGAAGTACCTGAAGAGGACTAAGGATATGTTTCTCGTTTATGGAGGTGACGAAGAGCTCGTCTTAAAGGGTTATGTCGATGCTAGTTTCGACACAGATCTAGATGACTCGAAGTCACAAACCGGATACGTGTATATTTTGAATGGTGGGGAAGTAAGCTGGTGCAGTTGCAAGCAAAGCGTTGTGGCGGGATCTACATGTGAAGCGGAGTACATGGCAGCCTCAGAGGCAGCACAAGAAGTAATCTGGGTGAAGGAGTTCATTACCGACCAAGGAGTCATACCCAATGCATCGGGCCCGATGACTCTCTTCTGTGACAACACTGGAGCTATTGCCCTTGCCAAGGAGCCCAGGTTTCACAGGAAGATCAGGAATATCAAGCGTCGCTTCAACTCCATTCATGAAAGTGTTCAAAATGGAGACATAGATATTTGTAAAGTGCATACGGACCTGAATGTGGCAGATCCGTTGACTAAACCTCTCCCTAGAGCAAAACATGATAACACCAGAACTGCATGGGTGTTCGATTCATCACAATGTAACTAGACTATTGACTCTAGTGCAAGTGGGAGACTGTTGGAAATATGCCCTGGAGGCAATAATAAAATGGTTATTATTATATTTCTTTGTTCATGATAATTGTCTATTGTTCATGCTATAATTGTGTTATCCGGAAATCGTAATACATGTGTGAATACATAGACCACAACACGTCCCTAGTGAGCCTCTAGTTGACTAGCTCGTTGATCAAAAGATAGTCATGGTTTCCTGACTATGGACATTGGATGTCATTGATAATGGGATCACATCATTAGGAGAATGATGTGATGGACAAGACCCAATCCTAAGCATAGCTCAAAGATCGTGTAGTTCGTTTGCTATAGCTTTTCCGAATGTCAAGTATCATTTCCTTAGACCATGAGATTGTGCAACTCCCGGATACCGTAGGAGTGCTTTGGGTGTGCCAAACGTCACAACATAACTGGGTGACTATAAAGGTACACTACGGGTATCTCCGAAAGTGTCTGTTGGGTTGGCACGAATCGAGACTGGGATTTGTCACTCCGTATGACGGAGAGGTATCTCTGGGCCCACTCGGTAATGCATCATCATAATGAGCTCAATGTGACCAAGTGGTTGATCACGGGATCATGCATTACGGTACAAGTAAAGTGACTTGCCGGTAACGAGATTGAACGAGGTATTGGCATACCGACGATCGAGTCTCGGGCAAGTAACGTACCGATTGACAAAGGGAATTGTATACGGGATTGATTGAATCCTCGACATCGTGGTTCATCCGATGAGATCATCGAGGAGCATGTGGGAGACAACATGGGTATCCAGATCCCGCTGTTGGTTATTGACCGAAGAGTCGTCTCGGTCATGTCTGCGTGTCTCCCGAACCCGTAGGGTCTACACACTTAAGGTTCGGTGACGCTAGGGTTGTTGAGATATTAGTATACGGTAACCCGAAAGTTGTTCGGAATCCCGGATGAGATCCCGGGCATCACGAGGAGTTCCGGAATGATCCGGAGGTGAAGATTTATATATACGAAGTCGAGTTTCGGCCATCGGGAAAGTTTCGGGGCTAATCGGTATTGTACCGGGACCACCGGAAGGGTCCCGGGGGTCCACCGGGTGGGGCCACCTATCCCGGAGGGCTCCATGGGCTGAAGTGGGAGGGGAACCAGCCCCTAGTGGGCTGGTGCGCCCTCCTTGGGCCTCCTCCTGCGCCTAGGGTTGGAAACCCTAGGGGTGGGGGCGCCCCACTTGGCTTGGGGGGCACTCCACCCCCCTTGGCCGCCGCCCCCCCTTGGAGATTGCATCTCCTAGGGCCGGCGCCCCCCTAGGGGTCCTATGTATAGTGGGGGGAGGGAGGGCAGCCGCACCCTAGCCCCTGGCGCCTCCCTCTCCCTCCCGTGACACTTCTCCCTCTCCCTGAGCTTGGCGAAGCCCTGCCGAGATCACCGTTGCTTCCACCACCACGCCGTCGTGCTGCTGGATCTCAATCAACCTCTCCTTCCCCCTTGCTGGATCAAGTTGGAGGAGACGTCTTCCCAACCGTACGTGTGTTGAACGCGGAGGTGCCGTCCGTTCGGCGCTAGGTCATCGGTGATTTGGATCACGACGAGTACGACTCCATCAATCCCGTTCTCTTGAACGCTTCCGCGCGCGATCTACAAGGGTATGTAGATGCACTCCCCTCTCCCTCGTTGCTAGATGACTCCATAGATTGATCTTGGTGACGCGTAGAATTTTTTTAAAATTCTGCTATGTTACCCAACAGTTTAGATGGTGAATCAAACAATCTCTCTCATTGTAAGTTGGCACACCATACTTCGCCTTATAGTGAGTTATAGCAGCACGTAGGATCTCGCCGCCGTTGCGTGATCTGAAGCTAGGTAAACTGTGTGCAATCCCGTCACCGGAGCCCTCTCCCTTAACACCCACGATCACCATGTCGGCTATGGAACCCCGGTTCCTTGTTGCAGACTTGATACCACGACAATTCGAATTGGTAGAACGGACTCCTGTTGTATCACTGAAGTGCCACAACAGAACCTGAAGAGAGGCCGCGTGAGGGAAATGCTGAAGTTGATGTGGACATGCGCGGCCGTCTCGATGAACGAAAGCAGCAGCACCCTGCTTCACTCTTCGACCTGGACAATCAACTGCAATTTTTTGCTGGCCACAGTGATAAGGATCAACGTGACCCAAATGGTTTTTAGGCCCGATCTTTCATGGCGTACCCGGACAACTCCGATCGCCGAGCAGAATAGATTCTACTCCCCGATACACAAACACAAGTCCTTACGAATCAGCAAGCACGGAGGTTTTCGGACAGCTCCCTCTAAACTCGATATGGATATCTTACCCTCGAAAACACATCATGTTTCTTAACTCAAAACATAACCTAAGGATACAATGGCCGGCAGCCAACCCTTTATTTATATGGGTGACTCCAGAAACCCTAAACAACTCGGACCCACTTTTCCTGAACAGAAAAATAAAAACAACACAACCGGAAATTAAAAAAGACACTTTGCGCGCCAATATTGTCACGCCTGCTGGTGGACCCCAGCCGAACTCCTTCAAACTCAGCATGCTCAACAAGCTCTTTCAAACATAGCCACGCCTCCTTTGATCTTCTCCTTGTGCGGCAGAAACAGGAACACTGAGTCACCTGCACGTTGGTACGCTCCTTCCGCGGCATTTGCAGAGAGCACTCCTCGAACTCGCGTCGGCCCAGCAAATTTGGTTTATTTGGCATCACGGTGCTGCCTCGATGTTCACCTTACTGTTGTCTTCGGTGTACAAATGTTTACACTATGTATTTGATCATTTCAGTATATATGAAAAAAAAGATTATACATGGATTAAAATCGACGTGAAGCAACGCACGGGCAGTGTTTGCTAGTATAAGCAAATTTGAACTTTAGCTTGGTTCCGACATCCAACCAACCAATACAGAGGCTCATCATGCATGCTAAACTGCTAGTACGGAAGGATTCCCAAGGACCTTCCATAGTTGACGACGTCGTCGTATATTTCGTCCAACGCCTTGTACCTGAACTCAAACCCTTCCCCGATGAGTTTCGCCGACGAAATGCAGACTCTCAACTTCTCGGGGCGACCACCAAACCTGATAACAAACATACACGCTATATATTCACAAATCACGATCGAGAGCATCGGAACTTGCCGTGTTTCCATAGATGTTGGCACACACCTGTCGGTATTGACGTTATACTGTGGGTACTTGGCGGCCAGGAAGGTGGCTAGCTCCGCGAGGGTGGTGTCGAGGCTGCTGCAGATATATCTTCCTGACGCAGCCTCCTCCTCGGCTAAGAAGATCTTTGCGCGGCAGAGGTCGTGGACATGGACCATCGGGATCGAGCCAGACGCCCTGTCGACGAGTTCCAGGCTGCGAATCTTCTCGTCGTCACCTGAGATAATCATTCACCACACACGTCGTTCGATGAATTAGTAGTCTCTAATGGTCCCTTTTAATTATCGTTGCATCTTGACTTGGTATCAGGCTCACCAGTCAGCAAAGAAAGGATAACGGGGACGCTGGTGTGGACAATCGTCGCCGGCGCCTCGCCAACCGTGAAGGCGGGGCACACCGTAACAAGGCTGATGCCGCTGTCCTGCGCGAAAGTCCGCGCCGCCTTTTCCATAAGCACCTTTGAGACATTGTAGGCCTGTGATACGGCACGCAAGCACGTCATCACATTCACATTATTTGACAGATTTCTACCCGCCCTAATTAAAATTAAAAAGGAACGGAAGTACTAAAAAAATGTGCATGCCTACCCAGCCGCCGGCCTTGGTAACTCTGAGGTACTCAACGTCGCTCCAGGACTCCTCGTCCAGGACATGGCTGTCTCCTAGTGGCAGAGGCCGGCCGGCGACAGCCGCCACTGACGATGTCAGGATCACGCGCTTCACCGTCCCCGCCCTCACGCACGACCTCATTGCGTTAAGGGTTCCGCTGACGGCCAGCTCGATCACTTCTTTCTGCCATGAGATATAACCAACTAAAAACAGTGCCTTTTCCATAATCAAATCTGACCCTAGTACAGAGTGTTTGTGTTACCAGTAATCTTGATATTATTGTATCAGCATTTTAGTTTGCTTTCGTTATGTAGCATAGTTTAGAGAGTAGCTAGTCCAGCAAACTTTCAGCGAAGATGCGCAGAGGAGGCGAGATGCCGGGTGCCGTGCGATGCGGCGAGCGCGACGAGGTGCCGACTGTGCCATGTGATGCGGTGATGCCATGAGAGTCGGCAAGACGCGACAAGGCTGGAGCATGATGGGTTGGTTCAGGTTGAGTCGGATGACACGGCAAGGTCGTGTGATACGGCAAGCGCGTGGAAGGGTTGAAGCAAGACCGGCTGGATGGATCAGTACGTTGGAGCCAAGAGAATTGGTGTGTTTGTGAGGGTGTTAGCTGCATGCGTGGAGTAGTTATCTAGTAGTCAGCTGCATGCACGTACTAGTCTTTGGACCCTAGAGAGATTGTAGGAGAAGATAAGATCATGGGTTAGTGCATGTAGTTAGTTGGTTAGTGGAGCAACTAGTCTGGAGACGTGGTGGCCAGGTGTGATGGCCGGCGTGAGTACGTGGGACTTGGCTGAGTGCCAAACTTTGTATAAATAGTCATCTCATTCAGTAATGGAGAAGGCCGTGAGGGCTGGCAGATGAAACAATGTAGTGTATGTGTGTCTCACCGGGAGTAGAAAGCAAAGCTAGTGTCTCCACGGTGAGTTGTGTGTGTGTGTTCCTCCGTGTGTGTGCGTTTTGTTCTCTTGATAGATAGAGAGAGAAGGAGAGTTGTGTGAGGCAGCTCAAGGTAGAAGAAGAAGTGGCGCTGCGAGGTGAGGCGGCGCCAACAATTGGCATCAGAGCCTTGTTGATCCGTGGCGGCGACGGTGGTGCTGGCGGCTATGGTGGCTGGCGTGGCGATGGTGCCGACTACGCGGCGGACTCCATGTGAGGTGGAGGACGTCGGCACGAGGTGGGTGGCCGTCGGCGGTGCGATGCTGCCGGTGGCCGGTTGCGGTGTGATGCCGCTAGATGATGGCGGTGCGAAGCTGCCACAAGACGACGGTGTGACGCCGTTGGGAGGTACGAAGGCGCGAGGCCGTTATGAGGAGAAGATGGCGTGGCGATCGGCGCCGTGAAGGCGTCGTCCACGTGAAGACATGGCCGCTGCATGCGGCAGGAGGTCGTGGTGCCGCGACAGCGTCGTCCACGGCAAGACAGCGCAAGGTGGGCTCCGTTGGCGGCACAATGGTGGTGATGGCTAGTTGCGGTGCGATGCCGCAACATGATGATTGTGTGGTGATCGGCGTCGCGAGGACGTCATCCATGATAAGATGGTCCATGGTGACCGGCGCTGCGACGGCGTCGGTGGCGGCGAGTGGCCGGCTGCGGCGCTGCGATGGCGTCGTCAAGTGGCTGCGGGTGATCCGCGTCGAAGAGTATGATATCAAGATTAGGGGGTGAATGTTACCAGTAATCTTGATATTATTGTATCAGCATTTTAGTTTGCTTTCGTTATGTAGCATAGTTTAGAGAGTAGCTAGTCCAGCAAACTTTCAGCGAAGATGCGCAGAGGAGGCGAGATGCCGGGTGCCGTGCGATGCGGCGAGCGCGACGAGGTGCCGACTGTGCCATGTGATGCGGTGATGCCATGAGAGTCGGCAAGACGCGACAAGGCTGGAGCATGATGGGTTGGTTCAGGTTGAGTCGGATGACACGGCAAGGTCGTGTGATACGGCAAGCGCGTGGAAGGGTTGAAGCAAGACCGGCTGGATGGATCAGTACGTTGGAGCCAAGAGAATTGGTGTGTTTGTGAGGGTGTTAGCTGCATGCGTGGAGTAGTTATCTAGTAGTCAGCTGCATGCACGTACTAGTCTTTGGACCCTAGAGAGATTGTAGGAGAAGATAAGATCATGGGTTAGTGCATGTAGTTAGTTGGTTAGTGGAGCAACTAGTCTGGAGACGTGGTGGCCAGGTGTGATGGCCGGCGTGAGTACGTGGGACTTGGCTGAGTGCCAAACTTTGTATAAATAGTCATCTCATTCAGTAATGGAGAAGGCCGTGAGGGCTGGCAGATGAAACAATGTAGTGTATGTGTGTCTCACCGGGAGTAGAAAGCAAAGCTAGTGTCTCCACGGTGAGTTGTGTGTGTGTGTTCCTCCGTGTGTGTGCGTTTTGTTCTCTTGATAGATAGAGAGAGAAGGAGAGTTGTGTGAGGCAGCTCAAGGTAGAAGAAGAAGTGGCGCTGCGAGGTGAGGCGGCGCCAACAGTTTGGTCAGGCTCTACCTCAGGGTTCTCCGCGTTGAGGTTCATCGGAGCCGCGACGAGGAAGGCATAGTCGCAGCCGGCCACGGCCTCATCGAAGCTACCCTCGTCCTCCAGGTCGGCGCGGAAGACCTCTAAGGGACCGAGCGCTTGCAAGTCCTTGAGATGGGGGTGATTCTCCATGTCATCTGAGATCCAAAAAACAAATAACAGTGCCTGTCAGCTCAGGGTTCATCACATCACAAATTCACAATAGAGAGCGATCGAGGATCTAACCGGACTTTCTGATTGTCGTCTTGACGGTGTATCCCTTTTGCAGCAGCATCTTCACGAGGGCCGAGGCGATGTATCCGTCACCTCCGGTGACACACGCCGTCTTCCTCCTCATCGCATCACCTGCCACAGACGTCATCAGGCCGGCTGGAGGTGGAGAGTCGAGCACCGGAGTTCCTGTTCCTCTGCTGGTGGAGTAGTGCTTGTGGGCGCTCGTGGCTTTCACCTCTCAGGTAACGTGTGTCGTAGCTGGTAATCCATGAGCGGGGTTCGTTAGAGGGATGGTTTGGATCCCAGGAAAAAAAGAGAGGAATGGTTTGGATGCTTTCAAGAAACCACAAGCTAGTTGCATTTATTTCTCCACAGATTGCCACCATATACAAAGGTTAGATGCTTTCCAACTTACCCCGCAGAAAAAAGAGATGCTTTCCAACTTGTAGTTGTCTTTCAGATTGATTAGACCGAGCCAACTGCTCCATTGTGCTCCAGTGATATTGAAGTCTTCCATTTTTTTTTTGCGGGAATATATTGAAGTCTTCCATTGATCTGCTAGTATCCAAAAGAGACGACTGGCAGGTTAGTACTATCAAGTTGGCCATGTAGAAGTGCACTGGCAGGTTAGTTTAGAGTGAATTGCAAAAAACCACCACATTGACGCATAGGTTTGCAGAAAACACCCCTTTACGAATTTGGGCCAGAAACCACTGATTTTCAGCCTAATGTTTTGCAAAAAAATGCTGATCGGTCTATTTGCACATTTTAACCGCAATTATGACATGTGGGGCCCACATTGGTGCATAACGTTCACTATAGACAATGTTAGACTGGTTTTTTTTTCAAAAGGAACCCTCCCTCCAAAAAAAGGGAATCTTCCTTCCATGCTCGATCCAGTCGAGATCAGGCCCCGCCGCCGTTCCCACAGGTCACCGCCGCCGCGACCTGGGCCAAGCTGTTCGCCGCCTCCTTGCTACAGAGCGGCGGCTCTAGCCTCGCGCCCGCCACGGCCACAACCTAGTCTAGGTCGAGGTCGGCGGCCACGGCCGAGGCACACGGGTCGGCTGGCGCCCTGCTCCTGGAAGCATGGGGTGGTGGGCTAGCGGCGGCTTTGACCTCCGAATCACCACACAGAACGGTCGTTGCCTCCTCCTTCAGGCATGGCGGCTCGTTGCCTCCTCCTTCAGGCATGGCGGCAGTGCAACAGCCGGCGCACGGAGTGGCTGCAACCTCCCGGCAACGATGGCGGCATCGGAGCAAGCAGTGGCGGCGGGGCGCAACACAGGCGCACGCAGCAGCGGCCGCGCCCAGCATGTTCGCGAGCAGTAGCGTGCATCACCGGAGCAAGAAGACTAGTGGAGGCTGACATCACCGAAGCAAGAAGACTAGTGGCGGCGCGCATCACCGGAGCAAGCAGCGGCACGCCGGTGAGCAAAACGGGCGCAAGCAGCAACGCCGGCGAGCAAGCAGCAGTAGCAATGCACAGCCAGGGCGCAGCCAGGCAGGAACCCTCACCGGTAAGCTCCGCCATAGCCGGGGCACCGGTGTGGGTGATAGTGCACGAGCGCGGGATGGCCGCCGGCGGAGTACGGTTGAGTTGGGTATGGCAAGGGCCTAATTGCATATTTGTTTTCAAATTGAAGGTTGCCTCTGCAAATATACTCGGTACTAATTGTCATGCCACATCATCAAATGTGGGCCCCACATGTCATAATAACAGTTAAAATGTCCAAGTAGACCGATCAGTGTTTTTTTGCAAAAGATTAGACCGAAAATCAGTGGTTTCTGGCACAAATTTGTAAAAGAGTGTTTTCTACAAACCTATGCACTAATCCAAGAAAGTAGTTGTAATTCTGTTCTCGGTTTTCACAGAGCGACTAAAGTAGCTATGTGTGTGCATGTCGATAGTCTAGTCGTCTCTTTATGTTGTACTAGGAAACATGGCCCGTGTGTTGCAACGGGATAAAAAATTCCCTACCGAGGCGCACAAAGTAAGTTTTCATTGGCATGGCACGAACACCTGGTTAGATGATGATGGGCTTGATCTAGGTCGCACAGATATTGTTGTAGCATCAGATTGCCAAGGAGTGGTTAATGATATTCAGAGAGGTACGAGCGGTATGTATGCTAGCATTGTCAAGGAAACCAGACCGCAAGTCAGTTTACTAGATGTTCCTTCATCTTCATTGGAAGAGAGTCTAATCTGTATCCCCACGAACTTGTTTTTTGATCAATAAAATGGAGTGTGTTTAGACTAAAGAAAAAACGAATGCACGATTGGGGTTTCAATTTTGTCAGACTGGAGACAAGTTCCATATTACAAGTTCCAGTTTCAGTTCATCGAATTAGAATTGTACGTTTCACCTATCAACTTGAGTTTACAGGAGAAAAGGCAGTAGCAACCCCAATCTCAGGGTAAGAAATCAAGGCCGGTTCTTGTTGTCTCGGCGTTCCGATTTAATCTGTGCTACTTTCAGTCGTATAAAACATGTCGGAATTACTTGGAAGTCATGAGAATGGTTACAGACAAATGCAACTCTCTCAGGGTAAGAATTACAGCAAAGAATGTGACCTCCTGCTGCTCAGCTCCTGCGATTCTAGTCCCATATCTTCATCACCAAATACCCGAGCCAATGATGAGTACTCTGGCTCATATTAGTCATATATATGAACCATACTACAAAATAAGTATTGGACAAGCAGCAACAAAACAAAACTTAACTCTGAAGACAAGAAAGTAGACATGCTTTTCAAACCACGACCGGCAAGCACACTCAAACACACAACTTCTGGTGATACTTGGGCTGAAACTCCATGTCATCTGAGGTGCAAAACAAAATAACGTGCCTGTCAGCTCAGAGTTCATCACATTCACATCACAACAGACAGTCATCCGAATAGAGAGCGATCAAGGATCTAACCAGACTTTCTGACTGTCGTCTTGACGGTGTATACCTTCTGCAGCAGCATCTTCACAAGGGCTCAGGCGATGTGCCCGTCCCCTCCGGTGACGCATGCCGTCTTCCTCCGCATCGCATCACCTGCCACAGACGTCATCAGGCCGGCTGGAGGTGGAGAGTCGAGCACCAGAGTTCCGTTCCTCTGCTGGTGGAGTGGTGCTTGTGGGCGCTCGTGGCTTTCACCTCTCAGGTAACATGTGTCGTAGCTGGTGATCCATGAGCGGGCTTCGTTAGAGGAATGGTTTGGATCCCCGAAAAAAAGAGAGGAATGGTTTGGATCCCCGAAAAAAAGAGAGGAATGGTTTGGATGCTTTCAAGAAACCACATGCTAGTTGCATTTATTTCTCCACAGATTGTCACCATGGAATAACCGGGAAATCTCAATTATTGCTCAGTTGTGCTGCGCTGGATATACAAAGATTAGAGGCTTTCTAACTTGTATTTTTCTTTCAGATTGATTATACCTGGCCAGCTGCTCCATTGTGCTGCCCTGGATATACAAAGGTTAGATTCTTTCCAACTTGTATTTTCCTTTCAGATTGACTATATACCTAGCCAACTGCTAGATGCATTGTGCTCCAGTGATATTGAAGTCTTCCGTCGACCTGCTAGTATCCAAAAGAGACAACTGGCTGATTAGTACTATCAAGTTGGCCATGTAGAAGTGCACTGGCAGGTTAGTTTATCACCTTGTAGCTTTCATTAATCACCAGGGACGATGTGATGAAAGGAGCACTATATAGAGTGGTAGCAGCGCGACGAAAGTGTAATTGAAATCTTGTTGTCGGTTTTCATAGAGCGACTAAAGTAGATATGTGTGTGCATGCCGATAGTGTAGTACTAGGAAACATGCCCCGTACGTTGCAACGGGATAAAAAAAATCTACTTTAGTCAGTTTATCTTACATTAAGGTGCAAAGAATGTTGAAGTAAGTTTTCGTTGGCATGGCACGAGCACTGGGTTAGATGATGATGGCCCGATGATAAGGTGCAAATTTATCTTACATCAACTTTATGCTTCATCCTTCATACCACCGTTATGTAGTATATCATTATAAGAGAAGATTACTATGAAGAGACCAATAAAGTCTCCTTAAGCATTTCCTATTTGTTGAGGGTTGTATCATTAATTATGAAGATGCATAGTGCTAATGTATATATTTAAAACATGGTACAAATGTTACATTTCTGCAACGCCTCTCCTAGCGGGAGGGAGCTCCGTCGCCACCGCCACTCGATCTCCCTCCGCCGGCCACCTCCTCCACAACAGAGAGCAGATCCAGAACCCTCTCATCGTCTCTTTCTATCCCATCACATCCCGACCCTCGCTCGCCCCCGCTCGGGCGACTCAGGTGGTGTCACAACCCTCGCCGCCGGGGGCGTCACCTCCTTCCTCCCCTCCCTCCGTCGCCGTCAGAGGACGACGCCGGGCTATGCCCGAGGGCCGACGGCGGTGGCGGGGGTCTCTTGTTCGGAAATATAGTAGAAAACAAAAGGAAGACTCGCAACATTGTCTCTTCACATGTCTGTGTGAAACACTTGTGGTCTCAGCTAGGACTTCTGGATGCCATTCAAAGAGTAACTGATGAGGACAGATCACGCTTAGTCACTATCACTAGTGCAGAACCGGGCAATAGCACCGGTTCGTAAGGCCTTTTAGTGCCGGTTCGGTAACCGACACTAAAGTGGGGGCACTAAACCCCCCCCCCTTTAGTACCGGTTTAGCACGAACCGGTGCTAAAGGGCAACCACGTGGCACGAGCCAGCTCCGGGGGCAGGGAGCCCTTTAGTACCGGTTGGTGACACCAACCGGTATTAAAAGGTTGGGTGGTTTTGGGTTTATGATTTCTTTTTCATTTAATTTTGTGTTTTCCATTTAATTCTTTTTCGTTTGCTGGTATTTTATGATACTACATATTGTACACATTATGCATATATATAAATAGAATTTCTAGTAGAACAGATCATATATATATATATACATACAATTAGCTAGCTATATACAATTTCTCCTAATTGGTGCCTTCGGAGCCAGTGGCATTAGCCTAATTGGTGCCTTCGGAGCACGATAACAATTGGAAGTGGTTCATGGGGGCGGTAGCGGGTAATAGTATTCTCCTTTGGGATCTATGACCTGGTCGAGCAAAAATCCCGCTATTTCCTCTTGAATTGCTTCTATGCGGTCCTCTAGTAGGAGATTCTCCCGCACCTCTTTGAACTGTTAAGAAGGAGATCAATATGCATGTGTATTAGTTGTGCGACTAGATATCGATAATGGTGTAAAAATTGTGAATAGTGTTCTGATAAACGTACCCACTCCTGTCTTTGAGATCTACTCCTTTCGGACGCCATCATGTGAATGTTCTCGCAAACGTAGTATGCACACAGATTATTCCCCGGCGCCTGCTTCAGGGCCTTTACGAGAATGGAATTTGATCAGATAATAATTAATCAAGCATGATAATTAAAGAGATGGCAGCTAGCTAGTATTACTTAATTACTTACCCGGGGTCGATACCATTTTAGATTTGGTTTCCATTGGCATAGAGTGACGCTGATGAACTTTGATCAAGCCCTGCCCGCCGAGAAAGAAAATGAATAAATGAGTTATTAAATAGTTGTTATCAGGAAATGACGAACTAATTAAATAGGCCGAGATATAGTTAATAATGATTGAAATTACCTGTTGACTATCCCCTTCACGATGGTGTAATCAGTTGGTTTCTTAAGTAGTGAGTCTAGTACTTCAACTGTTTCTTCATCAACTTTAATGATTAACAAGATCCAGTGAAATCAGCATGCACACACGTTTGCATGTCCTAATTAAGCGGGCATATGTAAGCAAAAACATGTAGCTAGCTAGTAGGCAAAAACAGAATTTGTAGTACAAGACAGTGTGACTCACTTGAAGTTGTAAGGAAGTAGTATATCATCATTCTATTTGAGGCGCTTGAAGAACTCTAGCATGCTTTCCTCTACACTTTTTTCGTAATATGGATCTAATTTCCATGTGTATTCGTTAATGATATTTGGGTCAACGAACCCAATGCCATAGCGTCCATTTTTTTTCATTTCATAAATATTCATCCTGCATAATACCATAGAAAAGAATATAGTGAGGATAATTATAGGTAATGATTGATCAAAATGATCACTACAGCTAGCTTGAGACTTAGGTTACAGAAAGAAATCACTTATAGAGAATAGCAACTGACGATAGATTTGTCCAGTGCGTCTTGATTGTATAGCTAAAATAGTTCTGAATACTCAACGGACACAGCTTTGTCATGGTAGTAATGATCCTTCTTGACATTCACCATGAGGGACTCTCGATCGGAATTCTTGGTAATGTCCATGTACCATTGATGCAATTCATACATTCTCGTTGGGAGCTTCTTGACCTCGTCTGGCTCGACCAAAGGTTGGCCCCGGACATATTTCCGTTTTATTTCCTCCTCTCTAGTCGGAGACATGGGCTCGATATCGAGGAGTTGTCCAACAGCGATCATGAGCGTTTCAGCCTGCTCA
Source organism: Triticum aestivum (assembly GCF_018294505.1). NCBI lineage: Eukaryota > Viridiplantae > Streptophyta > Magnoliopsida > Poales > Poaceae > Triticum > Triticum aestivum. The sequence goes on along the minus strand of NC_057797.1, from coordinate 773,543,355 downwards.
ATATGCTCCTCGGTTATTACCACATCGCCCAGCCCGGGAACGTTAACGGTTTGCCCACAATAATATTGTGCGCGCCTACTCTCATGTGTTGTTGGCACAACAAGCGGGGGGATTGATTGCGCCGCCTGTTCTCCAGCTTGGGAACGGTTTTACCGCTCCTTTTGCCAGCTGATTTGCTCGAGCTCGAGCTCACCTCTTTCTGTAGACGTGCTCGAATTAACTTCTTTATGTGGCGCACATAGTCTGTGTCAACAGGCTTGGGAGCTGGTGCTCTAGCCATACGAATGAAGTGGTCAATCTTTTCGTCAGGCACTTTCTCCCTTAGCGACGGTGGCGGTTTCGGTGCAAAATGGACTTCCACCTCGGCCTTCGATATGGCTACGTTTTCCTCCTCGGACTTGTCGTAAGGCCTCTGCGGAAGAGGCGCGAGGCTTGGACCATATTGAAATCGCTTGCCTCCGCCTGTACCTCCAGTACTACCTCGACTTGTACCGCTACGCACCATAGCTGAGGCGGCAAAGACGGCTGACGTGGCTGAGTTGGAGAAGGAGGAGTGGCCTGAAGCTGTGCCGGACTTGGAGGAGGAGTGGCCTGAAGCTGTGCCGGACTTGGAGGAGGAGTGGCATGACGCTTTGCCGGACTTGTAGGAGGAGGAGTGGCATGAAGCTGTGCCAGACTTGGAGGAGGAGTGGCCTGACGCGTTGGTGGACTTGGAGGAGCGGGAGTCTGCTGACTCGGTGGCGGACTTCGACGAGGAGTCGGATGACTCGGTGTCGGTGGCCTTCGAAAAATGATGCAATCCTTTCTCCATAGGATGATACGATGGTTGGCCTCTCCCAGTGTGTGCTCATTGTCACCTCCAGGAATGTCAAGCTCTAGCCCTGAATATTGGTCCACCACCTCATCAACCAAGACACGAGCATAGCCCGCTGGAATCGGGTTGCAATGGAAGGTTGCCTCTGGGGGATTTGTAAAAGCAAGGGCGCCCGCCACCTTCATGGATATGTTCTTCATTTTGAAGTGTAGCTCGCAGTTAGTGTTCTCCATGATGTCATCCACTGGGTATCTATCCAGCCATGCGTTGCCCGGGGGAGAACCCACGCTGCTTCTCGGCATGGATGGGACGGTGCTATCCAATGCTGGATCATCCGCTAGCTGCTGCAGCTGCTGAGACCCCCTTTGCTGGCTAAGTGGGTCGATCTGCTCCTGCTACCGCTGGAATTTGACTGCCAAGTCTGCATGCGCTGATTCTAGGCCATGAAGGCGTTCATAGTCCAGCTTCCTCTGCTCCTCCTCCATCTTCCTCTTCTTCTCCTCCGCAATCTTCTTTCTCGCACGGGTTCTGTAGTCGGCTTTCCAGTCCGAAAACCCCTCATACCACGGAATAGCTCCCATGCCTCGTGTTCTTCCCGTGTGTTCAGGATTTCCCAGAGAACGCGTAAGCTCGTCGTTCTCTCTGTTGGGCTGGAACACCCCCGATCGAGCCTCTTCTATTGCAACAAGTAGCTTATCTTCGGCTCCATCCAGACATGCCTTCTTTGAAACTTGGCCTGTCTTCGGGTCCAACTCCCCCCATGCGCATAGAACCAAGTCCTGCACCTGGGGGGCCAGCTCAATGTTTCTGGAGTGACACCTGCATCCTCCATCTCTTTTTCAGACTTATCCCACTTAGGCATTCCCACTGTTGGGGAACGTAGTAATTTCAAAATTTTCCTACGCACACACAAGATCATGGTGATGCATAGCAACGAGAGGGGAGAGTGTTATCTACGTATCCACGCAGACCGACTGCGGAAGCGTTGACGCAACAAAGAGGAAGTAGTCGTACGTCTTCTCGATCCGACCGATCCAAGCACCGTTACTCTGGCACCTCCGAGTTCTTAGCACACGTACAGCTCGATGACGAACCCCGGGCTCCGATCCAGCAAAGCGTCGGGGAGGAGTTTCGTCAGCACGACGGCGTGGTGACGATCTTGATGTTCTACCGTCGCAGGGCTTTGCCTAAGCACTGCTACAATATGATCGAGGTGGAATATGGTGGCAGGGGGCACCGCACACGGCTAAGGAACGATCTCAAGGATCAACTTGTGTGTCTAGAGGTGCCCCCTGCCTCCGTATATAAAGGAGCCAAGGGGGAGGGGGCCGCCGGCCAGGAGGAGGGCGCAGGAGGAGTCCTACTCCTACCGGAAGTAGGACTCCCCCCCCAATCCTAGTTGGACTAGGATTCCCCGAGGGGGAAAGAGAGAGAGGGGGGCCGGCCACCTCTCCTAGTCCTAATAGGACTAGGGGAGGGGGGAGGCGCGCGGCCACCTTGGGCTGCCCCTGTCTCCTTTCCACTAAAGCCCATTAAGGCCCATATGGCTCCCGGGGGGTTCCGGTAACCTCCCGGTACTCCGGTAAAATCCCGATTTCACCCGGAACACTTCCGAACTAACTTCGGTACATCAAAATGCATAAACTCATAATAACTGTCATCATAACGTTAAGCGTGCGGACCCTACGGTTCGAGAATAATGTAGACATGACTGAGACACATCTCCGGTCAATAACCAATAGAGGGACCTGGATGCCCATATTGGCTCCTACATATTCAACGAAGATCTTTACCGGTCAGACCGCATAACAACATACGTTGTTCCCTTTGTCATCGGTATGTTACTTGCCCGAGATTCGATCGTCGGTATCCAATACCTAGTTCAATTTCGTTACCGGCAAGTCTCTTTACTCGTTCCGTAATACATCATCTCACAACTAACATATTAGTTGTAATGCTTGCAAGGCTTATGTGATGTGCATTACCGAGAGGGCCCAGAGATACCTCTCCGACAATCGGAGTGACAAATCCTCATCTCGAAATACGCCAACCCAACATGTACCTTTGGAGACACCTGTAATGCTCCTTTATAATCACCCAGTTACGTTGTGACGTTTGGTAGCACCCAAAGTGTTCCTCCGGCAAACGGGAGTTGCATAATCTCATAGTCATAAGAACATGTATAAGTCATGAAGAAAGCAATAGCAACATACTAAACGATCGGGTGCTAAGCTAATGGAATGGGTCATGTCAATCAGATCATTCAACTAATGATGTGACCTCGTTAATCAAATAACAACACTTTGTTCATGGTTAGGAAACATAACCATCTTTGATTAACAAGCTAGTCAAGTAGAGGCATACTAGTGACACTCTGTTTGTCTATGTATTCACACATGTATTATGTTTCCGGTTAATACAATTCTAGCATGAATAATAAACATTTATCATGATATAAGGAAATAAATAATAACTTTATTATTGCCTCTAGGGCATATTTCCTTCAGTCTCCCACTTGCACTAGAGTCAATAATCTAGATTACACAGTAATGATTCTAACACCCATGGAGCCTTGGTGCCGATCATGTTTTGCTCGTGGAAGAGGCTTAGTCAACGGATCTGCAACATTCAGATCCGTATGTATCTTGCCAATCTCTATGTCTCCCACCTGGACTAGATCCCGGATGGAATTGAAGCGTCTCTTGATGTGCTTGGTTCTCTTGTGAAATCTGGATTCCTTTGCCAAGGCAATTGCACCAGTATTATCACAAAAGATTTTCATTGGACCCGATGCACTAGGTATGACACCTAGATCGGATATGAACTCCTTCATCCAGACTCCTTCGTTCCCTGCTTCCGAAGCAGCTATGTACTCCGCTTCACATGTAGATCCCGCTACGACGCTTTGTTTAGAACTGCACCAACTGACAGCTCCACCGTTTAATGTAAACATGTATCCGGTTTGCGATTTAGAATCGTCCGGATCAGTGTCAAAGCTCGCATCAACGTAACCTTTTACGATGAGCTCTTTGTCACCTCCATATACGAGAAACATATCCTTAGTCCTTTTCAGGTATTTCAGGATGTTCTTGACCGCTGTCCAGTGATCCACTCCTGGATTACTTTGGTACCTCCCTGCTAAACTTATAGCAAGGCACACATCAGGTCTGGTACACAGCATTGCATACATGATAGAGCCTATAGCTGAAGCATAGGGAACATCTTTCATTTTCTCTCTATCTTCTGAAGTGGTCGGGCATTGAGTCTGACTCAACTTCACACCTTGTAACACAGGCAAGAACCCTTTCTTTGCTTGATCCATTTTGAACTTCTTCAAAATCTTGTCAAGGTATGTGCTTTGTGAAAGTCCAATTAAGCGTCTTGATCTATCTCTATAGATCTTTATGCCTAATATGTAAGCAGCTTCACCGAGGTCTTTCATCGAAAAACTCTTATTCAAGTATCCCTTTATGCTATCCAGAAATTCTATATCATTTCCAATTAGTAATATGTCATCCACATATAATATCAGAAATGCTACAGAGCTCCCACTCACTTTCTTGTAAATACAGGCTTCTCCGAAAGTCTGTATAAAACCAAATGCTTTGATCACACTATCAAAGCGTTTATTCCAACTCCGAGAGGCTTGCACCAGTCCATAAATGGATCGCTGGAGCTTGCACACTTTGTTAGCTCCCTTTGGATCGACAAAACCTTCTGGTTGCATCATATACAACTCTTCTTCCAGAAATCCATTCAGGAATGCAGTTTTGACATCCATTTGCCAAATTTCATAATCATAAAATGCGGCAATTGCTAACATGATTCGGACAGACTTAAGCATCGCTACGGGTGAGAAGGTCTCATCGTAGTCAACCCCTTGAACTTGTCGAAAACCTTTTGTGACAAGTCGAGCTTTGTAGACAGTAACATTACCATCAGCGTCAGTCTTCTTGTTGAAGATCTATTTATTCTCAATCGCTTGCCGATCATCGGGCAAGTCAACCAAAGTCCATACTTTGTTCTCATACATGGATCCCATCTCAGATTTCATGGCTTCAAGCGATTTTGCGGAATCTGGGCTCACCATCGCTTCTTCATAGTTCGTAGGTTCATCATGATCTAGTAGCATGACTTCCAGAACAGGATTACCGTACCATTCTGGCGCGGATCTCACTCTGGTTGATCTACGAGGTTCAGTAGTATCTTGATCTGAAGTTTCATGATCATTATCATTAGCTTCCTCACTAACTGGTGTAGGTGTCACTGAAACAGTTTTCTGTGATGTACTACTTTCCAGTAAGGGAGCAGGTACAGTTACCTCGTCAAGTTCTACTTTCCTCCCACTCACTTCTTTCGAGAGAAACTCCTTCTCTCGAAAGTTTCTGAATTTAGCAACAAAAGTCTTGCCTTCGGATCTGTGATAGAAGGTGTATCCAATAGTTTCCTTTGGATATCCTATGAAGACACATTTCTCCGATTTGGGTTCGAGCTTATCAGGTTGAAGCTTTTTCACATAAGCATCGCAGCCCCAAACTTTCAGAAACGACAACTTTGGTTTCTTGCCAAACCACAGTTCATAAGGCGTCGTCTCAACGGATTTTGATGGTGCCCTATTTAACGTGAATGTGGCCGTCTCTAGAGCGTATCCCCAAAATGATAGCGGTAAATCAGTAAGAGACATCCTAGATCGCACCATATCTAGTAAAGTACGATTACGATGTTCGGACACACCATTACGCTGTGGTGTTCCGGGTGGCGTGAGTTGCGAAACTATTCCACAATTTTTCAAATGTACACCAAACTCGTAACTCAAATATTCTCCTCCACGATCAGATCGTAAAAACTTTATTTTCTTGTTACGATGATTTTCAACTTCACTCTGAAATTCTTTGAACTTTTCAAATGTTTCAGACTTGTGTTTCATTAAGTAGATATACCCATATCTGCTTAAGTCATCTATGAAGGTGAGAAAATAACGATATCCGCCACGAGCCTCAATATTCATCGGACCACATACATCTGTATGTATGATTTCCAACAAATATGTTGCTCTCTCCATAGTACCGGAGAACGGTGTTTTAGTCATCTTGCCCATGAGGCACGGTTCGCAAGTACCAAGTGATTCATAATCAAGTGGTTCCAAAAGTCCATCAGTATGGAGTTTCTTCATGCGCTTTACACCGATATGACCTAAACGGCAGTGCCACAAATAAGTTGCACTATCATTATCAACTCTGCATCTTTTGGCTTCAACATTATGAATATGTGTATTACTACTATCGAGATTCAATAAGAATAGACCACTCTTCAAGGGTGCATGACCATAAAAGATATTACTCATATAAATAGAACAACCATTATTCTCTGATTTAAATGAATAACCTTCTCGCATTAAACAAGATCTAGATATAATGTTCATGCTCAACGCTGGCACCAAATAACAATTATTTAGGTCTAATACTAATCCCGAAGGTAGATGTAGAGGTAGCGTGCCGACCGCGATCACATCGACTTTGGAACCGTTTCCCACGCGCATCGTCACCTCGTCCTTAGCCAATCTTCGCTTAATCCGTAGTCCCTGTTTCGAGTTGCAAATATTAGCAACAGAACCAGTATCAAATACCCAGGTGCTACTGCGAGCATTGGTAAGGTACACATCAATAACATGTATATCACATATACCTTTGTTCACCTTGGCATCCTTCTTATCCGCCAAATACTTGGGGCAGTTCCGCTTCCAGTGACCGGTCTGCTTGCAGTAGAAGCACTCAGTTTCAGGCTTAGGTCCAGACTTGGGTTTCTTCTCTTGAGCAGCAACTTGCTTGCCGTTCTTCTTGAAGTTCCCCTTCTTCTTCCCTTTGCCCTTTTTCTTGAAACTAGTGGTCTTATTGACCATCAACACTTGATGCTCCTTCTTGATTTCTACCTCCGCAACTTTCAGCATTGCGAAGAGCTCCGGAATAGTCTTGTTCATCCCTTGCATATTATAGTTCATCACGAAGCTCTTGTAGCTTGGTGGCAGTGATTGGAGAATTCTGTCAATGACGCAATCATCTGGAAGATTAACTCCCAATTGAATCAAGTGATTATTATACCCAGACATTTTGAGTATATGCTCACTGACAGAACTGTTCTCCTCCATCTTGCAGCTATAGAACTTATTGGAGACTTCATATCTCTCAATCCGGGCATTTGCTTGAAATATTAACTTCAACTCCTGGAACATCTCATATGCTCCATGATGTTCAAAATGTTGTTGAAGTCCCGATTCTAAGCCATAAAGCATGGCACACTTAACTATCGAGTAGTCATCAGCTTTGCTCTGCCAGACGTTCATAACATCTAGTGTTGCTCCAGCAGCAGGCCTGGCACCCAGCGGTGCTTCCAGGACGTAATTCTTCTGTGCAGCAATGAGGATAATCCTCAAGTTACGGACCTAGTCCGTGTAATTGCTACCATCATCTTTCAACTTTGCTTTCTCAAGGAACACATTAAAATTCAACGGAACAACAGCACGAGCCATCTATCTACAATCAACATAAACAAGCAAGATACTATTAGGGACTAAGTTCATGATAAATTTAAGTTCAATTAATCATATTACTTAAGAACTCCCACTTAGATAGACATCCCTCTAATCCTCTAAGTGATCACGTGATCCAAATCAACTAAACCATGTCCGATCATCACGTGACATGGAGTAGTTTCAATGGTGAACATCACTATGTTGATCATATCTACTATATGATTCACGCTCGACCTTTCGGTCTCCGTGTTCCGAGGCCATATCTGTATATGCTTGGCTCGTCAAGTATAACCTGAGTATTCCGCGTGTGCAACTGTTTTGCACCCGTTGTATTTGAACGTAGAGCCTATCACAGCCGATCATCACGTGGTGTCTCAGCACGAAGAAATTTCGCAACGGTGCATACTCAGGGAGAACACTTCTTGATAATTTAGTGAGAGATCGTCTTATAATGCTACCGTCAATCAAAGCAAGATAAGATGCATAAAAGATAAACATCACATGCAATCAATATAAGTGATATGATATGGCCATCATCATCTTGTGCCTGTGATCTCCATCTTCGAAGCACCGTCATGATCACCATCGTCACCGGCGCGACACCTTGATCTCCATCGTAGCATCGTTGTCGTCTCACCAATCTTATGCTTCTACGACTATCACTACCGCTTAGTAATAAAGTAAAGCATTACATCGCGATTGCATTGCATATACAATAAATCGACAATCATATGGCTCCTGCCAGTTGCCGATAACTCGGTTACAAAACATGATCATCTCATACAATAAAATTTAGCATCATATCTTGGCCATATCACATCACAACATGCCCTGCAAAAATAAGTTAGACGTCCTCTACTTTGTTGTTGCAAGATTTACGTGGCTGCTACGGGCTTAAGTAAGAACCACTCTCACCTACGCATCAAAACCACAACGATAGTTTGTCAAATAGACTCCGTTTTAACCTTCGCAAGGACCGGGCGTAGCCACACTCGGTTCAACTAAAGTTGGAGAGACAGTCGCCCGCAAGCCACCTATGTGCAAAGCACGTCGGGAGAACCGGTCTCGCGTAAGCGTACGCGTAATGTTGGTCCGAGTCGTCTCGTCCAACAATACCGCCGAACATAAGTATGACATGCTGGTAGGCAGTATGACTTATATCGCCCACAACTCACTTGTGTTCTACTCGTGCATATAACATCAAACCATAAAACCTAGGCTCTGATACCACTGTTGGGGAACATAGTAATTTCAAAATTTTCCTACACACATGCAAGATCATGGTGATGCATAGCAACGAGAGGGGAGAGTGTTATCTACGTACCCATGCAGACCGACTGCGGAAGCGTTGACGCAACAAAGAGGAAGTAGTCGTACGTCTTCTCGATCCGACCGATCCAAGCACCGTTACTCCGGCACCTCCGAGTTCTTAGCACACGTACAGCTCGACGACGATCCCCGGGCTCCGGTCCAGCAAAGCGTCGGGGAGGAGTTTCATCAGCACGACGGCGTGGTGACGATCTTGATGCTCTACCGTCACAGGGCTTCGCCTAAGCACCGCTACAATATGATCGAGGTGGAATATGGTGGCAGGGGGCACCGCACACGGCTAAGGAACGATCTCAAGGATCAACTTGTGTGTCTAGAGGTGCCCCCTGCCTCCGTATATAAAGGAGCCAAGGGGGAGGGGGCCGCCGGCCAGGAGGAGGGCGCAGGAGGAGTCCTACTCCTACCGGGAGTAGGACTCCCCCCCCCCAATCCTAGTTGGACTAGGATTCCCCGAGGGGGAAAGAGACAAAGGGGGGCCGGCCACCTCTCCTAGTCCTAATAGGACTAGGGGAGGGGGGAGGCGCGCGGCCACCTTGGGCTGCCCCTTTCTCCTTTCCACTAAAGCCCATTAAGGCCCATATGGCTCCCGGGGGGTTCCGGTAACCTCCCGGTACTCCGGTAAAATCCCGATTTCAGCCGGAACACTTCCGATGTCCAAATATAGGCTTCCAATATATCAATCTTTATGTCTCGACCATTTCGAGACTCCTCGTCATGTCCGTGATCACATCCCGGACTCTGAACTAACTTCGGTACATCAAAATGCATAAACTCATAATAACTGTCATCGTAACGTTAAGCGTGCGGACCCTACGGTTCGAGAATAATGTAGACATGACTGAGACACATCTCCGGTCAATAACCAATAGCGGGACCTGGATGCCCATATTGGCTCCTACATATTCAACGAAGATCTTTATCGGTCAGATCGCATAACAACATACGTTGTTCCCTTTGTCATCGGTATGTTACTTGCCCGAGATTCGATCGTCGGTATCCAATACCTAGTTCAATCTCGTTACCGGCAAGTCTCTTTACTCGTTCTGTAATACATCATCTCACAACTAACATATTAGTTGTAATGCTTGCAAGGCTTATGTGATGTCCATTACCGAGAGGGCCCAGAGATACCTCTCTGACAATCGGAGTGACAAATCCTAATCTCGAAATACGCCAACCCAACATGTACCTTTGGAGACACCTGTAATGCTCCTTTATAATCACCCAGTTGCGTTGTGACGTTTGGTAGCACCCAATGTGTTCCTCCGGCAAACGGGAGTTGCATAATCTCATAGTCATAGGAACATGTATAAGTCATGAAGAAAGCAATAGCAACATACTAAACGATCGGGTGCTAAGCTAATGGAATGGGTCATGTCAATCAGATCATTCAACTAATGATGTGACCTCGTTAATCAAATAACAACACTTTGTTCATGGTTAGGAAACATAACCATCTTTGATTAACAAGCTAGTCAAGTAGAGGCATACTAGTGACACTCTGTTTGTCTATGTATTCACACATGTATTATGTTTCCGGTTAATACAATTCTAGCATGAATAATAAACATTTATCATGATATAAGGAAATAAATAATAACTTTATTATTGCCTCTAGGGCATATTTCCTTCACCCATCGCATAGCCACCTGGCCCCAGCTTATGGAACTTATCCTTTTTTGCGGCATTGGCCTTGTTTATTCTCGACTGTTCCTTAGATAATTCCGAATCCTTGAATTTCACGAAATCGTCCCAATGAGCACTTTGCTTCTCTAGTGTTCCCTCGAATACTGGAGTCTTCTTCCTCCCTTGACGTACTTGGCCCATTCACGATTCTTGTGGTTGTTGAATGCAACCGCCATCTTCCTAAGAGCAGCGTCCTTGACTTTCTCCACATCTGCATCTGTGAAATGATCTGGTAGGGTGAAATGTTCCATGAGCGTTTCCCAAAGAAGAAGTTTTTGTCTGTCGTCGACAACAGTAACTCCTGGACGTGGCTTTGCTGGATCTCTCCATTCTTGAAGGGAGATCGGGAGTTGGTCCTTCACAAGAACTCCGCACTGACGAATGAACTTGTCCGCAATCTTCTTAGGCGCTAATGGTTCGCCATTAGGTTTGATGGCCTCGATATTGTACTTTACGCCCTCCTTCAACTTTTTGTTCGGGCCTCTTTTCCTGTTGCCTGAAGATTTGCTCGATCTAGATGGCTGAAAGAAGAAAGATCGATTCGTTAATATATCTTCAAGTCATTTAAAACATGTGATGATCACCAGATGCCTGCTTATATAAATATATATACCTCGCCGGTCTTTGTTGTTTCAAGATCAACATTTTCTTCGTCATGTTCATAGTTCATGACTTCATCAATTCGGTCGTCGCGATCGAATATCATATCACCCTCCCCGGTGTTGTTTAGATATTCGGAGACGTCATAATCTTCTTCATTCTGATCATCATCTGGCCCGCGAGGATTGCGTATGATATTGAACAGGGCCTCTTCTCCCTCTCTGCCGGTATTATCTGCCATAGGTTTTATTTAACTAATCCAAAAGAAATATATTCAAATTACAATGCATGGATGCAATCAATTAATAAGGAAAAACTGAATCAATCATAGTACATAATAAGCATCATTGAATATAATCTCGAATAGGTCGTCTCGAATAATAGATATAATCTCGAATACATCGTCTCGAATAATATATATAATCTCGAATATTATATATCGAATACATCACTAGCTATGTAGCTAGCTAATAAAGATCGAATACTAGAGAGTAATCTAGGCGGTGGACAACCAAAGTGAAGGAACCATCACTGTATCATAGCTCGGGTGATCTCCCCAAAGAACCTGCCAGGTATTGGAGAACCTGACGTCCATACCAGCCATGTAGCGATGGACGTGCTCGTCCTCCTCCCTGACACGACGACGTACCACCTCAGGCGGGGCCGGCTCACTCCGCACCGAAAGTGGCCCACGCGAACGCCACCAAAGGAGATGAGGGTCGACGACGGGACCCGGGGCCGGGTTCCTCAGCAAGCGTCGCGCCCCTGAAGGTAGCACCTCCCAATGCTAGCCCGGCGGAGCCCAGTCCCGGACATGGGTCCTCTGAAGCAGGACGTCGTCGCGAACGGGTCGACGGCGAGGATGCAGGCCGGGCATCGTCGACAACAAATACTATATGCCGTAAAAGTAAAGTAACATTTTTTAAATGATGGATTGTGATTTCATATATGCAAATTCTAAATTTTATAACTAAAACTAACATTTATAATATTTCTATAACTAAAACTAACATTTCTAATATTTCTATAACTAAAAAACATTTCTATATAACTAACATTTCTATATAACTAACATTTCTAAGATAACTAACATTTCTAATATTTCTATATAACTAACATTTCTATATAACTAACATTTCTAATATTTCTATAACTAAAAAACATTTCTATATAACTAACAGTCCTAATAATTCTATAACTAAAAAACAGAAAGATTGTGTGTGTGTGTGGTACATGGCGGCCGGGGCAGGAGTTCACCGGCGAGGCACGACGACGGGGCGCGGCGACGGGGACGGAGACGGCGACGGGGACGGGGACGGGGCGGCGACGGGGACAGGGATGGGCCGGGCGGGGACGACGGGAGGACGGGGCGCGGCGCGGCGCAGCGACGGGGATGACAGGGACGGGGACGGCGACGGCGACGGTGACGGCGACGGGGGCGGCGACGAGGGGCGGCGGCGACGGGGCAGAGAAGAAAGAAGCAGAGGGAGAGATGAGAAACTGACATTTTTTTTTGAAATGTTTTCTTATATAGAACAACCTTTAGTACCGGTTGGAGCCACCAACCGGTACTAAAGGTCTGTTTTGGCCAGGCCAAGCGGCGGGAACGGCACCCCTTTACTATCGGGTGGTGGCTCCAACCGGTACTAAAGAACCCCCTTTAGTACCGATTTGAGCCACCACCCGGTACTAAAGGGGGAGCGCTGGCGCAGGTGCGGTGCGAAATGTTTAGTCCCACCTCACTAGCCGAGGGGCGTTCGCACTGGTTTATAAGCCCCAGTGTGGTAGCTCCCTCGAGCTCCTCTCCAAAGCAGGCCTACTGAGTCCTAAATGTTCTGTGCTGTCCTGTGGACCTACTAGGCCTTTGCGGGCCTGCATCCTGGCCCAACAACAGGTTGGGTTTCTAGTCGTATGCAGGCCGCTGTGGCGCAGTAGGTGGGCTTTTTTTCTTATTTTTTTGCTTTATTTATTTTTGTGTTATTTGTTTTTGAGTTGTTTTTTGCTGTATTTAGAGTTTCTTTGTGAATATTTTTGCTTTAGGTACAAAAAATTACAAACTTTCTGTTAGTACCGGTAGTTTACAAATTTGAATAGTTTAAATTTTGAATTATTTGAAATTTGTGTGAATCACTAGTTTGTGAATAACTTAACTTTGAAAATAGATTTTTCAGTGATTCTTTTTTCTTATGTTTAATATTAGTGTGTTTTATAATTATATTCATTTTGGTAATGCTTAGGTTATTTAAAAAAAGAAATGCCTTTGTAACAGATGAGTTTTCGTCCGAAACCCTGATACTTCAAAAGAGATTGTCCATTTTGTACACGAAGTGCATCCAGTTTTTGCGATAACTCTCTCTACTTTTTTGCACATGCTATATGGGTGAAATTATGATACCATGCTAACTTTCAACCTTTTCTGAGTTCATTTAAAATGCTTTTCAATTTCAGGGTCATTTAGCTGAAAAAATCAGTAAATGCATGAAAGAATTTGCTTGCACATAAAATTTCTTCGCGTTTCAAATGCCAAAACACATAACTAGCTACCCTAACTATTACAGAGATTCCCTCCTGGGTGTGAAACACAGAAGAAAGTGATGATAGTGAAGCCGATCACATCCCAGATCTTTGAGTGTGAAACTTTTTCTTCGCGTGTGTCCCTTTGCGCCGTAGCCATGGAAAATCTTCATCATTTAACTGGATGCTCAGGTCAATATTCATTGTGAATGGAGCAATTTCATCAAACTTTTCATAATCTCCTGACATGTCTGTCTTGTCATCCACTCCCACGATGTTTCTCTTCCCAGAAAGAACTATGTGCCGCTTTGGCTCATCGTACGATGCATTCGCTTCCTTATGTTTTCTTTTTCTCGGCTTGGTAGACATGTCCTTCACATAGAAAACCTGTGCCACATCATTGGCTAGGACGAATGGTTCATCTGCATACGCAAGATTGTTGAGATCCACTGTTATCATTCCGTACTGCGGGTCTTCCGTTACCCCGCCTCGTGTCATATTGACCCATTTGTATGAAACAAAGGGAACTTCAAACCACGTCGATATTAAAGTTCCCATATGTCCTGTATATAACCATAATATCTTTTCATTCCCGTCTTGGTTTCTGCATCAAAGGGGACACCACTGTTTTGGTTGGTGCTTTTCTTATCTTGGGAGATCGTGTAAAATGTATTACCATTTATCTCGTACCCTTTGAAAGTCATTATATTCGAAGATGATAACTGGGACAGCAAGTACAGGTCATCTTCAATAGAGGCGTCCTGCATAGTACGTGTCTGCAACCAGCTGGAGAAACTCCTGGTTTGTTCACGTGTAATCCAGTGATCAGACCGCTCCGGGTGTTTGGAGCGTAGCAAATTCTTGTGTTCATCCATATACGGAGCCACCAAGGCGGAATTCCGTAGAACTGTGTAGAGTGCTTCAGTGAGAGAATGTCCGTCCATACATATTATTTGTTCCCCTCCTAGCGTGCCTTTCCATCCAGTCTGCCCTTATGCCGCGATTCAGGAACACCAATCGGCTTAACGTCAGGAATAAAGTCAATACAAAACTCAATGACCTCCTTATTTTCATGGCCCTTGGAGATGCTTCCTTCTGGCCTAGCACGCTTATGAACATATTTCTTTAAGACTCCCATGAACCTCTCAAAGGGGAACATATTGTGTATAAATACAGGACCCAAAACGTTAATCTCTTCGCATAGGTGAACTAGGACGTGCGTCATGATGTTGAAGAAGGATGGTGGGAACACCAACTCGAAACTGACAAGACATTGCACCAAATCATTCTCTAAACTTGGTATGATTTCTGGATCGATTACCTTCTGAGAGATTGCATTAAGGAATGCACATGGCTTCACAATGGCTAATCGAACGTTTTCCGGTAGAAGCCCCATCAATGCAACCGGAAGCAGTTACGTCATAATCACGTGGTAGTCATGAGACTTTAGGTTCTGAAACTTTTTCTCTGCCATGTTTATTATTCCCTTTATATTCGACGAGAAGCCAGGCGGTACCTTAATACTGAGCAGGCATTCAAAGAAGATTTCATTCTCTTCTTTGGTAAGAGCGTAGCTTGCTTGACCCTGATGTATGTCGTCTTTTCCGTGCATACGCTGCTGGTCCTCCCGTGCCTCAGGTGTATCTTTTGTCTTCCCATACACACCCAAGAAGCCAAGCAGGGTCACACAAAGATTCTTCGTCACGTGCATCACGTAGATTGCGGAGCGGACCTCTAGGTCTTTCCAATAGGGCATGTCCCAAAATATATATTTCTTCTTCCACATGGGTGCGCGTCCGTCAGCGTCATTCGGAACAGGTTGTCCACCAGGACCCTTTTCAAAGACCACCTTCAATTCCTTGACCATATCATGTACATCCACACCAGTACGGTGGCGAGGCTTCGTCTGGTGATCCGCCTCACCTTTGAAATGTTTGCCTTTCTTTCTTACGGGATGCCTGCTCGAAAGAAATCGACGATGTCCCAGGTACACATTCTTCTTACAATTAGCCAAATATATACTGTCGGTATCGTCCAAACAGTGCGTGCATGCACGATATCCCTTGTTTGTCTGTCCTGAAAGGTTACTGAGAGCAGGCCAATCATTGATGGTCATGAACATCAACGCCTTTAGGTCAAATTCTTCTCCCATGTGCTCATCCCACGCACGTACACCTGTTCCATTCCACAGTTGTAAGAGTTCTTCAACTAATGGCCTTAGGTACACATCAATGTCGTTGCCAGGTTGCTTAGGGCCTTGGATGAGCACTGGCATCATAATGAACTTCCGCTTCATGCACAACCAAGGAGGCAGGTTATACAAACATAGAGTCACAGGCCAGGTGCTATGGTTGCTGCTCTGCTCCCCAAAAGGATTAATGCCATCTGCGCTTAGACCAAACCATACGTTCCTTGCGTCATCTGCAAACTCCTTCCCATACTTTCTTTCGATTTTTCTCCACTGCGACCTGTCAGCGGGTACTCTCAACTTTCCGTCTTTCTTACGGTCTTCTCTATGCCATCGCATCGCCTTGGCATGCTCTTTGTTTTGGAACAAACGTTTCAACCGTGGTATTATAGGAGCATACCACATCACCTTGGCAGGAATCTTCTTCCTGGGGCGCTCGCCCTCGACATCACCAGGGTCATCGCGGCTGATCTTGTATTGCAATGCACCGCATACCGGGCAAGCGTTCAAATCCTCACACTCACCGCGGTAGAGGATGCAATCATTAGGGCATGCATGTATCTTCTGCACCTCTAACCCTAGAGGTCAGACATCCTTCTTTGCTTCGTACGTACTCTCGGGCAATTCGTTGTCCTTTGGAAGCACATTCTTTATCATTACCAGCAACTTTCCAAATCCCTTGTTAGATACACCATTCTCCGCCTTCCATTGTAGCAATCCAGTGTGGTGCCCAGCTTTTTCTTGTCACCTACGCAATTCGGGTACAATAATTTTTTGTGATTCTCTAACATGCGCTGCAACTTCTTCTTCTCCAAATCACTTGCACAGTTTCTCTTTGCATCGGCAATGGCCCGACCTATATCATCAACGGGCTCATCCGATGCCTCTTCTTCAGCTTCTTCCCGCATTACCGACTCAGCTTCTTCCCTCATTGTTGTATCATTGTATTGAGGGAACCCATGGCCAGGATAGTTGTCGTCGTCCTCTTCTTCTTCATTGTCTTTCATCATAACCCCTCTTTCTCCATGCTTGGTCCAAACATTATAGTGGGCCATGAAACCGGACTCAAACAGGTGGACGTGAATGGTTCTTGACATAGAGTAATTGTGACCATTCTTACAGCCAACACATGGACAAGGCATAAAACCATCCGCCCGCTTGTTTGCCTCAGCCGCAAGCAGAAAAGTACGCACGCCATTAATGAACTCAGGAGAGCATCAGTCATCGTACATCCATTGCCGGCTCATCTTCAATACACAGCACCGAAAACATCAAGTTAATACAGTACATAAAGTTCATACATAAAGATCATACAACATTTAAATGTAACAAACAAATAACTCTCTAGCTAAAGAATTTAAATGCAACAACAAATGCGATCAAGATCGCAACTAAGGTATCAATTGATCCAACAGCATAATGATACCAAGCCTCACTATGAATGGCATATTTTCTAATATTTCTAATCTTCAAGCGCATTTTCTCCATCTTAATCTTGTGATCATCGACGACATCGGCAACATGCAACTCCAATTCCATCTTCTCCCCCTCAATTCTTTTCAATTATTCCTTCAAATCCTCGTTTTCTCTTTCAACTAAATTTAACCTCTCGACAATAGGGTCGGTTGGAATTTCCGGTTCAACTACCTCCTACATACAAATATCTATGTCAACTTGATGAGAATAATTTGTCATAAACACGAAATGCAATGAATAGTTTTAAAAGAGAATATACCACATCCGAATCATAACCCGGACGAGGGCCGACGGGAACGGATATCAAAACCATGGCACTATTTATAACAAACAACGTATGGGTAAGATAATTATACGAGTAACTATATATCCAAATCACACAAACATCAATTTTTTATATAAAACTTCATGAACAAGAGGCTCACCACAAGGTGGTGCCGGCGATGGGACGTTGCGGGCGATCGACGGTGGTTACACGGAGATTTAGAAGGCACTAAGTAAACCACACCTACATATGCAAACAGTGTTATTTTTGACCTCAAATTGCATATAAATCAAATACTAGCACATATATATAATTCCTCCCAAATTACTAAACTGAAAAATCAATCACTATATAAAGCATTGCACGAGCTAATCTAGCAATGGGAGATGAAAGGACAAAGTTGCTAACCTTTGTGATCATTTAAATAGATGGGGGCCTTCAAATCTTGACAAATTTTGGGCAAAACGTGTGATGAGCTTGAGAGGAAGAGGGAAAAGAACAGAGAGGAGAGGGGAAAGGGGAAGAACAGAGCGAGCTCGGGTGGGCGAAGGGTCTATGTAGGATGACCTTTAGTACCGGTTCGTGATACGACCCGGTACTAAAGGTGCTGAAGGGGCCCCGAACTGACAACATCCTGCCACCACTCACTTTAGTACCGGTTCGTGGTACGAACAAGTGCTAAAGGTTCGCCACGAACCGGTACTAATGAGAGCGGCCGACTAGCCGTTGGAACCGGCACTAATGCACACATTAGTGCCGGCTCAAATTCAAACCGGCACTAATGTGCTTCACATTTGACCCTTTTCTACTAGTGTATGGAGATCTTATCAAAGCTTGATGTTGTTTTAGATGGACTACTTGTGGCCGAACTGGCTGTTGTTGCAGCATGATACCTTTGGTGGCAACGACGACAACTTGTGAAAGGAATCGTGATTCAAAATCCTAAGAAAAAACATTATATATTCGTGCCCTAACTACAAATTACATCAGATCGATATCTCCAAAGCTCCCGACTCGGAAGAAGACAGAACATATGTGGCAAAAACCGTCTCATGGATTGGTCAAGGTCAATGTAGATGCATCATTTTATCTGGATACTTTATCTGGAGCTTGCGGTGATGTCGTGTGTGATGACCGGGTGACTTTTTAGCTGTAGCAACTTGGTTTCTTCCATATCAGAGATTTGATTGAGCGGGGCTCTTGGCAATTAGAAATGGAATATACTTGTTGGCAAATTTGGGGTGCAACAATGAGGAGATTGAATCTGATTGCTCGTTTGCGGTGGAGACAATTCAGCAAATGGACTCTTATCTAGGACCCGGCGTTGCATTCGTCTCTGAATGTATTCAGTTGGCAATGGGCTTCGCCAAAATATCATTTATACACTGTTTTCGAGAAGCTAATTAGGTAGCAGATGAGCTAGCTAACCATTTTTTAGTGCTAGACCGTCAGGTTCTTGGGACGATGTAACTCCGGACTTTGACTCTCATTTACTTGTAAACGACGTGACCATCATATGAGAAATAAAGTCTATTTGCTGTCAAAGAAAAAACAGCAGCGACAAAACTTAAAACACAATTTGCAAAATTCCCCCAAAAAAACTTTTTGAAACATTAAAAAAAGAACAAAAGTGAAAACGTGAACTTTTTTCAAAATTAATAACATTTTTTTGAAATCCCACCCCCCAAAACATTTATGGAATTAGCTAACAGATTTTGCAAACATGAACAATTTTTTGAATTTGCAAACAAATTTCAAAAATGTAACATTTATTGAATTTGTAAACAAATTTGGATTGCGGGAACATATTTTGAAGTTCCCAAACATTTTGTGAATTTGTGAAAAATTTGTGAAATCTGAACATTATTTGAATGTGTGAACAAATTTTGAAAGCTGGACCATTTATTTGAAAACCTTGAACGTCTTAGTTTGTGATTTTTTTTAAAAAAATCTGAACATTGCTTAAAATTCTAAATATTTTGGAATTGCTGAACAAAATTTGAAATAAGATTTTTTTTTTCAAAAATGTGAACATGATTTTAAAATGTTGAACATATTTTAGATTCCAATTTTTTTTTGAAAGACAGAAAATAATTCTGAAAAAACTAAAAGGTGAAAGAAAATTTAAAAATGAAAAAAGAAAAAAAAATAGAAAGAAGAAAGGAAAAACGAAAACGAGGAGAAATAGAAAAACGAAAAACAAAAAAGAAACAACCGGTATCGCTGAAACACTAAACGGGTCGACCCAAAACCTGAAAAAGGGCTAGAAACATCATAGAAGGTTCCCAAAACCAGTATCATTAGACGGGCCGGCCCACCCCGAACGGTCGCTCCCTTGTTCTGCGAAACAGCGAAATCACTAATTCAAAATTGGGTTTTAACCAAACATGGGTGGACACCGTAATGGGCATGGTTAGATCAGTTTCTTTCTCAATTCTTTTCATAGTGAAAGGTTGGAGCTACTTAAACCAACTAGCACTACCGGACTCGCGGCCTATGCCGCCGTCGGCATAGGTCATTTCCCGTCGGCATAGACCTATGCCTACGGCTGCCGTCGGCATAGCCCCGTCGGCGTAGATCACGTCAGCGTAGTCTTGTTAGACCGTCGGTATAGTATAACCGTCGGCATAGGGACCTATGCCGACGGCTGACGCTCCGCCGTCAGCATAGGATAAGCCGACGGCCAGGACTAGGCTGTCGGCATAACTCCAAGTAGGCCGACGGCAGTCGTCGGCATAGTTTTGGCCGTCGGGTTAGGACCGTTTTCCGGTAGTGTAGAGGTATACGACAGGGAGATCCTATTTCCCCTTACTTGTTCTTGCTTGTAGTAGAGGGCTCTCTCAGGCCTTTTAAAAGCCAGTTCTCAGTCATCGGTCCTATTGAGAGTGAAGGTGGCCCACACAGCCTTGGCTATGAATCACCTCCTTTTTCGTAGATGACATCATGTTTCTTTTTATGTCAAGTGTAGAGGGGGCAAATGGCATGTCAAACCTATTAAATAACTATTGTGCTGCTTTAGGACAGAGAGTTAATAATGCAAAGTCGTCGATCTTATTCAGTAAGGGCTTCCCTCAAAGCCTGAAGCAAGATGTAAAAAATGTGTTGGATGTACATAATGAATCCCTAAGTGAGAAGTATCTGGGCATGCCAACGCAAGTGGGACACTAAAAAACGACACTTTCAGATATATGTGAGATCGAGTCTGGGAGAAGATAAGAGGATGGATGGAGAAACTGTTGTCTTCTGCAGGCAAGGAGGTACTTATTAAATCGGTTGCTCAAGCAATACCGGTGTTTTCTGTGTCATGTTTCAGGCTACATCGAGGCATTTGCCAGAGTGGCACGTCCATCTTAAGGCAATTTTGGTGGGGGGAGCAAGCAGGGGAAGAGAAGACCATGCTGGGTGTCGTGGGACGTCCTGACATGGTGAAAAAACTTGGGAGGACTAGGATTTCATTATCTGGAGGTTTTCAATTTGGCCTTGCTGTAACGGCAGGCCTGGCGCATCATTAACGAGCCTTCTTCGCTCAGCTTGCGAATTCTGAAGGCTTGCTACTTCCCCGCTTCGAGCTTGCTAGACGTAGAGTTGGGATCACACCCATACCAGATTTGGCGGGCTATCATTGATGGTAGGGATATTGTCAAACAGGGGATTATCGAGAGCGTCGGTACCGGTGAAACAATCAGCATATGGAGCCACAACTGGATACCAAGAGAACGTATGATGCGGCCCTTGGCATCTCTGGTGTTAGAACCCTCCCGAACTGGTGTCGCATCTAATCGATGCAATGGCCGCTACATGGCGGGAGGATGTCCTATGCCAAGTGTTTGTCCCCATAGATGTTGAGGCAATCCTAAAAATTCCAGTTTGTACAAGACAAGTGGAGGACTTCTGGGCATGGAAACCGGATGAGAGAGGAAGTTTCTCTGTCCGTTCTTCATATCATATGATCATGCATCTCAAAATGACCAGGGAAGACTAGATTGAATGTCAGGGGATTGCCTCAGGAACTTCGCCTGAGTGTAAGGGCTGGGACGCCATTTGGCAAACCAAGGTTCACTCGAAGCTTCATGCCTTTGCATGGCGTTTAGCACAGAATTCTATTCCTATGGGGGACATACTACATCACCGAAATATGGCTAACGTATGATACCTGTGCATTGTGTGGATCGCCAGACAACTGGAGACACTCGCTGATGGAGTGCAGCATGGCAAGGAGCATTTGGGCCCTGTCCAATGAGTCGATGGTGGAACATATATGCTGCAATCAGGAGCCAAGTGCAAAGAAGTGGTTATTTACAATGCATGAAGATTTACCAGAGGAGGAGTTTACCACACGGATCGTCAGTTTGTGGGCGATCTGAAGCTCTCGGCGTAAGGCTATTCATGAAGATATATTCCAGAGCCCGTATGCAACACACAGTTTCGTTACATCCTACATTAGAGAGCTTGAGTCTCTTTAGAAGCCCACCAAGGAACCGGCAGTTCAGAGAGCACCTAGAACGACCGGATGGATTCCTCCACCTGAAGGACCATACACATGAAAGTCAACGTAGATGCTGCCGTGGCGAGGGCTGGAGATTATGGTGCAGTAGCAGCACTATGCTGAGACCACCAAGGGACTTTCCAGGGAGCTTCAGCGGTAGTATACACAAACATTGGGGACCCAGCGACGCTAGAAGCATTGGCAGTCCGGGAGGCTCTCGCTTTGGCAAATGATCTGTACCTTCGGAGAATAAAGATAGCATCAGATTGCAAAGCAGTGGTCGACGCCATCAAGCATGGGAGTGCACCTGCTTATGGTGTCGTGTTACATGAAATATCACTTAGTATAGGCTCATTTATTTCCTGTACTATTAGTCATGAGTCTCGGACCTCGAATGCGTCCTGCAAAACATGCACTAGCGCTAGGGACTAGCCGTCATGTCTGGCTAGGGTCCCTGGGGAGCTTTGCTTCGTCCCTGTGATCATGACGTTTGAATAATAAATGCATGTTTGCCTAAAAAATCTAATTAAGGAGTACTTCTTTCAAAGATCACTCTCATCTTCTCAGGTTGAGACAACTGGCGCACTGCAATGCATCCGTTTAGTCAAACCGGGCGTCCAAATCTCGAACCATTTTCATTATTGGATTCCCCGCATCGAGATCTTCAAAATTAGATCCTATGTTGACAGGTTTTGAGGAAGTTTTTTTCACACAAAAAACCGGATGAAAAAACAGCACCGAGAGCACATTTTTTTGCTTTTCACGGAAGCAAAACTGTGCCTTTCGCGGGAAAAAATGTGTTTTTTGGAGAAAAAGCTAAGCACCAGTGGAAAACCAAAAGGTTAAAAAAAACGGAAAAAGCAATTTAGAAAGCAAAAACGCGTGCGAAAAGATAAAAAGTAAAAAACAAAATCCGGAGGCAGCGCTCAGAGTGGCGCGCTCTCAGCCCACCCCCAACGTTGGGAGATTCCCGAAGGAGCGCTCGTCAACTAGTTGCTCTTGCGAAACAGCGACAACTTGTGGCAAAGAGCCGCAAATAGGATTTTCCCTAGTGCGTTGCTAGATGGAGGGTGTGCTCAACTCAGCCCCCGCCCCCCCTCCTCCTAAAATGGCGCATCCCAGCCTCGGTGGAGCCCTACTCCCTAGCGCACATATTCTTCTTTTTTCTTTTATTTATATTTTTAAAAATAAAAATATTTTCCTTATTTTTTGAGAATTTTTATCACTTGTTCATTTTCTCATGCAATGTAAAGAATTTATGTACCTAAAAAAATTAACATGACATTTAAAACAGTGTTCCTATGTTTCCGAAAAAAGTTCAAGACATTTTTTAAAATTCCTAAACAATGTAAAAAATGTTTCATACCATTTAAATAATGTATGAGTATTTTAAAAAGTTTACGTGTTTCAGTAAATGTTCATGGAGTTTTTGATTTTTTTTATACAAAGTAAGAAATCTGTCATGCGTTGCCTCCGCGGTCGCTCGCCATTGTTGCGGAGAAGTCATCCACAGATAGATGTGCATTCGTTGCGGCGGCTCGATTGAGAAACCCTGATCAGGGGGGAAGAGTCAGAATTGGGCGGTGGCGACGCATCGATCTAGGAATCCTATGTGCGAGAGAAAGAAAGAAAGAGGTGGGGCTTCGGGTGCGGCGGCGCAGCTGGTGGAGAACGGGAGACGAGCGGCGGTACAGACTTCTTTTGATATTGAAGCATTGATGCCAACCCATCAGTCAAAAACCCATCCTACCTCAGGCAGAAAACTAGACACAGATAGGTTCTCACCCGTCTAGGCTCACATCCATGATGCTTTGTAATTACATTAATGTGTATTAGTTCTAGCCCGTCCTGGTACATGGGATGTTCACCATAGCTAATCGTTTTGTGCATTTTTCACCAGGTGTGAAATAAATTGTGATACAAATATTCTAAATTGGTTGACCTACTTTAAGCTTAGGTCCAAATCCAGTGATATGTGTATTGTTATAAATGGGTACATAAAATCATGCCGCGCCTTACATCAAAATTTATGTGTGCCCCACAATAAAACGCTTAAGTAATTTCGCAAATAACAACTTAACAGTACTTTATTAAAGTTGTATGAAGGTAATATTCTTAGTATGTTAGCCCGTGCTAATGCACGGGTTGACGACTAGTTTGATTAATTTATGTTCAATAGGTATCGTAATTGTAGACTGTAGTAGATCTATTTTCTTTTGCTAACTGAACTGGAGACGGGCAGCCTATGGGAAAACCAAAATCACTAACATGCAAATCCAAAACAATAAAATTAAAAAAAGTCCATTTTAAAT
Organism: Triticum aestivum; assembly: GCF_018294505.1. Classification (NCBI taxonomy): domain Eukaryota; kingdom Viridiplantae; phylum Streptophyta; class Magnoliopsida; order Poales; family Poaceae; genus Triticum; species Triticum aestivum. Next base: position 773,519,156 of record NC_057797.1, on the reverse strand, counting down.
GAAAATATTAATCAAATTCCAATTGCACTGTTGTATTTGTTAGAATAGAATCGTTAAAACTTATTAACCAAAACTTATCCAACAATATTTCTTAACCAAAACTTATTAACAAAGTATCATAAGCATCTAAATCTCACACACATGTATACCTCATTTCATCAACTAAATATGCAATATTCATTCATCTAAATCTCACACACATTTACACCACATTTCATCAACTAAATATCAACTTTATATTCATATAATCTCACACAAATTATACCGCATTTCATCAAATAAATATAGTCATCGTGAAAGTTCTAGTCAAGACCTTCAACCTGCCTTACAGGCTAGCTGATCCAACACTCGAGGATTATAGTCATCTGATTTGTTGAGCCTCAAGTCGCCTTATTGCATAAGACGACATGAGCCTCGGGCGCTACAACCATCTGATGTATTGAGCCTCAAGACACCTCGTCAAGACAGCATGAGCCTCGTGGGCTACAGAGGGATACATCAAGAAAAAATCGGCCGACAAAACTCGGGGCCTTGACATTGACATTGCCCTCGAGCGAAACTAGGAGGCTGTGCTACTCGGCAGCCTTGACGTCCATTATATGGATGTGAGGCTTCTGCTTCCTCATGTGTGATGCGGCCGCTTTATCATGAGTTGGTGAAAACACAATCATGGTCTTCTATCTGTTCAAATGCTGAGTTTAAACTGTTGTGGACCCACATTAAGACAGACAAGCCATCGCGAAGATTCCCTAGCATAGATTGACGCGTGATTTGACCGGCTGATCTATAACGATAAGTTTCACATAGTCAGATTCGGCTTTCCGCAAGCCAGAATTTTCATAAGTTCTTAGGAATGCTCCGAGTTCTTCATTCTGCCTCAGAAGGCATGGACGAAAAGACGAATCTACATCTACTAGGAAGGCAAGGGGCCGCAGACGGCTAACTTGAAGTTTCCAGGGGCTAATGTTGGGGATATACCAAACACGGGTATCGCCGGCATTGGAATAAGCCGGACTACCAGGGTGGCCCAGGAAGGTGGCAAGGCTTTGCTGGGCGGCCCAGCAGGACGAGGCACAAGGATCAAGGCCCATCTGGCTAATGAAGAGTCCAAGATGAAGCCAAAGCAAGTTGCACGGGCGCACGACGCCTTTATAAGCCGGCCCTCGTGAGCCCTTAGGGCACGTTTTATGTTGGAAATATGCCCTGGAGGCAATAATAAAATGGTCATTATTATATTTCTTTGTTCATGATAATTGTCTATTGTTCATGCTATAATTGTGTTATCCGGAAATCGTAATACATGTGTGAATACATAGACCACAACACGTCCCTAGTGAGCCTCTAGTTGACTATCTCGTTGATCAAAAGATAGTCATGGTTTCCTGACTATGGACATTGGATGTCATTGATAACGGGATCACATCATTAGGAGAATGATGTGATGGACAAGACCCAATCCTAAGCATAGCTCAAAGATCATGTAGTTCGTTTGCTATAGCTTTTCCGAATGTCAAGTATCATTTCCTTAGACCATGAGATTGTGCAACTTCCGGATACCGTAGGAGTGCTTTGGGTGTGCCAAACGTCACAACATAACTGGGTGACTATAAAGGTACACTACGGGTATCTCCGAAAGTGTCTGTTGGGTTGGCACGAATCGAGACTGGGATTTGTCACTCCGTATGACGGAGAGGTATCTCTGGGCCCACTCGGTAATTCATCATCATAATGAGCTCAATGTGACAAATTGGTTGATCACGGGATCATGCATTATGGTACGAGTAAAGTGACTTGCCAGTAACGAGATTGAACGAGGTATTGGGATATCGACGATCGAGTCTCGGGCAAGTAACGTACCGATTGACAAAGGGAATTGTGATGAACTTCAATATGCAGGGGATGGAAAAGATCATTCCTGAGGTATATTCAATGCTGAAATCAGCGGAGGTGGAAATCAAAAAGGAACATCATGTGTTGATGGTGAATAAAACCACTAAGTTCAAGAAAGGCAAGGGTAAAAAGAACTTCAAGAAGGACGGCAGGGGAGTTGCCGCGCCCGGTAAGCAAGCTGCCGGGAAGAAGCCAAAGAATGGACCCAAGCCCGAGACTGAGTATTTTTTATTGCAAGGGAAGTGGTCACTGGAAGCGGAACTGCCCGAAATACTTAGTGGACAAGAAGGCCGGCAACACTAAAGGTATATGTGATATACATGTAATTGATGTGTACCTTACCAGTACTCGTAGTAGCTCCTGGGTATTTGATACCTGTGCGGTTGCTCACATTTGTAACTCAAAGCAGGAGCTGCAAAATAAGCGGAGACTGGCGAAGGACGAGGCGACGATGCGCGTCGGGAATGGTTCCAAGGTCGATGTGATCGCCGTCGGCACGCTACCTCTACATTTACCTACGGGATTAGTTTTAAACCTCAATAATTGTTATTTAGTGCCATCTTTGAGCATGAACATTGTATCAGGATCTCGTTTTATTCGAGATGGCTACTCATTTAAATCCGAGAATAATGGTTGTTCTATTTATATGAGAGATATGTTTTATGGTCATGCTCCACTGGTGAATGGTTTATTCTTAATGAATCTCGAGCGTAATGTTACACATATTCATAGTGTGAATACCAAAAGATGTAAGGTTGATAATGATAGTCCCATATACTTGTGGCACTGCCGCCTTGGTCACATAGGTGTCAAACGCATGAAGAAGCTCCATGCAGATGGACTTTTGGAGTCTTTTGATTACGAATCATTTGACACGTGCGAACCATGCCTCATGGGTAAAATGACCAAGACTCCGTTCTCAGGAACAATGGAGCGGGCAACCAACTTATTGGAAATCATACATGCTGATGTGTGCGGTCCAATGAGTGTTGAGGCTCACGGTGGCTATCATTATGTTCTCACCCTCACTGATGACTTGAGTAGATATGGGTATGTCTACTTGATGAAACACAAGTCTGAGACCTTTGAAAAGTTCAAGTAATTTCAGAGTGAGGTTGAGAATCAACGTGACAAAAAAATCAAGTTCTTGCGATCAGATCGTGGGGGAGAATACTTGAGTCACGAATTTGGCACGCACTTAAGGAAATGTGGAATAGTTTCACAACTCACGCCGCCTGGAACACCTCAGCGTAATGGTGTGTCCGAACGTCATAATCGCACTCTATTGGATATGGTGCGATCTATGACGTCTCTTACCGATCTACCGCTGTCATTTTGGGGCTATACTTTAGAGACTGCCGCATTCACTTTAAATAGGGCTCCGTCAAAATCCGTTGAGACGACACCGTATGAATTATGGTTTGGGAAGAAACCTAAGCTGTCGTTTCTGAAAGTTTGGGGATGCGATGCTTATGTTAAGAAACTTCAACCTGAAAAGCTCGAACCCAAGTCGGAAAAATGCGTCTTCATAGGATACCCTAAACAAACTATTGGGTATACCTTCTACCTCAGATCCGAAGGCAAGATCTTTGTTGCCAAGAATGGATCCTTTCTAGAGAAAGAGTTTCTCTCGAAAGAAATAAGTGGGAGGAAAGTAGAACTTGATGAAGTATTGCCTCTTGAAGCGGAGAGTGGCGCAACTCAGGAAAATGTTCCTGAGGTGCCTGCACCGACTAGAGAGGAAGTTAATGATGATGATCATGAAACTTCAGATCAAGTTGCTATTGAACTTCGTAGGTCCACAAGGACAAGTTCCGCACCAGAGTGGTACGGCAATCCTGTCTTGGAAATCATGTTGTTAGACAACGGTGAACCTTTGAACTATGAAGAAGCGATGGCGGTCCCGGATTCTAACAAATGGCTGGAAGCCATGAAATCCGAGATAGGATCCATGTGTGAAAACGAAGTATGGACTTTGACTGACTTGCCCGATGATCGGCGAGCCATAGAAAATAAATGGAAGAATAAGGTAGACGCGGATGGTAATGTAACCATCTACAAAGCTCGGCTTGTCGCTAAGGGTTATCGACAAGTTCAAGGGGTTGACTACGATGAGACTTTCTCACCCATAGCGAAGCTGAAGTCCGTCCGAATCATGTTAGCAATTGCCGCATTCTATGATTATGAGATATGGCAAATGGACGTCAAAACGGCATTCCTTAATGGTTTCCTTAAGAACGAATTGTATATGATGCAGCCGGAAGGTTTTGTCGATCCTAAGAATGCTGACAAGGTGTGCAAGCTCCAACGCTTGATCTATGGGCTGGTGCAAGCATCTCGGAGTTGGAACATTAGTTTTGATGAAATGATCAAAGCGTTTGGGTTTACGCAGACTTATGGAGAAGCCTGCATTTACAAGAAAGTGAGTGGGAGCTCTGTAGCATTTCTCATATTGTATGTGGATGACATACTGTTGATGGGAAATGATATAGAATTCTTGGAAATCATAAAGGCCTACTTGAACAAGTGTTTTTCAATGAAGGATCTTGGAGAAGCTGCTTACATATTAGGCATCAAGATCTATAGAGATAGATCGAGACGCCTCATTGGTCTTTCACAGAGTACGTACCTTGACAAGATATTGAAGAAGTTCAATATGGATCAGTCAAAGAAGGGGTTCTTGCCTATATTGCAAGGTACGAGATTGAGCACGGCTCAATGCCCAACCACGGCAGAAGATAGAGAAAAGATGAGTGTCGTCCCCTATGCCTCGGCCATAGGGTCTATCATGTATGCTATGCTGTGTACCAGACCTCATGTAAACCTTGCCGTAAGTTTGGTAGGAAGGTCCCAAAGTAATCCCGACATGGAACACTGGACAGCGGTCAAGAATATCCTGAAGTACCTGAAGAGGACTAAGGATATGTTTCTCGTTTATGGAGGTGACGAAGAGCTCGTCTTAAAGGGTTACATCGATGCTAGCTTCGACACAGATCTAGATGACTCGAAGTCACAAACCGGATACGTGTATATTTTGAATGGTGGGGAAGTAAGCTGGTGCAGTTGCAAGCAAAGCGTTGTGGCGGGATCTACATGTGAAGCGGAGTACATGGCAGCCTCAGAGGCAGCACAAGAAGTAATCTGGGTGAAGGAGTTCATTACCGACCAAGGAGTCATACCCAATGCATCGGGCCCGATGACTCTCTTCTATGACAACACTGGAGCTATTTCCCTTGCCAAGGAGCCCAGGTTTCACAGGAAGATCAGGCATATCAAGCGTCGCTTCAACTCCATTCGTGAAAGTGTTCAAAATGGAGACATAGATATTTGTAAAGTGCATACGGACCTGAATGTGGCAGATCCGTTGACTAAACCTCTCCCTAGAGCAAAACATGATAACACCAGAACTGCATGGGTGTTCGATTCATCACAATGTAACTAGACTATTGACTCTAGTGCAAGTGGGAGACTGTTGGAAATATGCCCTGGAGGCAATAATAAAATGGTTATTATTATATTTCTTTGTTCATGATAATTGTCTATTGTTCATGCTATAATTGTGTTATCCGGAAATCGTAATACATGTGTGAATACATAGACCACAACACGTCCCTAGTGAGCCTCTAGTTGACTAGCTCGTTGATCAAAAGATAGTCATGGTTTCCTGACTATGGACATTGGATGTCATTGATAATGGGATCACATCATTAGGAGAATGATGTGATGGACAAGACCCAATCCTAAGCATAGCTCAAAGATCGTGTAGTTCGTTTGCTATAGCTTTTCCGAATGTCAAGTATCATTTCCTTAGACCATGAGATTGTGCAACTCCCGGATACCGTAGGAGTGCTTTGGGTGTGCCAAACGTCACAACATAACTGGGTGACTATAAAGGTACACTACGGGTATCTCCGAAAGTGTCTGTTGGGTTGGCACGAATCGAGACTGGGATTTGTCACTCCGTATGACGGAGATGTATCTCTGGGCCCACTCGGTAATGCATCATCATAATGAGCTCAATGTGACCAAGTGGTTGATCACGGGATCATGCATTACGGTACAAGTAAAGTGACTTGCCGGTAACGAGATTGAACGAGGTATTGGCATACCGACGATCGAGTCTCGGGCAAGTAACGTACAGATTGACAAAGGGAATTGTATACGGGATTGATTGAATCCTCGACATCGTGGTTCATCCGATGAGATCATCGAGGAGCATGTGGGAGACAACATGGGTATCCAGATCCCGCTGTTGGTTATTGACCGAAGAGTCGTCTCGGTCATGTCTGCGTGTCTCCCGAACCCGTAGGGTCTACACACTTAAGGTTCGGTGACGCTAGGGTTGTTGAGATATTAGTATACGGTAACCCGAAAGTTGTTCGGAATCCCGGATGAGATCCCGGGCATCACGAGGAGTTCCGGAATGATCCGGAGGTGAAGATTTATATATACGAAGTCGAGTTTCGGCCATCGGGAAAGTTTCGGGGCTAATCGGTATTGTACCGGGACCACCGGAAGGGTCCCGGGGGTCCACCGGGTGGGGCCACCTATCCCGGAGGGCTCCATGGGCTGAAGTGGGAGGGGAACCAGCCCCTAGTGGGCTGGTGCGCCCTCCTTGGGCCTCCTCCTGCGCCTAGGGTTGGAAACCCTAGGGGTGGGGGCGCCCCACTTGGCTTGGGGGGCACTCCACCCCCCTTGGCCGCCGCCCCCCCTTGGAGATTGCATCTCCTAGGGCCGGCGCCCCCCTAGGGGTCCTATGTATAGTGGGGGGAGGGAGGGCAGCCGCACCCTAGCCCCTGGCGCCTCCCTCTCCCTCCCGTGACACTTCTCCCTCTCCCTGAGCTTGGCGAAGCCCTGCCGAGATCACCGTTGCTTCCACCACCACGCCGTCGTGCTGCTGGATCTCAATCAACCTCTCCTTCCCCCTTGCTGGATCAAGTTGGAGGAGACGTCTTCCCAACCGTACGTGTGTTGAACGCGGAGGTGCCGTCCGTTCGGCGCTAGGTCATCGGTGATTTGGATCACGACGAGTACGACTCCATCAATCCCGTTCTCTTGAACGCTTCCGCGCGCGATCTACAAGGGTATGTATATGCACTCCCCTCTCCCTCGTTGCTAGATGACTCCATAGATTGATCTTGGTGACGCGTAGAATTTTTTTAAAATTCTGCTATGTTACCCAACAGTTTAGATGGTGAATCAAACAATCTCTCTCATTGTAAGTTGGCACACCATACTTCGCCTTATAGTGAGTTATAGCAGCACGTAGGATCTCGCCGCCGTTGCGTGATCTAAAGCTAGGTAAACTGTGTGCAATCCCGTCACCGGAGCCCTCTCCCTTAACACCCACGATCACCATGTCGGCTATGGAACCCCGGTTCCTTGTTGCAGACTTGATACCACGACAATTCGAATTGGTAGAACGGACTCCTGTTGTATCACTGAAGTGCCACAACAGAACCTGAAGAGAGGCCGCGTGAGGGAAATGCTGAAGTTGATGTGGACATGCGCGGCCGTCTCGATGAACGAAAGCAGCAGCACCCTGCTTCACTCTTCGACCTGGACAATCAACTGCAATTTTTTGCTGGCCACAGTGATAAGGATCAACGTGACCCAAATGGTTTTTAGGCCCAATCTTTCATGGCGTACCCGGACAACTCCGATCGCCGAGCAGAATAGATTCTACTCCCCGATACACAAACACAAGTCCTTACGAATCAGCAAGCACGGAGGTTTTCGGACAGCTCCCTCTAAACTCGATATGGATATCTTACCCTCGAAAACACATCATGTTTCTTAACTCAAAACATAACCTAAGGATACAATGGCCGGCAGCCAACCCTTTATTTATATGGGTGACTCCAGAAACCCTAAACAACTCGGACCCACTTTTCCTGCACAGAAAAAATAAAAACAACACAACCGGAAATTAAAAAAGACACTTTGCGCGCCAATATTGTCACGCCTGCTGGTGGACCCCAGCCGAACTCCTTCAAACTCAGCATGCTCAACAAGCTCTTTCAAACATAGCCACGCCTCCTTTGATCTTCTCCTTGTGCGGCAGAAACAGGAACACTGAGTCACCTGCACGTTGGTACGCTCCTTCCGTGGCATTTGCAGAGAGCACTCCTCGAACTCGCGTCGGCCCAGCAAATTTGGTTTATTTGGCATCACGGTGCTGCCTCGATGTTCACCTTACTGTTGTCTTCGGTGTACAAATGTTTACACTATGTATTTGATCATTTCAGTATATATGAAAAAAAAGATTATACATGGATTAAAATCGACGTGAAGCAACGCACGGGCAGTGTTTGCTAGTATAAGCAAATTTGAACGTTCCGACATCCAACCAACCAATACAGAGGCTCATCATGCATGCTAAACTGCTAGTACGGAAGGATTCCCAAGGACCTTCCATAGTTGACGACGTCGTCGTATATTTCGTCCAACGCCTTGTACCTGAACTCAAACCCTTCCCCGATGAGTTTCGCCGACGAAATGCAGACTCTCAACTTCTCGGGGCGACCACCAAACCTGATAACAAACATACACGCTATATATTCACAAATCACGATCGAGAGCATCGGAACTTGCTGTGTTTCCATAGATGTTGGCACACACCTGTCGGTATTGACGTTATACTGTGGGTACTTGGCGGCCAGGAAGGTGGCTAGCTCCGCGAGGGTGGTGTCGAGGCTGCTGCAGATATATCTTCCTGACGCAGCCTCCTCCTCGGCTAAGAAGATCTTTGCGCGGCAGAGGTCGTGGACATGGACCATCGGGATCGAGCCAGACGCCCTGTCGACGAGTTCCAGGCTGCGAATCTTCTCGTCGTCACCTGAGATAATCATTCACCACACACGTCGTTCGATGAATTAGTAGTCTCTAATGGTCCCTTTTAATTATCGTTGCATCTTGACTTGGTATCAGGCTCACCAGTCAGCAAAGAAAGGATAACGGGGACGCTGGTGTGGACAATCGTCGCCGGCGCCTCGCCAACCGTGAAGGCGGGGCACACCGTAACAAGGCTGATGCCGCTGTCCTGCGCGAAAGTCCGCGCCGCCTTTTCCATAAGCACCTTTGAGACATTGTAGGCCTGTGATACGGCACGCAAGCACGTCATCACATTCACATTATTTGACAGATTTCTACCCGCCCTAATTAAAATTAAAAAGGAACGGAAGTACTAAAAAAATGTGCATGCCTACCCAGCCGCCGGCCTTGGTAACTCTGAGGTACTCAACGTCGCTCCAGGACTCCTCGTCCAGGACATGGCTGTCTCCTAGTGGCAGAGGCCGGCCGGCGACAGCCGCCACTGACGATGTCAGGATCACGCGCTTCACCGTCCCCGCCCTCACGCACGACCTCATTGCGTTAAGGGTTCCGCTGACGGCCAGCTCGATCACTTCTTTCTGCCATGAGATATAACCAACTAAAAACAGTGCCTTTTCCATAATCAAATCTGACCCTAGTACAGAGTGTTTGGTCAGGCTCTACCTCAGGGTTCTCCGCGTTGAGGTTCATCGGAGCCGCGACGAGGAAGGCATAGTCGCAGCCGGCCACGGCCTCATCGAAGCTACCCTCGTCCTCCAGGTCGGCGCGGAAGACCTCTAAGGGACCGAGCGCTTGCAAGTCCTTGAGATGGGGGTGATTCTCCATGTCATCTGAGATCCAAAAAACAAATAACAGTGCCTGTCAGCTCAGGGTTCATCACATCACAAATTCACAATAGAGAGCGATCGAGGATCTAACCGGACTTTCTGATTGTCGTCTTGACGGTGTATCCCTTTTGCAGCAGCATCTTCACGAGGGCCGAGGCGATGTATCCGTCACCTCCGGTGACACACGCCGTCTTCCTCCTTATCGCATCACCTGCCACAGACGTCATCAGGCCGGCTGGAGGTGGAGAGTCGAGCACCGGAGTTCCTGTTCCTCTGCTGGTGGAGTAGTGCTTGTGGGCGCTCGTGGCTTTCACCTCTCAGGTAACGTGTGTCGTAGCTGGTAATCCATGAGCGGGGTTCGTTAGAGGGATGGTTTGGATCCCAGGAAAAAAAGAGAGGAATGGTTTGGATGCTTTCAAGAAACCACAAGCTAGTTGCATTTATTTCTCCACAGATTGCCACCATATACAAAGGTTATATGCTTTCCAACTTACCCCGCAGAAAAAAGAGATGCTTTCCAACTTGTAGTTGTCTTTCAGATTGATTAGACCGAGCCAACTGCTCCATTGTGCTCCAGTGATATTGAAGTCTTCCATTTTTTTTTTGCGGGAATATATTGAAGTCTTCCATTGACCTGCTAGTATCCAAAAGAGACGACTGGCAGGTTAGTACTATCAAGTTGGCCATGTAGAAGTGCACTGGCAGGTTAGTTTAGAGTGAATTGCAAAAAACCACCACATTGACGCATAGGTTTGCAGAAAACACCCCTTTACGAATTTGGGCAAGAAACCACTGATTTTCAGCCTAATGTTTTGCAAAAAAATGCTGATCGGTCTATTTGCACATTTTAACCGCAATTATGACATGTGGGGCCCACATTGGTGCATAACGTTCACTATAGACAATGTTAGACTGGGTTTTTTTTTCAAAAGGAACCCTCCCTCCAAAAAAAGGGAATCTTCCTTCCATGCTCGATCCAGTCGAGATCAGGCCCCGCCGCCGTTCCCACAGGTCACCGCCGCCGCGACCTGGGCCAAGCTGTTCGCCGCCTCCTTGCTACAGAGCGGCGGCTCTAGCCTCGCGCCCGCCACGGCCACAACCTAGTCTAGGTCGAGGTCGGCGGCCACGGCCGAGGCGCACGGGTCGGCTGGCGCCCTGCTCCTGGAAGCATGGGGTGGTGGGCTAGCGGCGGCTTTGACCTCCGAATCACCACACAGAACGGTCGTTGCCTCCTCCTTCAGGCATGGCGGCTCGTTGCCTCCTCCTTCAGGCATGGCGGCAGTGCAACAGCCGGCGCACGGAGTGGCTGCAACCTCCCGGCAACGATGGCGGCATCGGAGCAAGCAGTGGCGGCGGGGCGCAACACAGGCGCACGCAGCAGCGGCCGCGCCCAGCATGTTCGCGAGCAGTAGCGTGCATCACCGGAGCAAGAAGACTAGTGGAGGCTGACATCACCGAAGCAAGAAGACTACTGGCGGCGCGCATCACCGGAGCAAGCAGCGGCACGCCGGTGAGCAAAACGGGCGCAAGCAGCAACGCCGGCGAGCAAGCAGCAGTAGCAATGCACAGCCAGGGCGCAGCCAGGCAGGAACCCTCACCGGTAAGCTCCGCCATAGCCGGGGCACCGGTGTGGGTGATAGTGCACGAGCGCGGGATGGCCGCCGGCGGAGTACGGTTGAGTTGGGTATGGCAAGGGCCTAATTGCATATTTGTTTTCAAATTGAAGGTTGCCTCTGCAAATATACTCGGTACTAATTGTCATGCCAAATCATCAAATGTGGGCCCCACATGTCATAATAACAGTTAAAATGTCCAAGTAGACCGATCAGTGTTTTTTTGCAAAAGATTAGACCGAAAATCAGTGGTTTCTGGCACAAATTTGTAAAAGAGTGTTTTCTACAAACCTATGCACTAATCCAAGAAAGTAGTTGTAATTCTGTTCTCGGTTTTCACAGAGCGACTAAAGTAGCTATGTGTGTCATGTCGATAGTCTAGTCGTCTCTTTATGTTGTACTAGGAAACATGGCCCGTGTGTTGCAACGGGATAAAAAATTCCCTACCGAGGCGCACAAAGTAAGTTTTCATTGGCATGGCACGAACACCTGGTTAGATGATGATGGGCTTGATCTAGGTCGCACAGATATTGTTGTAGCATCAGATTGCCAAGGAGTGGTTAATGATATTCAGAGAGGTACGAGCGGTATGTATGCTAGCATTGTCAAGGAAACCAGACCGCAAGTCAGTTTACTAGATGTTCCTTCATCTTCATTGGAAGAGAGTCTAATCTGTATCCCCACGAACTTGTTTTTTGATCAATAAAATGGAGTGTGTTTAGACTAAAGAAAAAACGAATGCACGATTGGGGTTTCAATTTTGTCAGACTGGAGACAAGTTCCATATTACAAGTTCCAGTTTCAGTTCATCGAATTAGAATTGTACGTTTCACCTATCAACTTGAGTTTACAGGAGAAAAGGCAGTAGCAACCCCAATCTCAGGGTAAGAAATCAAGGCCGGTTCTTGTTGTCTCGGCGTTCCGATTTAATCTGTGCTACTTTCAGTCGTATAAAACATGTCGGAATTACTTGGAAGTCATGAGAATGGTTACAGACAAATGCAACTCTCTCAGGGTAAGAATTACAGCAAAGAATGTGACCTCCTGCTGCTCAGCTCCTGCGATTCTAGTCCCATATCTTCATCACCAAATACCCGAGCCAATGATGAGTACTCTGGCTCATATTAGTCATATATATGAACCATACTACAAAATAAGTATTGGACAAGCAGCAACAAAACAAAACTTAACTCTGAAGACAAGAAAGTAGACATGCTTTTCAAACCACGACCGGCAAGCACACTCAAACACACAACTTCTGGTGATACTTGGGCTGAAACTCCATGTCATCTGAGGTGCAAAACAAAATAACGTGCCTGTCAGCTCAGAGTTCATCACATTCACATCACAACAGACAGTCATCCGAATAGAGAGCGATCAAGGATCTAACCAGACTTTCTGACTGTCGTCTTGACGGTGTATACCTTCTGCAGCAGCATCTTCACAAGGGCTCAGGCGATGTGCCCGTCCCCTCCGGTGACGCATGCCGTCTTCCTCCGCATCGCATCACCTGCCACAGACGTCATCAGGCCGGCTGGAGGTGGAGAGTCGAGCACCAGAGTTCCGTTCCTCTGCTGGTGGAGTGGTGCTTGTGGGCGCTCGTGGCTTTCACCTCCCAGGTAACATGTGTCGTAGCTGGTGATCCATGAGCGGGCTTCGTTAGAGGAATGGTTTGGATCCCCGAAAAAAAGAGAGGAATGGTTTGGATCCCCGAAAAAAAGAGAGGAATGGTTTGGATGCTTTCAAGAAACCACATGCTAGTTGCATTTATTTCTCCACAGATTGTCACCATGGAATAACCGGGAAATCTCAATTATTGCTCAGTTGTGCTGCGCTGGATATACAAAGATTAGAGGCTTTCTAACTTGTATTTTTCTTTCAGATTGATTATACCTGGCCAGCTGCTCCATTGTGCTGCCCTGGATATACAAAGGTTAGATTCTTTCCAACTTGTATTTTCCTTTCAGATTGACTATATACCTAGCCAACTGCTAGATGCATTGTGCTCCAGTGATATTGAAGTCTTCCGTCGACCTGCTAGTATCCAAAAGAGACAACTGGCTGATTAGTACTATCAAGTTGGCCATGTAGAAGTGCACTGGCAGGTTAGTTTATCACGTTGTAGCTTTCATTAATCACCAGGGACGATGTGATGAAAGGAGCACTATATAGAGTGGTAGCAGCGCGACGAAAGTGTAATTGAAATCTTGTTGTCGGTTTTCATAGAGCGACTAAAGTAGATATGTGTGTGCATGCCGATAGTGTAGTACTAGGAAACATGCCCCGTACGTTGCAACGGGATAAAAAAAATCTACTTTAGTCAGTTTATCTTACATTAAGGTGCAAAGAATGTTGAAGTAAGTTACGTTGGCATGGCACGAGCACTGGGTTAGATGATGATGGCCCGATGATAAGGTGCAAATTTATCTTACATCAACTTTATGCTTCATCCTTCATACCACCGTTATGTAGTATATCATTATAAGAGAAGATTACTATGAAGAGACCAATAAAGTCTCCTTAAGCATTTCCTATTTGTTGAGGGTTGTATCATTAATTATGAAGATGCATAGTGCTAATGTATATATTTAAAACATGGTACAAATGTTACATTTCTGCAACGCCTCTCCCAGCGGGAGGGAGCTCCGTCGCCACCGCCACTCGATCTCCCTCCGCCGGCCACCTCCTCCACAACAGAGAGCAGATCCAGAACCCTCTCATCGTCTCTTTCCATCCCATCACATCCCGACCCTCGCGTCGCCCCCACTCGGGCGACTCAGGCGGTGTCACAACCCTCGCCGCCGGGGGCGTCACCTCCTTCCTCCCCTCCCTCCGTCGCCGTCAGAGGACGACGCCGGGCTATGCCCGAGGGCCGACGGCGGTGGCGGGGGTCTCTTGTTCGGAAATATAGTAGAAAACAAAAGGAAGACTCGCAACATTGTCTCTTCACATGTCTTTGTGTGAAACACTTGTGGTCTCGGCTAGGACTTCTGGATGCCATTCAAAGAGTAACTGATGAGGACAGATCACGCTTAGTCACTATCACTAGTGCAGAACCGGGCAATAGCACCGGCTTGTAAGGCCTTTTAGTGCCGGTTCGGTAACCGACACTAAAGTGGGGGCACTAAATCCCCCCCCCCCTTTAGTACCGGTTTAGCACGAACCGGTGCTAAAGGGCAACCACGTGGCACGAGCCAGCTCAGGGGGCAGGTAGCCCTTTAGTACCGGTTGGTGACACCAACCGGTATTAAAAGGTTGGGTGGTTTTGGGTTTATAATTTCTTTTTCATTTAATTTTGAGTTTTCCATTTAATTCTTTTTCGTTTGCTGGTATTTTATGATACTACATATTATACACGTTATGCATGTATATAAATAGAATTTCTAGTAGAACAGATCATATATATATATACATACAATTAGCTAGCTATATACAATTTCTCCTAATTGGTGCCTTCGGAGCCAGTGGCATTAGCCTAATTGGTGCCTTCGGAGCACGATAACAATTGGAAGTGGTTCATGGGGGCGGTAGCGGGTAATAGTATTCTCCTTTGGGATCTATGACCTGGTCGAGCAAAAATCCCGCTATTTCCTCTTGAATTGCTTCTATGCGGTCCTCTAGTAGGAGATTCTCCCGCACCTTTTTGAACTGTTAAGAAGGAGATCAATATGCATGTGTATTAGTTGTGCGACTAGATATCGATAATGGTGTAAAAATTGTGAATAGTGTTCTGACAAACGTACCCACTCCTGTCTTTGAGATCTACTCCTTTCGGACGCCATCATGCGAATGTTCTCGCAAACGTAGTATGCACACAGATTATTCCCCGGCGCCTGCTTCAGGGTCTTTACGAGAATGGAATTTGATCAGATAATAATTAATCAAGCATGATAATTAAAGAGATGGCAGCTAGCTAGTATTACTTAATTACTTACCCGGGGTCGATACCATTTTAGATTTGGTTTCCATTGGCATAGAGTGACGCTGATGAACTTTGATCAAGCCCTGCCCGCCGACAAAGAAAATGAATAAATGAGTTATTAAATAGTTGTTATCAGGAAATGACGAACTAATTAAATAGGCCGAGATATAGTTAATAATGATTGAAATTACCTGTTGACTATCCCCTTCACGATGGTGTAGTCAGTTGGTTTCTTAAGTAGTGAGTCTAGTACTTCAACTGTTTCTTCATCAACTTTAATGATTAACAAGATCCAGTGAAATCTGCATGCACACACGTTTGCATGTCCTAATTAAGCGGGCATATGTAATCAAAAACATGTAGCTAGCGAGTAGGCAAAAACAGAATTTGTAGTACAAGACAGTGTGACTCACTTGAAGTTGTAAGGAAGTAGTATATCATCATTGTATTTGAGGCGCTTGAAGAACTCTAGCATGCTTTCCTCTACACTTTTTTCATAATATGGATCTAATTTCCATGTGTATTCATTAATGGTATTTGGGTCAACGAACCCAATGCCATAGCGTCCACTTTTTTTCATTTCATAAATCTTCATCCTGCATAATACCATAGAAAAGAATATAGTGAGGATAATTATAGGTAATGATTGATCAAAATGATCACTACAGCTAGCTTGAGACTTAGATTACAGAAAGAAATCACTTACAGACAATAGCAACTGACGATAGATTTGTCCAGTGCGTCTTGATTGTATAGCTGAAATAGTTCTGAATACTCAACGGACACAGCTTTGTCATGGTAGTAATGATCCTTCTTGACATTCACCATGAGGGACTCTCGATTGGAATTCTTGGTAATGTCCATGTACCATTGATGCAATTCATACATTCTCGTTGGGAGCTTCTTGACCTCGTCTGGCTCGACCAAAGGTTGGCCCTGGACATATTTCCGTTTTATTTCCTCCTCTCTAGTCGGAGACATGGGCTCGATATCGAGGAGTTGTCCAACAGCGATCATGAGCGTTTCAGCCTGCTCAATATGCTCCTCGGTTATTACCACATCGCCCAGCCCGGGAACGTTAACGGTTTGCCCACAATAATATTGTGCGCGCCTACTCTCATGTGTTGTTGGCACAACAAGCGGGGGGATTGATTGCGCCGCCTGTTCTCCAGCTTGGGAACGGTTTTACCGCTCCTTTTGCCAGCTGATTTGCTCGAGCTCGAGATCTCCTCTTTCTGTAGACGTGCTCGAATTAACTTCTTGATGTGGCGCTCATAGTCTGTGTCAACAGGCTTGGGAGCTGGTGCTCTAGCCATACGAATGAAGTGGTCAATCTTTTCGTCAGGCACTTTCTCCCTTGGCGGCGGTGGCGGTTTCGGTGCAAAATGGACTTCCACCTCGGCCTTCGATATGGCTACGTTTTCCTCCTCGGACTTGTCGTAAGGCCTCTGCGGAAGAGGCGCGAGGCTTGGACCATATTGAAGTTGCTTGCCTCCGCCTATACCTCGACTTGTACCGCTACGCACCATAGCTGAGGCGGCAAAGACGGCTGACGTGGCTGAGTTGGAGGAGGAGGAGTGGCCTGAAGCTGTGCCGGACTTGGAGGAGGAGTGGCCTGAAGCTGTGCCGGACTTGGAGGAGGAGTGGCATGACGCTTTGCCGGACTTGGAGGAGGAGGAGTGGCCTGAAGCTGTGCCAGACTTGGAGGAGGAGTGGCCTGACGCGTTGGTGGACTTGGAGGAGCGGGAGTCTGCTGACTCGGTGGCGGACTTTGATGAGGAGTCGGATGACGCGGTGTCGGTGGCCTTCGAAAAATGATGCAATCCTTTCTCCATAGGATGATACGATGGTTGGCCTCTCCCAGTGTGTGCTCATCGTCACCTCCAGGAATGTCAAGCTCTAGCCCTGAATATTGGTCCACCACCTCATCAACCAAGACACGAGCATAGCCCGCTAGAATCGGGTTGCAATGGAAGGTTGCCTCTGGGGGATTTGTAAAAGCAAGGGCGCCCGCCACCTTCATGGATATGTTCTTCATTTTGAAGTGTAGCTCGCAGTTAGTGTTCTCCATGATGTCATCCACTGGGTATCTATCCAGCCATGCGTCGCCCGGGGCAGAACTCACGCTGCTTCTCGGCATGGATGGGACGGTGCTATCCAATGCTGGATCATCCGCTAGCTGCTGCAGCTGCTGAGACCCCCTTTGCTGGCTAAGTGGGTCGATCTGCTCCTGCTACCGCTGGAATTTGACTGCCAAGTCTGCATGCGCTGATTCTAGGCCATGAAGGCATTCATAGTCCAGCTTCCTCTGCTCCTCCTCCATCTTCCTCTTCTTCTCCTCCGCAATCTTCTTTCTCGCACGGGTTCGGTAGTCGGCGTTCCAGTCCGAAAACCCCTCATACCACGGAATAGCTCCCATGCCTCGTGTTCTTCCCGTGTGTTCAGGATTTCCCAGAGAACGCGTAAGCTCGTCGTTCTCTCTGTTGGGCTGGAACACCCCCGATCGAGCCTCTTCTATTGCAACAAGTAGCTTATCTTCGGCTCCATCCAGACATACCTTCTTTGAAACTTGGCCTGTCTTCGGGTCCAACTCCCCCCATGCGCATAGAACCAAGTCCTGCACCTGGGGGGCCAGCTCAATGTTTCTGGAGTGACACCTGCATACTCCATCTCTTTTTCAGACTTATCCCACTTAGGCATTCCCACTGTTGGGGAACGTAGTAATTTCAAAATTTTCCTACGCACACACAAGATCATGGTGATGCATAGCAACGAGAGGGGAGAGTGTTATCTACGTACCCACGCAGACCGACTGCGGAAGCGTTGACGCAACGAAGAGGAAGTAGTCGTACGTCTTCTCGATCCGACCGATCCAAGCACCGTTACTCCGGCACCTCCGAGTTCTTAGCACACGTACAGCTCGATGACGATCCCCGGGCTCCGATCCAGCAAAGCGTCGGGGAGGAGTTTCGTCAGCACGACGGCGTGGTGACGATCTTGATGTTCTACCGTCGCAGGGCTTTGCCTAAGCACCGCTACAATATGATCGAGGTGGAATATGGTGGCAGGGGGCACCGCACACGGCTAAGGAACGATCTCAAGGATCAACTTGTGTGTCTAGAGGTGCCCCCTGCCTCCGTATATAAAGGAGCCAAGGGGGAGGGGGCCGTCGGCCAGGAGGAGGGCGCAGGAGGAGTCCTACTCCTACCGGGAGTAGGACTCCCCCCCAATCCTAGTTGGACTAGGATTCCCCGAGGGGGAAAGAGAGAGAGGGGGCCCGGCCACCTCTCCTAGTCCTAATAGGACTAGGGGAGGGGGGAGGCGCGCGGCCACCTTGGGCTGCCCCTTTCTCCTTTCCACTAAAGCCCATTAAGGCCCATATGGCTCCCGGGGGGTTCCGGTAACCTCCCGGTACTCCGGTAAAATCCCGATTTCACCCGGAACACTTCCGATGTCCAAATATAGGCTTCCAATATAGCAATCTTTATGTCTCGACCATTTCGAGACTCCTCGTCATGTCCGTGATCACACCCGGGACTCCGAACTAACTTCGGTACATCAAAATGCATAAACTCATAATAACTGTCATCGTAACATTAAGCGTGTGGACCCTACGGTTCGAGAATAATGTAGACATGACTGAGACACATCTCCGGTCAATAACCAATAGAGGGACCTGGATGCCCATATTGGCTCCTACATATTCAACGAAGATCTTTATCGGTCAGACCGCATAACAACATACGTTGTTCCCTTTGTCATCGGTATGTTACTTGCCCGAGATTCGATCGTCGGTATCCAATACCTAGTTCAATCTCGTTACCGGCAAGTCTCTTTACTCGTTCTGTAATACATCATCTCACAACTAACATATTAGTTGTAATGCTTGCAAGGCTTATGTGAAGTGCATTACCGAGAGGGCCCAGAGATACCTCTCCGACAATCGGAGTGACAAATCCTAATCTCGAAATACGCCAACCCAACATGTACCTTTGGAGACACCTGTAATGCTCCTTTATAATCACCCAGTTACGTTGTGACGTTTGGTAGCACCCAAAGTGTTCCTCCGGCAAACGGGAGTTGCATAATCTCATAGTCATAGGAACATGTATAAGTCATGAAGAAAGCAATAGCAACATACTAAACGATCGGGTGCTAAGCTAATGGAATGGGTCATGTCAATCAGATCATTCAACTAATGATGTGACCTCATTAATCAAATAACAACACTTTGTTCATGGTTAGAAAACATAACCATCTTTGATTAACAAGCTAGTCAAGTAGAGGCATACTAGTGACACTCTGTTTGTCTATGTATTCACACATGTATTATGTTTCCGGTTAATACAATTCTAGCATGAATAATAAACATTTATCATGATATAAGGAAATAAATAATAACTTTATTATTGCCTCTAGGGCATATTTCCTTCGGTCTCCCACTTGCACTAGAGTCAATAATCTAGATTACACAGTAATGATTCTAACACCCATGGAGCCTTGGTGCCGATCATGTTTTGCTCGTGGAAGAGGCTTAGTCAACGGATCTGCAACATTCAGATCCGTATGTATCTTGCAAATCTCTATGTCTCCCACCTGGACTAGATCCCGGATGGAATTGAAGCGTCTCTTGATGTGCTTGGTTCTCTTGTGAAATTCGGATTCCTTTGCCAAGGCAATTGCACCAGTATTATCACAAAAGATTTTCATTGGACCCGATGCACTAGGTATGACACCTAGATCGGATATGAACTCCTTCATCCAGACTCCTTCGTTCCCTGCTTCCGAAGCAGCTATGTACTCTGCTTCACATGTAGATCCTGCTACGACGCTTTGTTTAGAACTGCACCAACTGACAGCTCCACCGTTTAATGTAAACATGTATCCGGTTTGCAATTTAGAATCGTCCGGATCAGTGTCAAAGCTCGCATCAACGTAACCTTTTACGATGAGCTCTTTGTCACCTCCATATACGAGTAACATATCCTTAGTCCTTTTCAGGTATTTCAGGATGTTCTTGACCGCTGTCCAGTGATCCACTCCTGGATTACTTTGGTACCTCCCTGCTAAACTTATAGCAAGGCACACATCAGGCCTGGTACACAGCATTGCATACATGATAGAGCCTATGGCTGAAGCATAGGGAACATCTTTCATTTTCTCTCTATCTTCTGAAGTGGTCGGGCATTGAGTCTGACTCAACTTCACACCTTGTAACACAGGCAAGAACCCTTTCTTTGCTTGATCCATTTTGAACTTCTTCAAAATCTTGTCAAGGTATGTGCTTTGTGAAAGTCCAATTAAGCGTCTTGATCTATCTCTATAGATCTTTATGCCTAATATGTAAGCAGCTTCACCGAGGTCTTTCATCGAAAAACTCTTATTCAAGTATCCCTTTATGCTATCCAGAAATTCTATATCATTTCCAATTAGTAATATGTCATCCACATATAATATCAGAAATGCTACAGAGCTCCCACTCACTTTCTTGTAAATACAGGCTTCTCCGAAAGTCTGTATAAAACCAAATGCTTTGATCACACTATCAAAGCATTTATTCCAACTCCGAGAGGCTTGCACCAGTCCATAAATGGATCGCTGGAGCTTGCACACTTTGTTAGCTCCCTTTGGATCGACAAAACCTTCTGGTTGCATCATATACAACTCTTCTCCAAGAAATCCATTCAGGAATGCAGTTTTGACATCCATTTGCCAAATTTCATAATCATAAAATGCGGCAATTGCTAACATGATTCGGACAGACTTAAGCATCACTACGGGTGAGAAGGTCTCATCGTAGTCAACCCCTTGAACTTGTCGAAAACCTTTTGTGACAAGTCGAGCTTTGTAGACAGTAACATTACCATCAGCGTCAGTCTTCTTCTTGAAGATCTATTTATTCTCAATCGCTTGCCGATCATCGGGCAAGTCAACCAAAGTCCATACTTTGTTCTCATACATGGATCCCATCTCAGATTTCATGGCTTCAAGCCATTTTGCGGAATCTGGGCTCACCATCGCTTCTTCATAGTTCGTAGGTTCATCATGATCTAGTAGCATGACTTCCAGAACAGGATTACCGTACCATTCTGGCGCGGATCTCACTCTGGTTGATCTACGAGGTTCAGTAGTATCTTGATCTGAAGTTTCATGATCATTATCATTAGCTTCCTCACTAACTGGTGTAGGTGTCACTGAAACAGTTTTCTGTGATGTACTACTTTCCAGTAAGGGAGCAGGTACAGTTACCTCGTCAAGTTCTACTTTCCTCCCACTCACTTCTTTCGAGAGAAACTCCTTCTCTAGAAAGTTTCTGAATTTAGCAACAAAAGTCTTGCCTTCGGATCTGTGATAGAAGGTGTATCCAATAGTTTCCTTTGGATATCCTATGAAGACACATTTCTCCGATTTGGGTTCGAGCTTATCAGGTTGAAGCTTTTTCACATAAGCATCGCAGCCCCAAACTTTCAGAAACGACAATTTTGGTTTCTTGCCAAACCACAGTTCATAAGGCATCGTCTCAACGGATTTTGATGGTGCCCTATTTAACGTGAATGCGGCCGTCTCTAGAGCGTATCCCCAAAACGATAGCGGTAAATCAGTAAGAGACATCCTAGATGGCACCATATCTAGTAAAGTACGATTACGACGTTCGGACACACCATTACGCTGTGGTGTTCCGGGTGGCGTGAGTTGCGAAACTATTCCACAATTTTTCAAATGTACACCAAACTCGTAACTCAAATATTCTCCTCCACGATCAGATCGTAGAAACTTTATTTTCTTGTTACGATGATTTTCCACTTCACTCTGAAATTCTTTGAACTTTTCAAATGTTTCAGACTTGTGTTTCATTAAGTAGATATACCCATATCTGCTTAAGTCATCTATGAAGGTGAGAAAATAACGATATCCGCCACGAGCCTCAATATTCATCGGACCACATACATCTGTATGTATGATTTCCAACAAATATGTTGCTCTCTCCATAGTACCGGAGAACGGTGTTTTAGTCATCTTGCCCATGAGGCACGGTTCGCAAGTACCAAGTGATTCATAATCAAGTGGTTCCAAAAGTCCATCAGTATGGAGTTTCTTCATGCGCTTTACACCGATATGACCTAAACGGCAGTGCCACAAATAAGTTGCACTATCATTATCAACTCTGCATCTTTTGGCTTCAACATTATGAATATGTGTATTACTACTATCGAGATTCAATAAGAATAGACCACTCTTCAAGGGTGCATGACCATAAAAGATATTACTCATATAAATAGAACAACCATTATTCTCTGATTTAAATGAATAACCTTCTCGCATTAAACAAGATCTAGATATAATGTTCATGCTCAACGCTGGCACCAAATAACAATTATTTAGGTCTAATACTAATCCCGAAGGTAGATGTAGAGGTAGCGTGCCGACCGCGATCACATCGACTTTGGAACCGTTTCCCACGCGCATCGTCACCTCGTCCTTAGCCAATCTTCGCTTAATCCGTAGTCCCTGTTTCGAGTTGCAAATATTAGCAACAGAACCAGTATCAAAGACCAGGTGCTACTGCGAGCATTGGTAAGGTACACATCAATAACATGTATATCACATATACCTTTGTTCACCTTGCCATCCTTCTTATCCGCCAAATACTTGGGGCAGTTCCGCTTCCAGTGACCGGTCTGCTTGCAGTAGAAGCACTCAGTTTCAGGCTTAGGTCCATACTTGGGTTTCTTCTCTTGAGCAGCAACTTGCTTGCCGTTCTTCTTGAAGTTCCCCTTCTTCTTCCCTTTGCCCTTTTTCTTGAAACTAGTGGTCTTATTGACCATCAACACTTGATGCTCCTTCTTGATTTCTACCTCCGCAACTTTCAGCATTGCGAAGAGATCGGGAATATTCTTGTTCATCCCTTGCATATTATAGTTCATCACGAAGCTCTTGTAGCTTGGTGGCAGTGATTGGAGAATTCTGTCAATGACGCAATCATCTGGAAGATTAACTCCCAATTGAATCAAGTGATTATTATACCCAGACATTTTGAGTATATGCTCACTGACAGAACTGTTCTCCTCCATCTTGCAGCTATAGAACTTATTGGAGACTTCATATCTCTCAATCCGGGCATTTGCTTGAAATATTAACTTCAACTCCTGGAACATCTCATATGCTCCATGACGTTCAAAACGTCGTTGAAGTCCCGATTCTAAGCCGTAAAGCATGGCACACTGAACTATCGAGTAGTCATCAGCTTTGCTCTGCCAGACGTTCATAACATCTGGTGTTGCTCCAGCAGCAGGCCTGGCACCCAGCGGTGCTTCCAGGACGTAATTCTTCTGTGCAGCAATGAGGATAATCCTTAAGTTACGGACCCAGTCCGTGTAATTGCTACCATCATCTTTCAACTTTGCTTTCTCAAGGAACACATTAAAATTCAACGGAACAACAGCACGAGCCATCTATCTACAATCAACATAAACAAGCAAGATACTATCAGGGACTAAGTTCATGATAAATTTAAGTTCAATTAATCATATTACTTAAGAACTCCCACTTAGATAGACATCCCTCTAATCCTCTAAGTGATCACGTGATCCAAATCAACTAAACCATGTCCGATCATCACGTGAGATGGAGTAGTTTCATTGGTGAACATCACTATGTTGATCATATCTACTATATGATTCACGCTCGACCTTTCGGTCTTCGTGTTCCGAGGCCATATCTGTATATGCTTGGCTCGTCAAGTATAACCTGAGTATTCCGCGTTTGCAACTGTTTTGCACCCGTCGTATTTGAACGTAGAGCCTATCACACCCGATCATCACGTGGTGTCTCAGCACGAAGAACTTTCGCAACGGTGCATACTCAGGGAGAACACTTCTTGATAATTTAGTGAGAGATCATCTTATAATGCTACCATTAATCAAAGCAAGATAAGATGCATAAAAGATAAACATCACATGCAATCAATATAAGTGATATGATATGGCCATCATCATCTTGTGCCTGTGATCTCCATCTTCGAAGCACCGTCATGATCACCATCGTCACCGGCGCGACACCTTGATCTCCATCGTAGCATCGTTGTCGTCTCGCCAATCTTATGCTTCTACGACTATCACTACCGCTTAGTAATAAAGTAAAGCATTACATCGCGATTGCATTGCATATACAATAAATCGACAACCATATAGCTCCTGCCAGTTGCCGATAACTCGGTTACAAAACATGATCATCTCATACAATAAAATTTAGCATCATGTCTTGGCCATATCACATCACAACATGCCCTGCAAAAACAAGTTAGACGTCCTCTACTTTGTTGTTGCAAGTTTTACGTGGCTGCTACGGGCTTAAGTAAGAACCAATCTCACCTACACATCAAAACCACAACGATAGTTTGTCAAATAGACTCCGTTTTAACCTTCGCAAGGACCGGGCGTAGCCACACTCGGCTCAACTAAAGTTGGAGAGACAGTCGCCCGCAAGCCACCTATGTGCAAAGCACGTCGGGAGAACCGGTCTTGCGTAAGCGTACGCGTAATGTTGGTCCGAGTCGTCTCGTCCAACAATACCGCCGAACCAAAGTATGACATGCTGGTAGGAAGTATGACTTATATCGCCCACAACTCACTTGTGTTCTACTCGTGCATATAACATCAAACCATAAAACATCGGCTCTGATACCACTGTTGGGGAACATAGTAATTTCAAAATTTTCCTACGCACATGCAAGATCATGGTGATGCATAGCAACGAGAGGGGAGAGTGTTATCTACGTACCCACGCAGACCGACTGCGGAAGCGTTGACGCAACGAAGAGGAAGTAGTCGTACGTCTTCTCGATCCGACCGATGCAAGCACCGTTACTCCGGCACCTCCGAGTTCTTAGCACACGTACAGCTCGATGACGATCCCCGGGCTCCAATCCAGCAAAGCGTCGGGGAGTAGTTTCGTCAGCACGACGGCGTGGTGACGATCTTGATGTTCTACCGTTGCAGGGCTTCGCCTATGCACCGCTACAATATGATCGAGGTGGAATATGGTGGCAGGGGGCACCGCACACGGCTAAGGAACGATCTCAAGGATCAACTTGTGTGTCTAGAGGTGCCCCCTGCCTCCGTTTATAAAGGAGCCAAGGGGGAGGGGGCCGCCGGCCAGGAGGAGGGCGCAGGAGGAGTCCTACTCCTACCGGGAGTAGGACTCCCCCCCCAATCCTAGTTGGACTAGGATTCCCCGAGGGGGAAAGAGAGAGAGGGGGGCCGGCCACCTCTCCTAGTCCTAATAGGACTAGGGGAGGGGGGAGGCGCGCGGCCACCTTGGGCTGCCCCTTTCTCCTTTCCACTAAAGCCCATTAAGGCCCATATGGCTCCCGGGGGGTTCCGGTAACCTCCCGGTACTCCGGTAAAATCCCGATTTCACCCGGAACACTTCCGATGTCCAAATATAGGCTTCCAATATATCAATCTTTATGTCTCGACCATTTCGAGACTCCTTGTCATGTCCGTGATCACATCCGGGACTCCGAACTAACTTCGGTACATCAAAATGCATAAACTCATAATAACTGTCATCGTAATGTTAAGCGTGTGGACCCTACGGTTCGAGAATATTGTAGACATGACTGAGACACATCTCCGGTCAATAACCAATAGCAGGACCTGGATGCCCATATTGGCTCCTACATATTCAACGAAGATCTTTATCGGTCAGACCGCATAACAACATACGTTGTTCCCTTTGTCATCGGTATGTTACTTGCCCGAGATTCGATCGTCGGTATCCAATACCTAGTTCAATCTCGTTACCGGCAAGTCTCTTTACTCGTTCCGTAATACATCATCTCACAACTAACATATTAGTTGTAATGCTTGCAAGGCTTATGTGATGTGCATTACCGAGAGGGCCCAGAGATACCTCTCTGACAATCGGAGTGACAAATCCTAATCTCGAAATACGCCAACCCAACATGTACCTTTGGAGACACCTGTAATGCTCCTTTATAATCACCCAGTTACGTTGTGACGTTTGGTAGCACCCAAAGTGTTCCTCCGGCAAACGGGAGTTCCATAATCTCATAGTCATAGGAACATGTATAAGTCATGAAGAAAGCAATAGCAACATACTAAACGATCGGGTGCTAAGCTAATGGAATGGGTCATGTCAATCAGATCATTCAACTAATGATGTTACCTCGTTAATCAAATAACAACACTTTGTTCATGGTTAGGAAACATAACCATCTTTGATTAACAAGCTAGTCAAGTAGAGGCATACTAGTGACATTCTGTTTGTCTATGTATTCACACATGTATTATGTTTCCGGTTAATACAATTCTAGCATGAATAATAAACATTTATCATGATATAAGGAAATAAATAATAACTTTATTATTGCCTCTAGGGCATATTTCCTTCACCCACCGCATAGCCACCTGGCCCCAGCTTATGGAACTTATCTTTTTTTGCGGCATTGGCCTTGTTTATTCTCGACTGTTCCTTAGATAATTCTGAATCCTTGAATTTCACGAAATCGTCCCAATGAGCACTTTGCTTCTCTAGTGTTCCCTCGAATACTGGAGTCTTCCTTCCTCCCTTGACGTACTTGGCCCATTCACGATTCTTGTGGTTGTTGAATGCAACCGCCATCTTCCTAAGAGCAGCGTCCTTGACTTTCTCCACATCTGCATCTGTGAAATGATCTGGTAGGGTGAAATGTTCCATGAGCGTTTCCCAAAGCAGAAGTTTTTGTCTGTCGTCGACAACAGTAACTCCTGGACGTGGCTTTGCTGGATCTCTCCATTCTTGAAGGGAGATCGGGAGTTGGTCCTTCACAAGAACTCCGCACTGACAAATGAACTTGTCCGCAATCTTCTTAGGAGCTAATGGTTCGCCATTAGGTTTGATGGCCTCGATATTGTACTTTACGCCCTCCTTCAACTTTTTGTTCCGGCCTCTTTTCCTGTTGCCTGAAGATTTGCTCGATCTAGATGGCTGAAAGAAGAAAGATCGATTCGTTAATATATCTTCAAGTCATTTAAAACATGTGATGATCACCAGATGCCTGCTTATATAAATATATATACCTCGCCGGTCTTTGTTGTTTCAAGATCAACATTTTCTTCGTCATGTTCATAGTTCATGACTTCATCAATTCGGTCATCGCGATCGAATATCATATCACCCTCCCTAGTGTTGTTTAGATATTCGGAGACGTCATAATCTTCTTCATTCTGATCATCATCTGGCCCGCGAGGATTGCGTATGATATTGAACAAGGCCTCTTCTCCCTCTCTGCCGGTATTATCCGCCATAGGTTTTATTTAACTAATCCAAAAGAAATATATTCAAATTACAATGCATGGATGCAATCAATTAATAAGGAAAAACTGAATCAATCATAGTACATAATAAGCATCATTGAATATAATCTCGAATAGGTCGTCTCGAATAATAGATATAATCTCGAATACATCGTCTCGAATAATATATATAATCTCGAATATTATATATCGAATACATCACTAGCTACGTAGCTAGCTAATAAAGATCGAATACTAGAGAGTAATCTAGGCGGTGGACAACCAAAGTGAAGGAACCATCACTGTATCATAGCTCGGGTGATCTCCCCAAAGAACCTGCCAGGTATTGGATAACCTGACGTCCATACCAGCCATGTAGCGATGGACGTGCTCGTCCTCCTCCCTGACACGACGACGTACCACCTCCGGCGGGGCCGGCTCACTCCGCACCGAAAGTGGCCCACGCGAACGCCACCAAAGGAGATGAGGGTCGACGACGGGACCCGGGGCCGGGTTCCTCAGCAAGCGTCGCGCCCCTGAAGGTAGCACCTCCCAGTGCTAACCCGGCGGAGCCCAGTCCCGGACATGGGTCCTCTGAAGCAGGACGTCGTCGCGAACGGGTCGACGGCGAGGATGCAGGCCGGGCATCGTCGACAACAAATACTATATGCCGTAAAAGTAAAGTAACATTTTTTAAATGATGGATTGTGATTTCATATATGCAAATTCTAAATTTTATAACTAAAACTAACATTTATAATATTTCTATAACTAAAACTAACATTTCTAATATTTCTATAACTAAAAAACATTTCTATATATCTAACATTTCTATATAACTAACATTTCTAAGATAACTAACATTTCTAATATTTCTATATAACTAACATTTCTATATAACTAACATTTCTAATATTTCTATAACTAAAAAACATTTCTATATAACTAACATTCCTAATAATTCTATAACTAAAAAACAGAAAGATTGTGTGTGTGTGTGTGGTACATGGCGGCCGGGGCAGGAGTTCACCGGCGAGGCACGACGACGGGGGGCGGCGACGGGGACGGAGACGGCGACGGGGACGGGGACGGGGCGACGACGGGGACAGGGATGGGCCAGGCGGGGACGACGAGAGGACGGGGCGCGGCGCGGCGCAGCGACGGGGATGACAGGGACGGGGACGGCGACGGCGACGGTGACGGCGACGGGGGCGGCGACGAGGGGCGGCGGCGACGGGGCAGAGAAGAAAGAAGCAGAGGGAGAGATGAGAAACTGACATTTTTTTTGAAATGTTTTCTTATATAGAACAACCTTTAGTACCGGTTGGAGCCACCAACCGGTACTAAAGGTCTGTTTTGGCCAGGCCAAGCGGCAGGAACGGCACCCCTTTACTATCGGGTGGTGGCTCCAACCGGTACTAAATACCCCCCCCTTTAGTACCGACCTGAGCCACCACCCGGTACTAAAGGGGGAGCGCTGGCGCAGGTGCGGTGCGAAATGTTTAGTCCCACCTCACTAGCCGAGGGGCGTTCGCACTGGTTTATAAGCCCCAGTGCGGTAGCTCCCTCGAGCTCCTCTCCAAAGCAGGCCTACTGAGTCCTAAATGTTCTGTGCTGTCCTGTGGACCTACTAGGCCTTTGCGGGCCTGCATCCTGGCCCAGCAACAGGTTCGGTTTCTAGTCGTATGCAGGCCGCTGTGGCGCAGTAGGTGGGCTTTTTTTTCTTATTTTTTTGCTTTATTTATTTTTGTGTTATTTATTTTTGAGTTGTTTTTTGCTGTATTTAGAGTTTCTTTGTGAATATTTTTGCTTTAGGTACAAAAAATTACAAACTTTCTGTTAGTACCGGTAGTTTACAAATTTGAATAGTTTAAATTTTGAATTGTTTGAAATTTGTGTGAATCACTAGTTTGTGAATAACTTAACTTTGAAAATAGATTTTTCAGTGATTCTTTTTTCTTATGTTTAATATTAGTGTGTTTTATCATTATATTCAATTTGGTGATGCTTAGGTTATTTAAAAAAAGAAATGCCTTTGTAACGGATGAGTTTTCGTCCGAAACCCTGATACTTCAAAAGAGATTGTCCATTTTGTACACGAAGTGCATCCAGTTTTTGCGGTAACCCTCTCTACTTTTTTGCACATGCTATATAGGTGAAATTATGATACCATGCTAACTTTCAACCTTTTCTGAGTTCATTTAAAATGCTTTTCAATTTCAGGGTCATTTAGCTGAAAAAATCAGTAAATGCATGAAAGAATTTGCTTGCACATAAAATTTCTTTGCGTTTCAAATGCCAAAACACATAACTAGCTACCCTAACTATTACAGAGATTCCCTCCTGGGTGTGAAACACAGAAGAAAGTGATGATAGTGAAGCCGATCACATCCCAGATCTTTGAGTGTGAAACTTTTTCTTCGCGTGTGTCCCTTTGCGCCGTAGCCATGGAAAATCTTCATCATTTAACTGGATGCTCAGGTCAATATTCATTGTGAATGGAGCAATTTCATCAAACTTTTCATAATCTCCTGACATGTCTGTCTTGTCATCCACTCCCACGATGTTTCTCTTCCCAGAAAGAACTATGTGCCGCTTTGGCTCATCGTACGATGCATTCGCTTCCTTATCTTTTCTTTTTCTCGGCTTGGTAGACATGTCCTTCACATAGAGAACCTGTGCCACATCATTGGCTAGGACGAATGGTTCGTCTGCATACGCAAGATTGTTGAGATCCACTGTTATCATTCCGTACTGCGGGTCTTCCGTTACCCCGCCTCGTGTCATATTGACCCATTTGTATGAAACAAAGGGACCTTCAAACCACGTCGATATTAAAGTTCCCATATGTCCTGTATATAACCATAATATCTTTTCATTCCCGTCTTGGTTTCTGCATCAAAGGGGACACCACTGTTTTGGTTGGTGCTTTTCTTATCTTGGGAGATCATGTAAAATGTATTACCATTTATCTCGTACCCTTTGAAAGTCATTATATTCGAAGATGATAACTGGGACAACAAGTACAGGTCATCTTCAATAGAGGCGTCCTGCATAGTACGTGTCTGAAACCAGCTGGCGAAACTCCTGGTTTGCTCACGTGTAATCCAGTGATCAGACCGCTCCGGGTGTTTGGAGCGTAGCAAATTCTTGTGTTCATCCATATACGGAGCCACCAAGGCAGAATTCCATAGAACTGTGTAGTGTGCTTCAGTGAGAGAATGTCCGTCCATACATATTATTTGTTCCCCTCCTAGCGTGCCTTTCCATCCAGTCTGCCCTTATGCCGCGATTCAGGAACACCAATCGGCTTAAGGTCAGGAATAAAGTCAATACAAAACTCAATGACCTCCTTATTTTCATGGCCCTTGGAGATGCTTCCTTCTGGCCTAGCACGCTTATGAACATATTTCTTTAAGACTCCCATGAACCTCTCAAAGGGGAACATATTGTGTAGAAATACAGGACCCAAAACGTTAATCTCTTCGCATAGGTGAACTAGGACGTGCGTCATGATGTTGAAGAAGGATGGTGGGAACTCCAACTCGAAACTGACAAGACATTGCACCAAATCATTCTCTAAACTTGGTATGATTTCTGGATCGATTATCTTCTGAGAGATTGCATTAAGGAATGCACATGGCTTCACAATGGCTAATCGAACGTTTTTCGGTAGAAGCCCCATCAATGCAACCGGAAGCAGTTGCGTCATAATCACGTGGCAGTCATGAGACTTTAGGTTCTGAAACTTTTCTCTACCATGTTTATTATTCCCTTTATATTCGACGAGAAGCTAGGCGGTACCTTAATACTGAGCAGGCATTCAAAGAAGATTTCATTCTCTTCTTTGGTAAGAGCGTAGCTTGCATGACCCTGATGTATGTCGTCTTTTCCGTGCATACGCTACTGGTCCTCCCGTGCCTCAGGTGTATCTTTTGTCTTCCCATACACACCCAAGAAGCCAAGCAGGGTCACACAAAGATTCTTCGTCACGTGCATCACGTAGATTGCGGAGCGGACCTCTAGGTCTTTCCAATAGGGCATGTCCCAAAATATATATTTCTTCTTCCACATGGGTGCGCGTCCGTCAGCGTCATTCGGAACAGGTTGTCCACGAGGACCCTTTTCAAAGACCACCTTCAATTCCTTGACCATATCATGTACATCAACACCAGTACGGTGGCGAGGCTTTGTCTGGTGATCCGCCTCACCTTTGAAATGTTTGCCTTTCTTTCTTACGGGATGCCTGCTCGAAAGAAATCGACGATGTCCCAGGTACACATTCTTCTTACAATTAGCCAAATATATACTGTCGGTATCGTCCAAACAGTGCGTGAATGCACGATATCCCTTGTTTGTCTGTCCTGAAAGGTTACTGAGAGCAGGCCAATCATTGATGGTCATGAACATCAACGCCTTTAGGTCAAATTCTTCTCCCATGTGCTCATCCCACGCACGTACACCTGTTCCATTCCACAGTTGTAAGAGTTCTTCAACTAATGGCCTTAGGTACACATCAATGTCGTTGCCAGGTTGCTTAGGGCCTTGGATGAGCACTGGCATCATAATGAACTTCCGCTTCATGCACAACCAAGGAGGAAGGTTATACAAACATAGAGTCACAGGCTAGGTGCTATGGTTGC
This sequence comes from Triticum aestivum, assembly GCF_018294505.1. Taxonomy (NCBI): domain Eukaryota; kingdom Viridiplantae; phylum Streptophyta; class Magnoliopsida; order Poales; family Poaceae; genus Triticum; species Triticum aestivum. The sequence goes on along the minus strand of NC_057797.1, from coordinate 773,487,128 downwards.
TGCTCAGCTCCCCAAAAGGATTAATGCCATCTGCGCTTAGACCAAACCATACGTTCCTTGCGTCATCTGCAAACTCCTTCCCATACTTTCTTTCGATTTTTCTCCACTGCGACCTGTCAGCGGGTACTCTCAACTTTCCGTCTTTCTTACGGTCTTCTCTGTGCCATCGCATCGCCTTGTCATGCTCTTTGTTTTGGAACAAACGTTTCAACCATGGTATTATAGGAGCATACCACATCACCTTGGCAGGAATCTTCTTCCTGGGACGCTCGCCCTCGACATCACCAGGGTCATCGCGGCTGATCTTATATTGCAATGCACCGCATACCGGGCAAGCGTTCAAATCCTCACACTCACCGCGGTAGAGGATGCAATCATTAGGGCATGCATGTATCTTCTGCACCTCTAACCCTAGAGGTCAGACATCCTTATTTGCTTCGTACGTACTCTCGGGCAATTCGTTGTCCTTTGGAAGCACATTCTTTATCATTACCAGCAACTTTCCAAATCCCTTGTTAGATACACCATTCTCCGCCTTCCATTGTAGCAATTCCAGTGTGGTGCCCAGCTTTTTCTTGTCACCTACGCAATTCGGGTACAACAATTTTTTGTGATTCTCTAACATGCGCTGCAACTTCTTCTTCTCCAAATCACTTGCACAGTTTCTCTTTGCATCGGCAATGGCCCGACCTAGATCATCAACGGGCTCATCCGATGCCTCTTCTTTAGCTTCTTCCCGCATTACCGACTCAGCTTCTTCCCTCATTGTTGTATCATTGTATTGAGGGAACCCATGGCCAGGATAGTTGTCGTCGTCCTCTTCTTCTTCATTGTCTTCCATCATAACCCCTCTTTCTCCATGCTTGGTCCAAACATTATAGTGGGGCATGAAACCGGACTCAAACAGGTGGACGTGAATGGTTCTTGACATAGAGTAATTGTGGCCATTCTTACAGCCAGCACATGGACAAGGCATAAAACCATCCGCCCGCTTGTTTGCCTCAGCCGCAAGCAGAAAAGTATGCACGCCATTAATGAACTCAGGAGAGCATCAGTCATCGTACATCCATTGCCGGCTCATCTTCAATACACAGCACCGAAAACATCAAATTAATACAATACATAAAGTTCATACATAAAGATCATACAACATTTAAATGCAACAAACAAATAACTCTCTAGCTAAAGAATTTAAATGCAACAACAAATGCGATCAAGATCGCAACTAAGGTAACAATTGATCCAACAGCATAATGATACCAAGCCTCACTATGAATGGCATATTTTCTAATATTTCTAATCTTCAAGCGCATTTTCTCCATCTTAATCTTGTGATCATCGACGACATCGGCAACATGCAACTCCAATTCCATCTTCTCCCCCTCAATTCTTTTCAATTTTTCCTTCAAATCCTCGTTTTCTCTTTCAACTAAATTTAACCTCTCGACAATAGGGTCGGTTGGAATTTCCGGTTCAACTACCTCCTACATACAAATATCTATGTCAACTTGGTGGGCATAATTTGTCATAAACACGAAATGCAATGAATAGTTTTAAAAGAGAATATACCACATCCGAATCATAACCCGGACGAGGGCCGACGGGAACCGATATCAAAACCATGGCACTATTTATAACAAACAACGTATGGGTAAGATAATTATACGAGTAACTATATATCCAAATCACACAAACATCAATTTTTTATATAAAACTTCATGAACAAGAGGCTCACCACAAGGTGGTGCCGGCGATGGGACGTTGCGGGCGATCGACGGTGGTTACGACGGAGATTTAGAAGGCACTAAGTAAACCACACCTACATATGCAAACTAAGTGTTATTTTTGACCTCAAATTGCATATAAATCAAATACTAGCACATATATATAATTCCTCCCAAATTACTAAACTCAAAAATCAATCACTATATAAAGCATTGCACGAGCTAATCTAGCAATGAGAGATGAAAGGACAAAGTTGCTAACCTTTGTGATCATTTAAATAGATGGGGGCTTTCAAATCTTGACAAATTTTCGGCAAAATGTGTGATGAGCTTGAGAGGAAGAGGGAAAAGAACAGAAAGGAGAGGGGAAAGGGGAAGAACAGAGCGAGCTCGGGTGGGCGAAGGGTCTATGTAGGACGACCTTTAGTACCGGTTCGTGATACGACCCGGTACTAAAGGTGCTGAAGGGGCCCCGAACTGACAACATCCTGCCACCACTCACTTTAGTACCGGTTCGTGGCACGAACAAGTGCTAAAGGTTCGCCACGAACCGGTACTAATGAGAGCGGCCGACTAGCCGTTGGAACCGGCACTAATGCACACATTAGTGCCGGCTGAAATTCAAACCGGCACTAATGTGCTTCACATTTGACCCTTTTCTACTAGTGTATGGAGATCTTATCAAAGCTTGATGTTGTTTTAGATGGACTACTTGTGGCCGAACTGGCTGTTGTTGCAGCATGATACCTTTGGTGGCAACGACGACAACTTGTGAAAGGAATCGTGATTCAAAATCCTAAGAAAAAACATTATATATTCGTGCCCTAACTACAAATTACATCAGATCGATGTCTCCAAAGCTCCCGACTCGGAAGAAGACAGAACATATGTGGCAAAAACCGTCTCATGGATTGGTCAAGGTCAATGTAGATGCATCATTTTATCTGGATACTTTATCTGGAGCTTGCGGTGATGTCGTGTGTGATGACCGGGTGACTTTTTAGCTGTAGCAACTTGGTTTCTTCCATATCAGAGATTTGATTGAGCGGGGCTCTTGGCAATTAGAAATGGAATATACTCGTTGGCAAATTTGGGGTGCAACAATGAGGAGATTGAATCTGATTGCTCGTTTGCGGTGGAGACAATTCAGCAAATGGACTCTTATCTAGGACCCGGCGTTGCATTCGTCTCTGAATGTATTCAGTTGGCAATGGGCTTCGCCAAAATATCATTTATACACTGTTTTTGAGAAGCTAATTAGGTAGCAGATGAGCTAGCTAACCATTTTTTAGTGCTAGACCGTCAGGTTCTTGGGACGATGTAACTCCGGACTTTGACTCTCATTTACTTGTAAACGACGTGACCATCATATGAGAAATAAAGTCTATTTGCTGTCAAAGAAAAAACAGCAGCGACAAAACTTAAAACACAATTTGCAAAATTCCCCAAAAAAAACTTTTTGAAACATTAAAAAAAGAACAAAAGTGAAAACGTGAACTTTTTTCAAAATTAATAACATTTTTTTGAAATCCCACCCCCCAAAACATTTATGGAATTAGCTAACAGATTTTGAAAACATGAACAATTTTTTCAATTTGCAAACAAATTTCAAAAATGTAACATTTGTTGAATTTGTAAACAAATTTGGATTGCGGGAACATATTTTGAAGTTCCCAAACATTTTGTGAATTTGTGAAAAATTTGTGAAATCTGAACATTATTTGAATGTGTGAACAAATTTTGAAAGCTGGACCATTTATTTGAAAACCTTGAACGTCTTAGTTTGTGATTTTTTTTTAAAAAATCTGAACATTGCTTAAAATTCTAAATATTTTGGAATTGCTGAACAAAATTTGAAATAAGATTTTTTTTTCAAAAATGTGAACTTGATTTCAAAATGTTGAACATATTTTAGATTCCAATTTTTTTTTAAAGACAGAAAATAATTCTGAAAAAACTAAAAGGTGAAAGAAAATTTAAAAATGAAAAAATAAAAAAAATAGAAAGAAGAAAGGAAAAACGAAAACGAGGAGAAATAGAAAAACGAAAAACAAAAAAGAAACAACCGGTATCGCTGAAACACTAAACGGGTCGGCCCAAAACCTGAAAAAGGGCTAGAAACATCATAGAAGGTTCCCAAAACCAGTATCATTAGACGGGCCGGCCCACCCCGAACGGCCGCTCCCTTGTTCTGCGAAACAGCGAAATCACTAATTCAAAATTGGGTTTTAACCAAACATGGGTGGACACCGTAATGGGCATGGTTAGATCAGTTTCTTTCTCAATTCTTTTCATAGTGAAAGGTTGGAGCTACTTAAACCAACTAGCACTACCGGACTCGCGGCCTATGCCGCCGTCGGCATAGGTCATTTCCCGTCGGCATAGACCTATGCCTACGGCTGCCGTCGGCATAGCCCCGTCGGCGTAGATCACGTCAGCGTAGTCTTGTTAGACCGTCGGCATAGTATAACCGTCGGCATAGGGACCTACGCCGACGGCTGACGCTCCGCCGTCAGCATAGGATAAGCCGACGGCCAGGACTAGGCTGTCGGCATAACTCCAAGTAGGCCGACGGCAGCCGTCGGCATAGTTTTGGCCGTCGGGTTAGGACCGTTTTCCAGTAGTGTAGAGGTATACGACAGGGAGATCCTATTTCCCCTTACTTGTTCTTGCCTGTAGTAGAGGGCTCTCTCAGGCCTTTTAAAAGCCAGTTCTCAGTCATCGGTCCTATTGAGAGTGAAGGTGGCCCACACAGCCTTGGCTATGAATCACCTCCTTTTTCGCAGATGACAGCATGTTTCTTTTTATGTCAAGTGTAGAGGGGGCAAATGGCGTGTCAAACCTATTAAATAACTATTGTGCTGCTTTAGGACAGAGAGTTAATAATGCAAAGTCGTCGATCTTATTCAGTAAGGGCTTCCCTCAAAGCCTGAAGCAAGATGTAAAAAATGTGTTGGATGTACATAATGAATCCCTAAGTGAGAAGTATCTGGGCATGCCAACGCAAGTGGCACACTAAAAAACGACACTTTCAGATATATGTGAGATCGAGTCTGGGAGAAGATAAGAGGATGGATGGAGAAACTGTTGTCTTCTGCAGGCAAGGAGGTACTTATTAAATCGGTTGCTCAAGCAATACCGGTGTTTTCTGTGTCATGTTTCAGGCTACATCGAGGCATTTGCCAGAGTGGCACGTCCATCTTAAGGCAATTTTGGTGGGGGGAGCAAGCAGGGGAAGAGAAGACCATGCTGGGTGTCGTGGGACGTCCTGACATGGTGAAAAAACTTGGGAGGACTAGGATTTCATTATCTGGAGGTTTTCAATTTGGCCTTGCTGTAACGGCAGGCCTGGCGCATCATTAACGAGCCTTCTTCGCTCAGCTTGCGAATTCTGAAGGCTTGCTACTTCCCCGCTTCGAGCTTGCTAGACGTAGAGTTGGGATCACACCCATACCAGATTTGGCGGGCTATCATTGATGGTAGGGATATTGTCAAACAGGGGATTATCGAGAGGGTGGGTACCGGTGAAACAATCATCATATGGAGCCACAACTGGATACCAAGAGAACGTATGATGCGGCCCTTGGCATCTCTGGTGTTAGAACCCTCCCGAACTGGTGTCGCATCTAATCGATGCAATGGCCGCTACATGGCGGGAGGATGTCCTATGCCAAGTGTTTGTCCCCATAGATGTTGAGGCAATCCTAAAAATTCCAGTTTGTACAAGACAAGTGGAGGACTTCTGGGCATGGAAACCGGATGAGAGAGGAAGTTTCTCTGTCCGTTCTTCATATCATATGATCATGCATCTCAAAATGACCAGGGAAGACTAGATTGAATGTCAGGGGATTGCCTCAGGAACTTCGCCTGAGTGTAAGGGCTGGGACGCCATTTGGCAAACCAAGGTTCACTCGAAGCTTCATGCCTTTGCATGGCGTTTAGCACAGAATTCTATTCCTATGGGGGACATACTACATCACCGAAATATGGCTAACGTATGATACCTGTGCATTGTGTGGATCGCCAGACAACTGGAGACACTCGCTGATGGAGTGCAGCATGGCAAGGAGCATTTGGGCCCTGTCCAATGAGTCGATGGTGGAACATATATGCTGCAATCAGGAGCCAAGTGCAAAGAAGTGGTTATTTACAATGCATGAAGATTTACCAGAGGAGGAGTTTACCACACGGATCGTCAGTTTGTGGGCGATCTGAAGCTCTCGGCGTAAGGCTATTCATGAAGATATATTCCAGAGCCCGTATGCAACACACAGTTTCGTTACATCCTACATTAGAGAGCTTGAGTCTCTTTAGAAGCCCACCAAGGAACCGGCAGTTCAGAGAGCACCTAGAACGACCGGATGGATTCCTCCACCTGAAGGACCATACACATGAAAGTCAACGTAGATGCTGCCGTGGCGAGGGCTGGAGATTATAGTGCAGTAGCAGCACTATGCTGAGACCACCAAGGGACTTTCCAGGGAGCTTCAGCGGTAGTATACACAAACATTGGGTTCCCAGCGACGCTAGAAGCATTGGCAGTCCGGGAGGCTCTCGCTTTGGCAAATGATCTGTACCTTCGGAGAATAAAGATAGCATCAGATTGCAAAGCAGTGGTCGACGCCATCAAGCATGGGAGTGCACCTGCTTATGGTGTCGTGTTACATGAAATATCACTTAGTATAGGGTCATTTATTTCCTGTACTATTAGTCATGAGTCTCGGACCTCGAATGCGTCCTGCAAAACATGCACTAGCGCTAGGGACTAGCCGTCATGTCTGGCTAGGGTCCCTGGGGAGCTTTGCTTCGTCCCTGTGATCATGACGTTTGAATAATAAATGCATGTTTGCCTAAAAAATCTAATTAAGGAGTACTTCTTTCAAAGATCACTCTCATCTTCTCAGGTTGAGACAACTGGCGCACTGCAATGCATCCGTTTAGTCAAACCGGGCGTCCAAATCTCGAACCATTTTCATTATTGGATTCCCCGCATCGAGATCTTCAAAATTAGATCCTATGTTGACAGGTTTTGAGGAAGTTTTTTTCACACAAAAAACCGGATGAAAAAACAGCACCGAGAGCACATTTTTTTGCTTTTCACGGAAGCAAAACTGTGCCTTTCGCGGGAAAAAATGTGTTTTTTGGAGAAAAAGCTAAGCACCAGTGGAAAACCAAAAGGTTAAAAAAAACGGAAAAAGCAATTTAGAAAGCAAAAACGCGTGCGAAAAGATAAAAAGTAAAAAACAAAATCCGGAGGCAGCGCTCAGAGTGGCGCGCTCTCAGCCCACCCCCAACGTTGGGAGATTCCCGAAGGAGCGCTCGTCAACTAGTTGCTCTTGCGAAACAGCGACAACTTGTGGCAAAGAGCCGCAAATAGGATTTTCCCTAGTGCGTTGCTAGATGGAGGGTGTGCTCAACTCAGCCCCCGCCCC